>NC_050574.1:259270508-259643008 GCF_011100635.1 Trichosurus vulpecula | reverse complement strand
TTCTTTATTCCTACTCCATCCCTGATGCATATGACTGGAGAAAAATCACAAAATGGAGCTTATTTAACGCATTATCATTTCATGGTACATAAACTTGGGTGGGTTTGACCAACATTCCACTTTACCCTTAGAGACTCCTTATCTCATATCTCACAGCAGCTATTTTCCCTTCTTTTTTCCTCCTCACCCCACCCCACCCCCACCCCCTGCATTCTGACTGTTCTCACCCATCCAATTTAACTGCAGATGTCTCAGACTCCCACTTCACTAAGAAGATTGAAGTCATCTGACATTAATTTCTTCATCTTGACTCCTCACTTCCTCCAAACTCTTCAGCAGATGCATCTTCTTTCTAGTTAAAGAAACATTTCTTTTCCTCATAAAACCAACTTATCCACTATTGCCTTTGATCTACTAGGATCCTACCTTCTCCAAGACCTTGTGGCAGCAATTATCTCCACCCTCTAAACATTTATTTTTAAAATGTTTATTTTTTGTTATTTTAAATTTGACAAATACAAACATTACAAATATTTCCATATACAAAGAAGAACAGAAAAAAGCATTGTGTATGAAACCATAAATCTTTATATGTGTAGCTTTTTTTAAAGTAAAAAAAAGTAATGTACTGTTGGTGGATGTATGAACTGATCTGGAAATTCTAGAACACAATTTGGAACTATGTCCCAAAAGTTACTAAAATGTGCATGTCCTTTGACCCAGTGATACCACTATGAGGTCTTTACTTCAAAGATATCAAAGATAGAGGGAAAGGACTCATGTGCACCAAAACATTTATGGCAGTTCTATTGATTCTAGCAAAGAACTAGAAACAAAAGATGAACCTAAGAGTTCCCTTTGAGGGTAGAAATGGTTGAACAACTAGGTAGCACAATAAAGTGCTGGACCTGGATTGAAGAAGACCTGAGTTCAAATCTGACCTCTGACACATATTAGCTGTATGACCTTGGGCAAGTCACTTAACCTCTGCCAGCCTTAGTTTCCTTTTCTATAGAATAATAGGACCTAGCTCCTAGGGTTGTTGTGAGAATGAAATGAGATACTATTTTTAAGGTGAAAACCTTAAAGCACTATATAAACGCTGCTATTGTAGTTTGTTGTCTGCCATAAGAAATAATGATAGGAACAGTTTCAGAGAAACCTGGGGAGATTTGTATGAACTGATTTAGAGTGAAATGAGTAGAACCAGGATGATACTTTATACAGCAACAACATTGTAAAGAAAAACAACTATGAACAACTTAAAAACTCAGATCAACGTAATGACCAAAGAAGATTCTAGAGTTCCAATTACAAAGCATACTGTTCACCTCCTGATGGAGAGGTGATATACTCAAGTTGCCAGATGACACATACATTTTCAGGCATGTCATTGTGGAAGTGTTTTGCTTCATTATGTTTATTGGTTGCAAAGGTTTTCCTTTTTATTTTATTTTTTTCATTTTGGAGGGAGGAATTGGGAAGGGGAGAGAGGAAGTCATAGCATTGTTAAAAAGAATAGAAAGGCTATTGAAATGTTTGAAAATACGCAAGAGAAAAGAACGTTCTAAAGAAAACAGACAAGCAGGACAGCTTTGAAAATAGCACCTTGAATGTTTTTCTTCCTATAAAAACAACAAACTGTACCTAATAGATATTGGTAGCTTCACATATAGTCTTCTTTTTCTGTTCTACTTTGCTTATGGCATCATTTGCTTATTCGTGTGTGTGTGTGTGTGTGTGTGTAAAACCTGTTTTTTTTCTATTTCTCCATCATGTCCCCAGGAAACATCAGAAATTTCACCATTCTTCAAGATCACAGCCCTCCTGGTACTTTATACCTCCTTAGTACCCTCTGCCTCCAGGAGAGGTCTTCCTTTTCAAGTATTGTCTTCTCTCATTAGATTGCAAATTGCTTGAGGGCAGCGACTCTTTCTTTTTCATATTTGCATCCCCACTGCTTAGCACTGTGCCTGGCATTCAGTAGGCAATTAATAAATGTTTATTGACTGCTGGTCTCAGAATTTTAAAAATTGAATTAAAAAATTTAAGTATATAATACATAATAAATTCCAGCTTATTAGCTTCAAAGCTGTATTATTTGCCTCTGAATTTCCTTCTCTTTTGTACATTAAAAAAAATGTTTCATTGACCTATTTTTCTTTCTATTCTTTTTTTTTTGGAAGCGCAAACTATTCCCTCCCACTTTCAGAGATTTCCTCCCCAAAATTAAAACAAAACAAAACAAAAAAGCTCTCTTCTGACAAAAGCTTCCTGTTAATAACACAAAGAATTAAACCCAGGTGCATATCAGTTACCTGGTTCTGCATCCATTCTCTCCTGTTTTGTCTTCTGTTACCCTGCTCTAACCTTCCAGAATTCTCTTTTTTTCATGATAATACATGCCCAGGCTCTCCAAAGACGAACTGAAAATTTTCTCATTCAGCTAGTCAGTGCTGGTGTAGTGTCATCACCAGCTTTGCTGTACATAGGCTAGTAGGGGATGTAGTTCCCAAGAAGTTAGTCCTTCTACATGAGGAACTTAATTTAATTAACGAGAGGATCATGCAGTAGTTCAGAGTAATGTATCACTTAAACAAAAACAAAAATAAACCAAACCACATATCATGACAGTTTTCTATAGTTTACCCCTTGGACTTGAAAGGACACTGGTCTTTTTTCCTGTCTCCCCTATTAAAATGTAAGCTCTTTGAAGGTAAGAACTCTTATTTTTTTGTTTGTTTGTTTTAGCATACTGTCGGACACTTGGTAGATGCATCATAAATGTTTATTGGCAGGCAAGGCACCTTATACTAGGGCTCCAGAAATGGTGCTATTTTAGTGAGGGAGATATGCATTTTTTGTTTTGTCGATTAGTCATGTCTGACTCTTCCTGACCCCATTTGAAGTTTTCTCAGTAAAAATATTGGAATGGTTTGCCATTTCCTTCTCTATCTCATCTTGCACATGAGGGAAGTGAAGCAAATAGGGTTAAGTGACTTGTCCGGGGTCACACAGCTAGTAAATGTCTGAGGGCAGATTTGAACTTAGATCCTCCTAATTCAGGACCAGCACTCTATCCATTGGGCCATCTAGCTGCCTGCCATTGTGTATAGGTGGCTTTTTTTCACACTTCTGTCTGTTTCATTTGGAGACCTGAGTCTCTCACCTACTGAATAGAGGGATTGCTGCTTTGTGAAAAATAAGACCTGTATTATTTCTGACTTTCCTAAGCAATTTTGCTTCTAATTGAATTATTTAATGTCTTTTCAATCATTTGGCTAATTCTGGCACTCAAAATTCTGCCCTTCTGAAGTCAAACTAAAAAGATTGTGTCTTTCTGGTTACATACCATCTGAACCCTACAGTTCCATACCATCTGAACCTCATTTAACTATAATCTTTCATTATGCTAAATGAGATTGATATCCTTGGACATGCTTTATTTTTAATGTAATAACTCCTTCAACAACAGAAACTTTGTTATTCTGAAAGAACTTTAATTCCCTTGCCTCAGCTGGAAAATAAAAAAAAAATCATGTGTGTGGGCGATACATTTCTGGATTTCCACCCCTCCCCCCTTTCTATAAGATTGTTTTTAACAATGTTGCTTCAACTCTTTTCCTTTGGAAATCTAACATCCCAAAGTTCTGGGTTGAGTTTGGTTGATGTTCTAAATCAGAAACATAACTAAGAATTTCTTCCGTATGTTCAAGAGTTTTTTCCTTCCCATCTCCTGCTCCCTAATCTTCTCATTTTCCTCCGAACTCTTTCTTCACTCCCTTGATAAGTAAGCATATGATTTCATGCCAAGTGAATTGATAGACAACAAAGGGCTAAAATATGACAGTGAAAGGCAAGATTTCTAAGCACTGGAGAAGTTAGAAAAAGCTTCATGAGTCAAGTGTGACGAAGTAGGTCTTGAAAGATGAGTAGGATTTGAATGGGCAGAGAGCAGCACAGAAAACATTTTCGTTAATAATAATAATAAAAATGATGATGATCTTTGATATTTACATAGTGCTTTGATGCTTGCAAAGCACTGTATACACATTATCTCATTCAGTCTTCTGCAAACCTCAAAGCCTATGTAAATGTCAATGATTGGCATCATCATCCCATCATCATCATTATTAACTGAAATGCTTTCTGTACTATGGGTTCGAGCATGAGAACTAGATCAAACTTAATGAGATTATTTCTCCTTAAATGGTATGAACATCTCCAGCAATCATATCACCTTGATGAACAAGGGATGTTGTTTGGGAATTTGATTATGTGTGAAAGACTCTGATTGTGCCTCCTAGATAGATATAAAGATCTTCATGGAACTGATTGTCACTCATCCCCATAGATTGAATGACTAGTTATTAAATCTTAGTCAAGTCAAATCAGCATGTTTCAGAAACTGTTAAGTGCTTTGAATACAAACATAAGCAGAAAGATAGTGCCTACCCTGTATTCTCATAGGAAGACAACATATAAAAGGAAACCAAAAGGGATGGGGGAGGGGAAGGGAAGTACCAGTAGGGTAATGGTGGAGAAAGCCCAGAGAGAGAGGAATGAAGACAGAGCTGACCTGGGCAACTTCCTTAAAATGGAGGTTCTGAAAGGAACCAAACAGTCAGAGGAAGGGGCTAAAGAAGCAGAGGGTACTTCCAGTGTGAGAAGGAAGGCCAGGAGTAGAATGAACTTCCAAAGTGAGAAGATTATTGTGGGATACTGTGAAAAGTCTGGAGTGGAGCCTGAAGAGAAATGAGGACCTTAGCACTGGAGGCAACGTGATTAGCTCTGGTTATTGTGGATTCCAAAACATCCCAATGTTCTGTGCTAAATTGGGGAGAGGGGATAATACAACTATCAGAGTCAGTCAGGCGAAATTCAAAGAGAGCTGAATATAGACTAGATACTTGAAAGCAGACAGGGTTTCCTGGTAAGGATGACAGTGATGAAGCCTTCTCTTCTCTATAGCCTCCTTCTCTAGGAACCTTCCCTACTTCAGACCCAGAAAGGCTAATGAGAGACTGACAGTCTTTAGGCTTAAGACATGGAATCCTTGTTTTCCATACTGTTGTCAGATACCTTAAATGAGGACAAAAATTGCATCAAGGTCAGCTACTGCATTGATGGTAAAGTATTTAACTTGAAAAGACCATAAGCCAAGATAAAAGTGGAGGGAGAGTTGGTACATGCCTTTTGTTTGCAGATGATTGTGCACTCAATGAACAATCTGAGGTTAAGATGCAACAGGGTTTGGATCTATTCTCTGCCACTTGTGCTCATTTTGCCCTGACAATCAACACCAAGAAAATAGAGATTCTCCACCAGCCAGCACTGCACCATATGTATGGAACCATTAGACACAGTAAATGGAGAAATTTTGAATGCTGTGGATAAGTTCACTTGGCAGTGTACTTTCTAAGGTTGATGCACACATTGCCAGAGCTAGCTCAGCATTTGGGAGGCTCCTGAAGAAAGTGTGGGAGAGGAGGTATTAGACTGCTTTCCAAACTGAAGGTCTACCGAGCCATTGCACTGACCTCATTCTTGTATGCCTGGCAGACCTGGACAGTATACCAGCCCCATGCCAGAAAGTCGAACCACTTCCATTCTAATGTCTTAAGAAGATTCTGAAGATCACCTGGCAAGTAAAGTACTGGACGCTGAAGTCCTCTCTGGAGCTGAACTGTTAAACCTTCAAACTGTATTGCAGGGAGTGTAACTCCAATGGGCTGGTCATGTAGCTTGAATGCCAAACACGCACTTGAATTTACATAAGGCAACTGCTCACCTGGTGGTCAGAAGAAGCAGTGCAAGAACACTCTCGATCTCTCAAAAGAACGTTAGTATCCTTTGTGAGTGACGGGAGACTCTGGCACAGGACTGTGCTGCATGAGCAAAGCAGAATCATAGTAGTGCAAAGGAAATGTGAGTTGTGCAAATCCAGAGCCACTTCCACTCTAAGCGTTCCAATGGACTACTTGTGCCTGACCTGTGGTAGACCCTTCCCAACTCATACTGGACTGGTTAACTATAGCCAAACACTCTGTACTCTGACCCCAGCATTGTGACATCCATCATTGGTCTTCAAAAATGAAGGATGAGCAACAGTAACCTTAAGGACAAAATTACTGACATCTTCCCCAAGCCCTATGGGCCGGTAATACGCTGTTCAGTCATTATAAACGCCACTCCCTCTACTGAGCCAGACTAATCCTGCACTAGGGTCTGTTAACTAAGAGATACAGTGAAAAAAAGGGCACTGACTCTGGAGGCAATAAGCTGTGGATTCAAATCTCACCTTTCACATTTTCTTATCTTTAAAAAACAAGTGTGTTAGACTCAACCCAGGCTCTGAGGTCCCCTTTAGATCTAGACTTTTTATAATAATTGCTAACCTGATCTAGGGTGCAAATCTCAACCCAGACTTACTGTAACTCCCTGTTTGTTGTGCTTACCCATAACAAGTGTTTTAGTTGCTTAACTGGGCTGCCTTGTTCCCATTATCTGTTTCCAGTGGGCATTATATGACTATGGGAAGGTGATGAATTCCAAATGACTAGAATTCTAGAAGTACTGAAGTGAATATATTTAAAAAATTTTTTAACCGATTTGACCAAACTATATCTCCTGATGAAAGTTAGGGTGAGGATATCATGGCGCATAGTAGTCATGTTGAAGTATACAGTTGCTTCAACTTTGTCTTAAAAAAAAACTCAGACCTGTAACTATAACTGGCAATTTTTGAGCCAAGGGCAACATAGTTACATGTCTTCTTAAAGGTTGATGTAGCCCTTCTCAAAAGGTAGGGCAGCTTCAGGAAAATTTATTTCTCTTGGGTGTAGTGGCTATGTATCATCTAAAATTTTAGACAGAGAGCTGGCCCTAGAGTCCAGAAGACCTGAATTTAAATCTGGCCCTGGACACTTACTATCTGTGTGATCCTGGGTAAGTAACAACCTCTGTCTGCCTCAGTTTCCTCAACTATAAAATTGGGATAATGGTAGCATCTACCTCCCAGGGTTGCTGTGAGGATCAAATGAAATAACATTTGTAAAGTGCTTAGTATTATGCTTGGAACATTGTAGGTCCAAGTAAATGCTTATTCCCTTCCCTCCTTCCCTAAAGTTGCCAACTTGGTGCTAAATTCAGTTCTTTCAATATTGCTGGAGGGATTGCAATGTATGTCAGCAGCCTTCTCAATTTTGTTGCTCTGGGGCCAAGTCCCAGTCAATCTGGTTTAGTTAGCACCATAAAAGAAATTTAATAGATATGTCATTAAAAATTAAAATATTTAAAAAATGAAATCTAAAAGGTAAAAGTTTTAAAATTGCACAAGATTTTTGGGAATACCCTGCATATTATCTTCTACCATTTTCTAATTTGTGTTAATCTTGTCTTTCCAACTAGATTGTAAACTCCTTGAAGGTAGAAACTTCCTCATTTTTCTTATAGCTTAGACAGTAGATACTTGTTAATTAATGCTTTGATTCCATTCACTTCAACAAACATTTAGTAAGTACTTACTAAATGCTAAGGATATGAAGATAAGAATGAAAATATTTCTGTCCCCAAGAAGCTTATGCGGATCATTTTATGATGTAGGATTAAACAAATACTAGAACATACATAATTTGTTTGTAATTTTTTTTTCTATTTTTCCCTCTTAATTTTATTATTCTTCTATTTACAGGCGCTAAGATCCTGGGTCTATTCCATTCTAAAACCATGACTTGAGAGCGTAACTAACTTCAAACAGGCTACATTTAAAATGACTTAATGCTTTAAATGAACAGTCTTAGAAAATTCTTGTTCTCAACAAGGGAAGTTTCTTCATACAATCAGGCACTTTTCTTGGCTCTTAGCAAAGCCCCCAGAAACTTGTCAGTGAGTAATTTGGTGGAGTTGATATTTTCCAGGACATTTCTTCTACACAGAAAACTACACTATGGCTATTGTACTGTAGAAAAATAGTGGGAGGGAAAAACCAAAATATTTTGGGCTCTTGTGCTGTGCTATAATTTTCTTTCTAAAGGTATAGTCAGCCCCTTAAGTACCAGACACTAAATTTGAAATCTTTATGTTGTCTATGAATGATTTCAGTACTTTCTATCAATTTCTATTGTCATTGGATGACAGCATGGAAAACCCAGCTGTGTCTCAGAATGTGACTAGTTTTTAAGTATTTAGGGTTTAATAAAACCCAGAATAACTTGGTCAAGCCCTCTTTGTTGAAATGTGTAATTATAGAAAAATGTTTCACGTATCTTACTTATTAACTTACATTTAGATGGTCTAAATTTTGTTTTGTAGAAGCCAGATATACACTATGCAAAGATCCTGATGAGTCTTTAAAATATATTTTAAAAAAATATTCTTAGGGAACAGGAAGTCACATTTTGTCAAAGGTCAAATTAATCTGAACTCTAGAGGGATTGGCTTAGTTTCAAGATTTTTGAATCAAGAGTTAATTATAAAATTTAGCAAAGATGGTAGCCTTTATTTCTAATTATTTTTCCTTTTCGAAACTTTATTGTAAATCTACCTCTTAGAGACTAGCAAGTGTATCAGTTTGAACAGCAGTATTCATTATCTTTTGGATATATCTATACCCATCTATCTTTCTACCTATTTATTTATAGATAGATAGATATACCTAAAGAGTAGAGGAAAACCCCCCAACAATAATCCCCTTGTTCAATTAAGTTTAAATCCCTAAGCATTTAGTTGACAAAAAGGGAAAAAGTAGAGTGATATTAAAAGAGTTCAAGTCCACACTTGGCCATTTTCTACATGTGTAACCTTGGACAAGGCACCTAACCTCTTTGGGCTCAATTTCTTCATCTATAAAATGATAGGACTGGACTAGATTGCCTTTGAGGTACCTTCCAAAAATATTTTTAAAATATTAAATTATCTATCAATTTATCCATCCATCTATCTTTCAGCTCAAAATCTATGAAATTATAAAATTTAGTCCCTGGAAGTGAAAACATACAAGGTCTAAGCTTGCCTCTGCTGGTTGACATTGGTCTCATTCACTGTAATCTTTCACACTGGGGAAACTCTTAACTGTTACCTCAACTTTGATACTGGGATGAAATGAAACTGTCAGAAGACATGCTAGTTAAAAAGAGAATTACTTAGCAGGAGGAAGGATATTCAGTAAAGATACAGCTTTGATTCAGCTAAGTATAGCTCATTGTCTCAGGGTTGCCCATGGAAGGAAGGAAGTATTTATTAAGTGCTTACTAGGAGCCAGGCTCTGTGCTAGGCTCTTTACAAATGTTATCTCATTTGATCCTCAAAACAACCCCAGGAGGTAGATGTTGTTATTATCCTATTTTTACAGTTGAGAAAACTGAGGCAGACAGTAGTTAAGTGACTCACCCAGGGTTACACTAATAGTAAGAGTCTAGGGTCAGATTTGAACTTAGAACTTCGTTTCTCCAAGACCAGCACATCCCCTGTACCACCTAAATGTCTCTGGCACCAGGAGTTCCAGGTGGCCATCCTATTAAGGGCCAACTGGAGCTCCTCGTGGCCTTCTGTACTCAAGTGACCAAGGAAGTCATGTCAATAGATGGCGCCTTGGTTCCCTATAACAATTAAACATGGAAGACAGTTTCAACATCTTTTAAGGAAAAACTAGCCTAACTTATATGGGGCAAGGCCTTAGGTTATTGCTCCTGCCATAGATGTGTTTCATAGACCAACTAATGAAACCAACTAATGAAGAATATACCTTCAGAAAGCTAAAGATATCTCACTTACAAATTGTAACTTTTGTGAGGGTAGGGACTTCATTTTTTATATGACATATGGGAGGATGTAGTAGCAATTTAGATTTGAAGATCTTTTCCACTCATTACTAAACCATGTGACCTGCTTACCTCACAGGAAGCCTAAGTTACATATGGTAGGAGGAGCTTCCTGACAGGAAAAGGAAGTTATATCACAGGAAATGCAGAGAGAGAGAGAGAGAGAGAGAGAGCGCAGTAATGGCTGCTAATGGCCACCCTCATGATTGTTAGAACTGAACAGACTGACTTAGAATGCTAAAGTAATCAAGTGCCTTTGATTAAGTCTTATTAGGTGCTAAGCCCCAGGCTCATACCCTTTTGCTGATTAGGTGTGAATCATTCGGGCCCTGAAGAGGGTATAAAAACTCAAAGGTTAGCATTTTGTCTGGGGCTCTCACTCACTAGAAGAGTGGCGTGTGACTTGAAGAGACTACGGGCAGTTGTTGTTAAGAGCTCCCAGGCTTGTGAACCCAGATGTTGATGCTTTCCTGGTAACTATGAATTGTGATTTGGTCTGTTTATATTGTCTCCATTTGTAATTTGTTTGTACTTGCTCTGAAGTTCAGGGGGCTGATCTTTTCCCCCAGAACTAAGTGATTGATATATGTATGTTTAATTAAACTGAGATTATTAACCCCTTAAAGTTGCTTTCCTTAGTAAAGCAGATCAAAGAACCTGTGCTGGCAGCTCTTGTTGCTAGTCTTGTTGGGTCTTACACCTTAACAACAGCTGTTAGCCAAATTGTTGCTATACTTAGCTGTACTGTGAGTTTGTTTTGGGGCAGACCTCAGTAGGGGGGTCGGAAATATTATGATGTGATATTGTGATATTATGTATGGGATGTTTTACTGCTCTGATAGAAAAGATAAATGGCTTTTGGGATATGGTTCTCTGGTGTCTGAATAAATGGCTTACTTCTTCTACCTTCTATGTGGAGAGACTCGTATACTTTGTGATACAGAACTACATGGGCATTTTGACAATTATCATCTACATTGTTATTATTGCCTTAGTGTTACATTTGGCGACTAGGAGAATGGGATCTCAAGGTATAAGATCTCTTTTTAGAGGTAGAAGGGCTTAGGAAGGGACAGGAAGAAATGGTTGTCCCAGGATGGGAGGATGTAACTTATTTCTCCCTAGCAAGGGAATGGTCTAAAGGCGCTGGTCTCTGTGAGGACTGGAGGCAGAGGCTACAGGGTGGAGGACCCAGGGATTTGGAGCCATGCCTCAGAGAGGATACTGTTGAGCCAGAAATGGGGATCCCAAGAGAGATCTCTAGACGAGGCTTGATTTTACTCCCAGCCTATCATATTGCATGTGAACACAGAGGCGGACTATTAGGAGAGAGAGCTCACGCTCAGACAGTTACTGAAACATCTGAGAATAATTTATTCCCACAGCAAGATGGAGAAACTCAGGTGGTAGAACAGCAGGAAGCTAAACAGCCTTGTTGTAAATTCAGCTAGAAGGCAAAGGGAGCTAAGGAGGTCAAGAGTGCACCTCAGTTCAGCCAAGGTTGAGCCTAGCAGGAAGCCTGGTTACCAGGGTAATAGGGGCAGAGACTCTAGACAGGAGGATACAATGTCAGAACATCTGGCATGAGGTGATACTTTGTGGCATGCTACTTCTGAGCCACCATTGAGTGTTACAGTATCACACCAGACTTCTCAAAGAGAAGTGTGCCCCATTCAGTGGAGACAGGAAACACAAGATCATCATACTCAGTTTAGGGAGATTTTGGAAGAATTTACACAGCAGGAATCACAGATATCTTGAGTAGGTTCACCCAGAGAATGGGAGAATCATTAATATCTTGGATGGTGAGAATCAGTGATGAAGTGGTCGCAGGAGTGTCTGTAGATTTTGTGGATTGCATGAGATTCATAAGTATTAGTCAAAATTCTTTTGTACAGCAAGCTCTTAGGGATTATTATTCACAAAGAACTAACCAAGCAACCAATTTGTTGCCTTTGGCTGCAACAGGCTGTAAAGAGGAATATCCTGCTGATACTATGTGGCCTACTGCAGATAGACCCAGGTATTCAACTAGGGACTGTACAAGAAAGTTAAAGGAGGAGGTAATGAAGACTGCTATTACATTGAGGAACACTGAAGTTTATTATGAAACTCCCTTGGGAGTCTCTCATAGGAATTTGATCTTTAAGACAGCACTCCCCACTTACAAACATGTGATTCTGATTTTGCTGATTGCAGAAGTAGGGAATCCTCTTTCAGAGGTGCTGGATAAGATTTCACTTAGGAGACTGGGGAAATAAATTTCCTCAGGAAAGAAGGGTACAAAGCCAACAGATTCAACATCAAAATAGAGTGACAAGGAAAGAAATGTTTACTGCTCTATTGAAAGCAGGGGTAGACTTTAGAAGAGTAGATGGTATTCCAACTAATGAGCTATACAAAATGTACTGAGATAAAGGGCTTAATTGTAAACAGAATAGAGAAGTAAGAACTGCCCCTACAAATCCTACAGATCTTGAACCTTTGTATCCAAGCAAGTCACACCTTCAAGGAGACTAGGGAATAGGCTGAGCCCCAGCTCAGATTAAAGAAACACACAGATGGGATTACAGACCCCATATTAATCTAACTATATATTAGAAGAATGGATCAAATACTATAACTAGGGCATTGATAGACACTGGGGCAGAGGCCAGCTTGATTTATGGAAACTCTGACAAAATTAAGCCTAGAACTGCTATTACCATCACAGGAATAGGAGGGGCTAAAATATCAGCCAAGCAAGTCAAACTGATAATGAAAATTGGACAATTGCCTAAGAAAGAATATACTGTGGTCATTGCACCCATTCCTGAATACATTATTGGAATAGATATATTGAAAGGCATGACTCTGAATTTGCCTGAGGGGAGATATCAATTTGCAGTAAGGAAGACAGGAATTAATACAGTTTTATGGGAAAAGTAAAGATGAACCCAATCACTTTACCTGAATCTTCTAAAGTAATTACTTTGAAGCAGTATTGTGTGCCAGGTGGGCAAGATGAAATTGCCAATGCTATAAAGGAATATGTTGAAGCAAGTGTGTTAGTCCCTACAACCGCTCAATAGAATAATCCTGTATGGCCAGTGTGAAAGTCAGATGGAACGTGGAGAATGACAGTGGATTATAGACAATTGAATAAAGTGACTCCACCCTTGTATGCTGCTGTTCCAGATACTGTTACCTTAATAGAAAGGATCCAGAAATATGATGGGACTTGGTATGCAGTTATTGATTTGGCCAATGCTTTCTTTACGATCCCAATAGACTCCAAACAATGGGACCAGTTTGCTTTCATGTGGCAAGGCCGACAGTATACTTTTACATGCTGGCCACAAGGATATCTGTATAACCCAACTGTTTGTCATAGGATTGTGGCTGAACATTTAGATGAATTGAAGTTACCTGGTATACAGCTTATCCACTACATAGATGATATTTTGATACAGGGAGAAAATGTAAAAGAATTGGAGAAGCGTTTGATACTTTTAATTGAGCATATGAAAAGCAAAGGATGGGAAATTAACTCTGCAAAGATTCAAGGACCAGTTCAAACTGTAAAATTTGGGGGTATGCAGTGGAATGAAGGACTGCTAGAAATTCTCCCACAAGCTTGACAAAAGATCCAAGATTTTCTTATCCCCACCAATAAGAAAGAGGCCCAAAAGTTCATAGGACTGTTTGGATATTGGAAGCATCACATCCCACATCTTGGACAAATTTTGGAACCCTTATATAAAGTTACCAGGAAAAAATACGAATTTGATTGGTGACTTGAACAGAGTAGAGCTTTTGAAGAAGCTAAAGCTGCTATACAATTGGCTCTAGATTTTTGGCCTATGCAAAGTGGATCGGTGGAATTACAAGTGATTGTACAAGATGACTATGTGAATTGGAGTTTATGGCAGAAACAACAAAGCTGAAATGTACCCTTAGGATTTTGGTCAAGGAAACTTATTATTCGCAAAGAACTAACCAAGCAACCAATTTGTTGCCTTTGGCTGCAACAGGCTGTAAAGAGGAATATCCTGCTGATACAATGTGGCCTACTGCAGATAGACCCTGGTATTCAACTAGGGACTGTACAAGAAAGTTAAAGGAGGAGGTAATGAAGACTGCTATTACATTGGGGAACACTGAAGTTTATTATGAAACTCCCTTGGGAGTCTCTCATAGGAATTTGATCTTTAAGACAGCACTCCCCACTTACAAACATGTGATTCTGAGGATGTTCATTGTCATTATTACCATTTGAAGTGGTGTAGAAATCTTAGCTATAGCAATAAGACAAGAAAAAGAAATTAAAGGAATAATATGGGCAAGTTGAAAGCAAAATCATCACTTTTTTTTTTGCAGATGATATATTTAGAGAACCCTAGAGACAACTAAAAACTAATTGAAATAATTAATTTCAGCAAATTTACTGAAACAAATGTATATAAATTATCAGTATTTCTGCATGTTACCAATAAAACTTAATAGGAAGAGATAGAGATAGAAATAGAAAGGTCATTTAAATTACAGAATGTATAAAATATTTGGGAGTTAACCTACTGAACTACACAGAGAAACTGTAGGAGTACAACTACAAAACACTATTTATGGAAATAAAAAAAGAAATATTAAATGCTCATTGGTAGGCTGAGCCAATATAACAAGATCAACATTATATAAAATAATTTACTTGTTCAGTGCTATACCCAATCAATCTACCAAAGGATTACTTTATAAAATTAACCAAAGGAAACATTTATATGGCACTGACTAAGTGCCAGGCACTGTGCTAAGTACTTTATATCTCATTTGATCCTCATATCATCTCTGGGAGCTAGGTGCTATTATTATTCTCATTTAACAGTTAGGAAACTGAAGCAAACAGAGGTTAAGTTACTTGTCCAGCAACTGCACTTTTAGGCCTATATTCCAAAGAAATCTTTAAAGAAATAAGAAAAGGTCCAATACATAAAAATATATATTATATACCAATGTTTTTTTAAGTGGCAAAGAATTGGAAATTAAGAGGTTCCTAACAACTAGGAAATGGCTGAAAAATTTATGGGATATGAATATAATAGAATACTATTGTGCCATAAGAAATGAAGATACTTTTAGAGAAACCTGGAAAGACTTGAATGAACTGATGCAAGGTGAAGTGAGTAGAACACAGAGAACTATTAACACTATGACATCAACACTATAAAGATGAATGATTTTGAAAAACAGCTCTGATCAGTATGATGATCAATCTTTATTCCAAAGGACTGATGATGAAGAATGCTACCCATCTTCTGACAAAGAGTTGATGTACCAATACAGAAAATGAAGGAGACACATTTTTGGACATGGCTATTATGAGAATTTGTTTTGTTTGTCTATGCTTCTTTGTTATGAGGGATTTCGTTTTATTTCTTCAGTAGAGGTGGGCATGTGATAATTGAAAAAAATTAATAAAAACATAGAGCACATTGGGGCAGCATGCCACAATGGATAGAGAGCTTATTGCAGAGCCAAGAAGATCTGAGTTCAAGTCATACCTCTGACACATCGGTGGTGTGACCCTAGGCAATTCACTTAACCTCTCGGTGCTCCAGCAACTCTCTTAGACTGTAACTTGAGGAAAGGATGCTGACCTGCATTTGCAGAGAATTTTCTGAGTAGGAAGCTTGCTATGCCAGTGAAATCACAGGCCCATTGGGATCTCTCAAGAACATTGCCCCATGAACATCACTCCCAAACTTTGGCATCATTTTGGATTTCTCTTTCTTGCTCACTCCACATATCAGATCTCTGACCATTTCCACTTTCACATCTCTTGTCTGACTCTTCTTCTCTCCACTCATTCAGTTACAACTCTAACCCTCATCACTTCTCTCTTGAACCATTGAGAAAGACTTCTAATGGATATCCTGCCTCAAATCTTTCCCCATTCTAAATCATCCTCCACTTACCATGTCACCCTCTTCCCTCCAAGAACACATTTAAAGTTTTTTGGCATTTAAAGCTCTTCATAATTTGGTCCCTTCCTGTCTTTTCAGTCTTCTTGGACCTCATTCTCCTTCATGTCCTTTTCCCAAGTATACCTACCTATTTGCTGTTCCTGTCACATGATGCTCCATCTCCCATCTCCAGGCCCTTGAACTGGCTCTTCCTTACACTGCAAATGCTCTGTGGCCTCATTTCTTACCTCTGCCTCTTGATTTCCCTAGCTTCCTTCATGACTCAGCTCCAACCTTACCATCAGGAGGTCTTTCCTGGATGCTAATGCCTCCCCCCTTCAGATTACCTTCACCTAGTCTGTATACATCTCAACTTTCCCCATTGAGGTTTAATATATTGAGAGTTAGCATAAGAAACTGAATGGCAATTTTGGGGGAATTTTGTGGAAGCCATATGCTACATGTGAAGGCCAGCAGATGATATAGAAAGAAATTTAGAAATGCATAAAACATATGTATAATATTGTATATTATCAACCCAAATTTTACAGTAAGGTACTATAAGCATCCCATAAAAGAAAAAGAAAAAATCTGGACTTCTCTAGTATGAAGGTAAGGCAAAAAATTTTTACTTGGATTTTCCAGATTGTGGGGGTACCCACTCTTACTCCCTATGATGTGGAAGGAATACTGTACATATCTTCTATTTACTTATTTACATGTTGTATCCTTGATTAGAATATATACTCCTTGAAGGCAGACAGTGTTTCTCACTTTTATTTGTATTCCCAGCACTAAGCACAGTGGCTAGCTGGTAGAAGGCACTTAATAAATGCTTGTTGACTAATTGTTTGACCTCAGCTGTTTTCCCAAAGACTAATATATACTACTGACTGTAAAAAAAGGGATTTCAGGGTTCTTCTTACTTTTATAGTATAACAATGTAGCATAATATTGGCAAACAGGTAAAATATTGACTCAGGTTAGGACAATAGAAATTTACTTTGTGTCTGTGAACGGCATTTCCCTTGCTTTGTAGTTAGGTCATTTCAGCCATATCAGACTTTTCAGGACTCTATTTTGGAGTTTTCTTGGTAAAGATGCTAAAGTGATTTGCCGTTTCCCTTTCCAAATCATTTTACAGATGAGGAAACTGAGGCTAACAGGGTTAAGTGATTTCCCCAGGGTCACACAGTTAGTGTCTGAGGCCAGATTTGAACTCATTTCTGAGCACTTGATTTCAAGCCCAGTGTTCTATCCACTGCACTATCTAGCTGCCTCTCCCCTTGAGTGATGGTAGAATATTCCTTCTGCCTCTCAGTAAGAGTGTGGTAAACTACAGGTGAGGAAGGAGGCATACATTTTTAGACACGACCAATGTATTGATTTGTTTTACTTGACCGATTGTTTTTGTAAAAAGGGAGTGACTCCTGCATGTGGGCTGGGGGTGGTGGTAAGGGGAAATGAGTCAGTGGGAAAAGACAGTAATCTTTAAAAAAGAGGGAAAAAATAAAAATAATAAATTAAAAATAAATTTTAAAGGAGTTGCTAAGTTGACTGTATTCCTTCGACTCTCTCTTTTATGCCTACTATATCTAGCCTTTTCAAATAGCAACAGTGTTATTTCCTGCCTACCAATCCAATCACTAAAAAGAGTACAGGCAGGCTATAATGATAGGAATGAAGCTGTAATCCTTTGAATCCTCTGTAATTCCTTTCTCTTGGGGGAAATGGAGATGCCAAAGGAGATAGACCCAAGTACAGGTCCCCTGACATCCCCTCTCCCAAATACTGAAAATTTTGTTTGACGAAGAAGATACATTATCTAAAAATCTGCTTTTCTGTTAAATGAGCTTTTACTGATTTGCTCTGTATCCCACACCGCTATAATGGACAAAAAACCCTACTGGAGTTCAAGCTTCAATAGGGCAGGGAATGTGTCTTTTCAATGACTTTTCTCTTCCTTTCAGCTAGAGACCATGCCAGGCACATAGTGGGCATCCAGCAGCAAATGTTTGTTGAAATTTGGTAATATCTTCTGGGAACAACGGTAATTACTGTGACGATTATTGTCATCATTTCCACTCTATTTGCAAACTGCTGCAGTCATTTATTTTCATCTCATATTTTGAAGGCTATGCTAACTTCAGATCTGGGGGAATCATTTGAGGCTGTCCGGGTAGAAAAACATGTGCAAATCTTTACAACGTTCTAGAGTAAGGCACCTTATTTTCTTCTTTTTAGCCTCCACCTCCAAATAAAATTACTCTCTACATTTTGGGAGAGGGGGAAGACATGGGTGTGAAAGTGAGGCCTTGGAGATGGGGAATTGGTTTCAGTAAAACAATCACACAAATATAACTCTGAAACTACTATACACTTGCTTCAGGAATAACACTGGGTTGGTTTGTAGATTGAACAAAGGGAGAATAAAAAAATTTGGTCCCTGAATGTGGCCTGGCATCCAGACAGGTTAAAGTGCTGGTGACTCTTCTGGGATCTCACCCAGGAACCAAGAGGGAATCAGAAGGTTTGGGGTGGGGAAGAGGTTGGGAAAGGTGTGTTTTGTGTCTGTGTCTATCTGTGATGTGAGCCCCTTCTTTGCAGAGGCATGCACCTCCAGCAGTCTGCAAGACTCCTGGGCGTGTGATGAGGGAGCAGGAGAGGAATGCCATCTGCCACAAGGGAGCCGCGGGGGGTACCTGTTTCGTGCGCACGGAAGGGAGGAGGAACCGCTTTGGGTAAGGGGACACTTCGGCACAGAGATGAGCGCAGTGGAGAGGTAGCTTATTTGGAGCCGAGGCTGAGAGTGGGGGAGGAGGGAGGGATGTCCAGGCAGAAGGTACACCCACTTCCCAGGATGGGGTCAGCGGCCAGCTGTTCGCGTGCCCTGGCGCGTGGATGTGTATGTGTGTGTGGGGGGGAGGGTGGGGGGCAGAGTGGGAGGGGAAGGGCTGGAGGAGAGGGAGGTAGCCTTAGCCTCCGTGCAAGGGCACCCGGGAGGGAGCTGGATGCGAATTTGCCGGATGCGAGCAGCAGGCGGCAGCCTTGGCCTTGCCTTGAGCAGGCCGGCGGAGCCGGGTGATGTCAGTAGTGGCTGGGCTGGCAGCAGTCTGTACTTCCTGTATAAAGGAAGGCTCGTCTGCAAACACCACTAGCCAGTCCCAGCTTCTTTTGACGGAGCAGCCGCCGCCACCAAAGAAGCAGCAGCAGCAGTAGTAGCCGCAGCAGGATTGTCAAATTCAGGAGCCAGCTTCCCCCCCGCTCCCTGGCTAATCCCTTCCGCTTCCCCGGATCCTGGCTTGACATCTCTGGACCCAGGAGCTGCATGAGTGTGCGTGCAAAACAGCGGAAGAATGGCAGTCCTCAAACTCACCGACCAGGTACGAGGGGGAGCCCCGGGCGGACGCGAGCAAGGCGGGCGCCCCAGCCACCGCCTCCGCGGGCTGGAGAGAAGCTCCCACCGGGGTCCTGGAGAGCGGAGCTGGCGCCTGGCTCTCAGCCCCGGCTGGGGAGAGAGCGCACCGATAAGGAAGATGAGGATGAGGATGGGGATGAGTAGAGAGGCTCGCCTGGGCTCCCGGCGAGCTGTTTACACAGGGAGAAGGGGAGGAGTGTTCAGCACTGTGCGCTGCCTTCTAAATCCCGGCGTTTCCCCGTTCTCCTCCCCCTTGCCCTCTTCCCCGCCCTGTGCCGTCGGAAATGCCCCCGCTGCTCTCTCGCTCCCCCAGCTCTCCCCCTACCAAAGGCGGGGGAGGGGGTGACTGACTGCTTGGGTGGTTCTAGCTCGCAGCCTAGATCCGAGTGTGCTTGTGTGTGTGTGTGTGTGTGTGTGTGAAGGGAGTGATTATATGTGGGCTAAGATCTGAGACGGAGAGAAGGGGGAGGGGAGGCTTTAAGGTTCTCCCCGGGGCTAATAATGTGCTGCGTAGTGTAGGCTAAGTCAGATTTTGCATTCAGTAAGAGAAGGCATGCAAATGCTACGGAGAGGAGGGAGACACTGGGTGGGGGGTAGGGACGGAGAAAGAGAGCGAAAAATATAGATTGGAGATACCTCAATGAACCAATCAAGTAGGATAACCCAAGCTGTTTCTCTTTTAAGGCATATGTGTGGTTAGCCAGTATTTATCCGTTTGACATTACATTCTGACTTCCTCTTAAACTGCCTAGAGTGAGTGTGTGTGTGTGTGTGTGTGTGTGTGTGTGTGTGTGTTTACCCTTCAAGGCTGCTTTTCGGGCTCTAGCTAGTGCCCAGTCTCTCGCAGTGAGATGGGAGGGTATGAATGTCCGTCTGGGCTTTCCCTGACTGGTGGTGGCTTGAACCCCTGCCTCCGTCGATTGATTAGTCGGCTTTCCTTCCTCTCCCGAGAGGCTACCTCTTGCTGCTCTATAGTGTTTGCCCGGAGGTGGTCTGCTTATTTCCAGACTGATGAGATTTGTGCGTCTTCCAGGGGCCCACCCTTCCCTCATTCTGCACTAAGTAAAGGGGATTAAAGCAGGCCACCTTTGTATGTGCCCTGCCGCCTTTCATAAATTGATCTTTATGTACAACAGACCAAGTGACTGATCAACTCCCCTTCGATCTCTTCCACAAAGCTCTAGCTCCCCCCTCCCTCCGACAATTTATAATGAAATGAACATTCTGAAGGAGGAAAAGCTTGTGTTGGAATTCTGAGACTGGGGAACCCATCTTGACACTGACACGTGTAATTAAACCTATTCTATGGTCTTTCCCATCTCTTAGTACAATCGTGGCCCAGTCTCACCTCACTCTTTTAACCTAGATCGAAATGATTGGTTAGCTGTTTAGTCTAAGACACTGCATTTTGGGCCTGTTGCCCCAGAGACATAAGTGAGATTAATTACCATAATGTCTAGTAACGATTTTTTTTCACTACCTCTTTCTTAGGTTAAAACACAAGATCCAAAGTTTCATAGATCCTTTACAGACTATTACCAATAAATTCATACCTAAGGTTTTTGTTTAACTTACATTTAGCAGGAAGAGTACAGTTGGTGATTGAAATTAACTCTCTTGCTGTTGGTTTTAAAGCATTTAAAATGTTTTGTAAGTTGATACTAGGTTTTCCACTGTCTATTTGGTTCATGTACTTTGCCAACTGTTAGACATTCCCTTGTTTTATTCTGCTAATTTTAGTCTGACTTGGTCAGACATCTGTTCCCATATACATTCTGATGCTTCAGTGTTTGCTCATCAATTCCAAAATCTCCCCAATGTAATTTGTATGTATGTATAGTAAAGCCTCCTTAAATAAGGCTTACTTTCTCACATGCTCTAAAGATAATTTAATATGGTTAAATAGTATTTGCTTTACACCTCAACAGGTCTAGAAATAGTGCTTTTTAAGCAAAGGCATATACGCTGATAAAAAAGATATTTGCTTAGAGTAATCTTTCCACACTAGAATTTACAATGCAATTATTATATTCTGGAATGTCCTTGGATTTTTTTTTTAGCCTTGGAAATAGAGCCAGGGAAAGAAAAAGTTGCACCTCCTATATAATTTGTTTCTACTTTATAGGTGAAATTCACCTGAGAAGTGAGATTCAGGTATTCCAGGGGAAAGGATTGAAGAGTACATGAAGCAGCTGGGAGTAGTAAAGATAGTAAGTGTAGGGCACTTGATACAGGAAGTGGGGCCTTTTCATACTTGATAAAGCTTTACCATTTCAGGCTAATGCTCTGAGTTCTTGGAATCTTTTTCACAGTTTCTGTGAAAGCTTGAAACCTTTGCTTTAAACCTCAGCTTGAAAAGTCTTGTCTCATCATTCTGAGTAGAGAATAATTCTGCGGTTTTTAAACAACTGCCTTTTAGTTTGTGGTAGAGATTGTTTCTTTCTGTTTATTAAAGACTGAAGCTACTTCTTTTTCTTTTGTTTTATATCTTGTGTGAAGCGAATCTCAGTTTTTACCATGGCTCTTGGATTTTCTCCTGACTCTTCTTAGTTACTAGTGTATTGCAAGCTGCCAATCTTGTTTTTTTTTTTTTTAATGTTTCAGGGTTAAATGATAATGAAATATCCCTAGTTTTGTTACCATGAGCTGGTTTGGGTGAGGATAATCATGGCTTGGATAACTAGATCATAAAGTGACCTCCTAATCATTTATCTAAAGGGAAAACGAAATTTCTTGTGTCTATTGGCTGTGGGGAGGAGTCATAAGTAAAGGGATAGGCATACAGGTGAATCTTCTCTTTCCCTGCCATGAAACTTAGTTAGTAAGACTAATTCTGGAGGTTGAGATTTAGCCCTGGAGTTGTAGTTTTGGTGCAATGTAAAAAACATAAGAAGAGGGGTCTGGAGATCTTGGCCAGTTCTGCCACTTACTAGAGTGACCTAGGGCTTGAATGTTAGTTTCCTTATCTGAAAGACATGAATGTTAATAATACCCCTGCCCTACTGTAGTGAGGATCAAATAAGGTTTTGTACGTGATAGCTCTTTGACTGCTTTAAAGTGCAATATAAATCTTAACTTGGGAATGATAACTACATCTGAACTCCTTTCCTTCTTCCCCCTGCCCCCTCCTGGCTGTTTAGGATGCATTTTTTTTTCAAGCCTTAAAATTTCATCTCTAAGCACTTTTTGAAAACGCCTCTGCCTGAGTTGATAGTCTTTGGTAGTTATCCTATCCTCTCCCCAACCCTTCCCTGAAAAGTATCGCTCTCCACTTAGCTTCTCTGGACTTCAGATGAAATACATTGTTGGGCCAATACTTGAAGCCTCCTTGGTTTAGTAGGACGTTCCGTAGCTTGTGTTCTGTGGGCCCAGTCTTTGAAAAGCCGGAGTCACTTTCATATTATAATGGATAGTATGTAACTACAGAATAGACAGAATTATTTTTTTTTTAATTTTTTTTTTGCTTTTTTGGCAGGGCAATTGGGGTTAAGTGACTTGCCCAAGGTCACACAGCTAGTACATGTGTCAAGTGTCTGAGGCCGGATTTGAACTCAGGTCCTCCTGACTCCAGGGCCGGTGCTCTACTCACTGCGCCACCTAGCTGCCCCGACAGAATTATTTTGAAGAGATGGATGTTTTTGAGACAACTATATTTTAGATGAAATAAAAAGTGATTTTTTGACTTGCAGAGATGAAAATGTTCTATGGAAATGTGATAGCTGCTTAGATGGAAAATAACACAATAAGGTAAAAATGCTTATAATTAGGATCCGGGGTTTTAGGCGTCAAATATTTTTTCTAACATTTTCAAGACAAACATTGTCAAGTATAGATACTTTTGTTACATCTTCTGTCTGTCATAGCTTAAAAACAGCATCATCAAGCATTCATCTAGAATGATAGAATTTTGTTTGGTCTGATTAATTTATATTATTGTTACCTGCATTTACTGATGACACCAATATTTCTTTTTTCTTTTAGCTATCCCAATCTAGAGGATGGTGCTAGGCAGGATGTTTCTGTAGATTGGTCTTGGTGTCCTGTTCTCAGGCTCTTGTCTTAGCGTATAATATTACTTATTTTCCTCCTCAGCCCAGTTGTAAAACTTACCACTTATTCTTCAGTGAGAAAGGACTAGAATTTTGCCTGGCTCCTCTTTGCCCCCATCATTGTTGTCATTCAGTCATGTTTGACTCTTTGTGAGCCCACAGACTACAGCATGCCAGGCCCTTCTATCATCTACTATCTCCCAAAGTCTGTCCAAGTTCATGTTCATTTCTTCCATGCTACTATCCATCTCATCCTTGGTTGTCCCCTTTTCCTTTTGCCTTCAACCATTCCCCTATCTCTTTCTACCTTTATACTTATTTGTGTACATGTCATTAACCTTTCCCCTTTTTGTCCCCTCAAGGGCAGGGATCAGTCAGTTAATAAGCATTTATTGAGTGCCTACTATGTACCAGGCACCATGTTAAGGAACAGGTCCTTTTTTATCTTTCACATCCATCTTGCACATAGTGGGCACTTAGTAAATACTTATCGAATTGACTTATAACCTCTACACTAGTATTTAAGAGCAGTTAGAATAAAAGGGGATAAACCATTTTCCCTACTCCTTTTAGCACCTGTGTCTTTTAGTACAAACCTGATTTTAAATAATGAAATTGTCAGGCAAAGAACTATTTCTAGTGTCTAACATTCAAGAAACAAACTGGGAAGCAAGAGTAAAATAATTTGGTGGGAAGAAATGAGGGCATGAGATAATAAAGTGTTTGCAATAGGAATGGGATGAGAGGCTGAGTGCTAGAGAGATTGTGGGCATGGGATTGGCAGGACTTGGTGACCGATTGAATGTTTTGGGAGAGTTAAAGATGATTCTGATGTTACAAGGCTGAGTCACAGGCAGGATGGTAGTGCCATTGACGGGTCTAAAAAAGTTGGGGTGGGGAGACAGTGAGTTCAATTTTAGACAGTTTGAGGTGCCAGCAGGCCATCCAGGTGATAGCCAATTGGGGGAAAATCTAAAACACTGGAGCTCTGGGGAGAAGTTGAAGGGTGATATAGATTTGGGAGTCATTAGCATAGTGATGGTTTTTGAATACATAGCCATTGATTAAAATGAAGAAGAGAGGAGAGTCTAGGACTTTTTTTTTTTTTGTGAGGGGAGGTGCTATTCTTGTTCAGGAGATATGGAAAAGATGACAAAGGAAGCAGGGGAGGAATAATAGGTAGGAGAAATACAAGAGTATACAAAGTCAAGGAGGATAATGTAGGGGAGGAGAGGTCTGGGAGAAGAAGATGGAACATGGTGTCCAATGCCACAGAAAGGTCAAGGAGGATGAAGACAGAAGCAAATCTCATTGGATATAACACTAAGGTTATTCATAGCTTTTCAGAGAGCTATTTTACTAATGAGTCTGAAGCCATATTGCAAGGGTTAAGTGTGAGTGTAGACTTTTCTTTCTTGAAGTATAGCAGTGAAGGGGAGACAAAAAAGAAAGGATGATAGTTTGAGGAAGTAGAAGGCTCAAGGGAAGGGCTTTAAAAATTTTTTTTTTAAGTTGAGGAGACCTGACCCTGCTTGTAGGCTGAGGAAAAGAAGTGGATAGAGCGGGAAATATCAAAGATTTATGAGAGAAAGTGATGGATCCATGTAACCAGGTATTAGAAATTACTGAGAGGATGAGATCAAAGGTACAGGTGAAGGGATTAGCTTCTACTGGAAAGAGTGCTACTTTGAGTTGTGGCCAAAAAAGCCCTTGACTTGGGGTCAGAGAATTTGCATTGGAATCTTACCTCTACTAGATATGACTTTGGGTAAGCCACCCTACCTCTAGGAACTTGGAAAGAACTCTGGATTGAGAGTCAAATCCTGTTAAAATCCTGGTTCTGTTACCTGTGTGACCCCTGGACAAGTTATTTAACCTATCCCAATCTCATTTTTCCCATCTGTAAAATGGATGGTTTGTACTAAGTCATTGATAAAGCTTCTTCCTGTTCTAAATCCTGTGATCCTAGGGCAGAGAAGACATATCCTAACACATGTTAGGACATTTAGAAGAGAGGAGATGTTATCTGCTAAGAGTGAGGAAGCAGATGTTGCTACGTGAGGAGAGAAGGCCTGTAACAGCTATTGTTGGGGAGAGGGTTATATCTCAATAACAAAAAAGTAAATAGATTTGCTATACAATAGTGAGGGTCTAATCGAGATTAGAAAGCAATAAGTTTGGCTTGGACACAGATAGCATGATTTTGTGATTTAACAGTCCCCCTCCCCCCAACAGCATTTGGCAACTTGGGAGTATGAGCAGAAGCAGGTGGTAGGAGCTACCCTGGGTTGAGGGGTTAGCAGGGCGGAACTATCAAGGAGGGGCAAGGGACACAAAAGGGAGGAGAGAGTGATATTTGAGGCCAGAATTGGGTAGACAGACTACGAGTGTAGGGTTTCACTTCATATGAATCAAACAGCAAAATTCAAGAAGTGAATTATGGGCAAAACCAGCCTAAAGTCATCAGGGAGCAGTTAGTGGCATAGACTCAATTTGATATGTGGTTGTTCCAACCAGCTGTGTTATAGGTGGGGTTTGGTTATAACACATGAAAAGCTTTTGTCAGGGCAACCTTACGTAGGATATGCTTGTATAGCCAACTTTCCTAGAGTTTTCTTAATCATATTTTAAGTCACTTTTATATAGTAACTTGATTTTCAAATCATTCTCACAATGATCCATATTTAGTAATGTTGTTGAGTTGTTTTCAGTTGTGTATGACTCTTCAGGATCTCATTTGTGGGTTTTCTTGGCAAAGAGAGTAGAGTGGTTTGCCATTTCCTTCTCCAGCTCATTTTACAGATGGGGAAACTGAGGCAAATGGGGTTCAGTGGCTTGCCCAGAGTCATACAGCTAGTAAATGTCTGAGAGTAGATTTGAACTCAAGAAGATGAGTCTTCCTGACTACCAGGCCCAGCCCTCCATCCACTGTGTCACTTAGCTGTCCATTTTTAGGAATATCAAGTTGATATTCCTGAAGTACAGATCTGACCTCTTCACTTTCCTGCTTAAGAAATGTCAGTGGCTCCTTATTGCCCCTAAGAAATGCAGACGAGTTAGTCTTTTTAGTGTTTAAAGCCAGTCACAGTGTGGTTGTAGGCTAATTACACACTCTTCACTCCTCCATCCCTCCCTAACTCTGTATTTGACCAAACTGGTCTATTCGCTGTTCCTTATAACATGCTTTTCCATTGCCTACCTCTCTGACTTTGAACAGGCTATCCTTTTTATCTGTCATACCAGTTTTTTTTGGAAATCCCTGGCTTCCTTCAAAGCTTAAGTGCTACCTCTTGCAAGAAGCCCTTCCTAATTTCCCAGCTGAGTGTTCCCTTCCACCCTGTAATTAACTTTGTATTTATTTTGTATTTACTTGTATACATATTATTTGCCCCAAGTAGATTGTAAACTCCTTGAGGGCAAAGATTGTTCATTTTTGCCTTTGGATTCCTCAGTGCTTAACTCACAATAGCTACTTAACACATGCTTCTTTATTTGAATTGAACCAAATATATAGTACAAGTATTGTTATCATTTTATAGATGAGAAAACAGGCTCAGAGAGGCTAAGGGACTTGCCCAGTAAATGTCACAGCAAGCACTTTTGGTGCTGAATTCTGTCCCTGCCCCCCAGCATACTGATTATCTAGGCACATTGGAGCAAAGGAGCATTCCTTTGATAATTAGTCCTACTAAATCAGGATCTGGAGGAAATGGTAAAACTATCAGTCAATATTGATACTTTGGAAAAAAGAGTTGATGGGGTGACTCTTCTACGGCTTCTGCATCTATTTCCCTTATCCCTCATTACAGAAAATTAAAAATTGGATCTTGGCTTAGGGTAAATCCTTCCTGGAGTTTCCTTTTTTTTACCTTGAAGGTATTGTGACTATAGCAAGACTTTGTCAGGCCTCACTGGTTTATGATTTTGATTAATTGGCTCATCCCTTCTTCTTTCTAAAATATTTTTTAAAATCTGGAATAGTATTTCTGCCTTTATGGAACCTGAAGAGAATATTGCCAAGCATTTGCCAAAGACTTTGAGAAACATACATCTGAAAAACATAAAAACTGATGGCTACTTGTGGCTTGAGTGTTTCACATTTACTGTATTGAAGTGAAAGAACCCTTAGCACCCAAGGTTAAGTCTGTTCCCATACCATTGACTTAGGTCAAAAGCCGTGTGTAATTTTAGGTATGGGTTGGACTAGATGGTCCATAAAGACCCTTCCAACTTTGAAATTCTGTATGAAGATCTTGCTTATCCTAGCTCAGTAGCTATGGGCTTTGTTTAGTTTGAGTGATTGCCTCGCCACTTTGCCAATAGCTCAATTTTCTTTTCTCAAAAGAGCTGGTCTCCCTCCTTAGGCACTGATGCCTTTGGGCAGAGCAGAGTGAGGGTAGAGTTGCAGTGACCATTTCAGGGAGGTATGAAATCTGAAAGCATGGTGGGCATGTGTTGGCATTGGCCCATGTACATTACCTTGTCTAGGGAATAGGAATCAGAACCCTCATGTACTTTTTTAACATGACCACCTCTGAATTTCCCTGGACCATATTTTTTATAGTGACGGTGCTATATTTTTACTCGTGAGCCAATGACAGACACTCTGGTAGGGTTGAAATTCTACTTGGTCCTTCTAAATGTGCATTACAAATTAAGTACATCCCACTCAACCACATAAGATTCCACAGGTCAGAATTCCTTTTTATTAAATGATATTTAACTTATCTGCTTCCCTAGAACAAAGCTATTTTGTGGCCATTATTAGCCAATTTCGGCTGACCTGTCATATTTTATTAAATGAGATAGGAAAAGACACTAGTCCCTATCCATGTCTATGGTCTGATATTTATAGACGGAAAAGAAAAATAGTTACAGATAGGGCTAAGATGAGGAGACAGGGGTGAATCTTGAAAGTAAGGCAGATCCTGATTTGCATTATTAGTAAGAACAAGGCAACTAAGTACTTACAAATAACAATCTCTTTGTATTTTGTAGTAATATGTTCATTATTTGACAAAATTCAAAGCAATCTTAATGTTGTATCAAGTTCATCATATTAGGATTCTATCTGTGTTTCCTCATTTTATTTGGGCTTCCTTTAGAAGGGAAACAATATGCCTTCTGTTTTATGTTCATATTTCTTTTTAGTAAGGACACCAAAGCTTATAAAAGGAGTAATGATAAGTACAGTTACTTGAAGGATGGTGGTGGGGAAGAGCCAACTATTTTGTTCAATTAACTGTCCAATAAGTATTTATTGAGTTAACACTATAGGCTAGTTAAGGAAAAGAGATTAATGTTCATGACTCACAGATCTTGTATAATTGAAGTTATATTATGTAGTATAGAAAATAAGGGTGTCTTAGGAGAAAGGAGTTTCAATGAAACCTGTGGTAGTCATGGAAAGCTTTGTGGGAGAGGCAGAGATTTGAATTGGGTATTGAGTGACTAGAAGAATTTGGAGAAGAAAAAGGCAGGATACATGATGGGGATAGTATGAGCCAAGAAGGCAGCCTCTTCTTTGAATCAATGATTGTGGAAAAATCTTTCCTCTCTTTTTGTGGTATATGCGGAAATATTTTCTAGTGCCTTCATATATCCCTTGTTGTTCCTGGCTAGACTAGAATGTTGCCTGAGTGAGTTGGTGACTACATTTAATGGACAAAGGTTGCATCAAAATTTTAATCTATAGAATGGTTGGACTACCTCTTTGAACAAGGTGAGATTGTTTTCATAGAACCAAACTCTGGGAATGGCACAGATGGAATAAGATATAGTTCCAAACCTCACAAGGTTTTCTCTTTCATATGACCATCAATTTAGGTTGGAAAAGACTAGTCCAATCCCTAGCTCCCTCTGTTGTGTACAGATTAAGAAACTGAGGTCTAAAGAGTTTATGGTTTGCCCAAGGTCAAACAGCTAGTAAGCAGAGCCCTAGGCTTGGAGTCAGGAAGTTTTGAGTTTGAATTTCACATCAGACACACTACCTGTGTGACCTTGGGCAGGTCACTTAAATATCTTGAAGCTTCAGTTTATCTGTAAACTGAAGATAATAAAAGCACCTACCTCGCAGGGTTGTTGTGAAGATCAAATGTGCTAATATATGTGAAGAACTTTTAAAATGATATATAAACATTAAATTATTTACTAATATGATTAATAAGCCTCACAGCTAGGATTCAAACCTATCTCCTCTGACTCCAGATACAGTGCTTTTTTCACTCTACCATAACCTGGCAAAACATGGAAGTGGTCTATTCCATCAAACAAATGTTTTTAAAACTGACAGGTAACAGGACCCTAGCAACATTTTCTACATGAATGAGTCATTGTGGGTTTGGAGAGGTGTTCCTCTGGCTACACAACTTCCTTTGGACTCCACCATTTTTTCCCTTCTCAATCTTCCCTTTGCTCCTTTTTCCCCATTACTTCTCATAAGATGAAAGATAGCATTTTAGTAAACATATTAGGCTATCTTCTTGTTAAAAAAAAACACCTATGTTCTCTAATCTGCTGCCAAAAATAAGGGTGCTTTTGGATCATTTATAAGGCTAATACAACAGATAACTCTTCGAAGTGGTCATCATCACCTTGGTAAGGTGGTCTGAGAAACACTATTTTAAAGTAGCTTAGTATGGACTTTTTTGACAATAAGGTATTGGACGTGACTTTCTATGATAAATTTCAAGGGAAACCCAGCTTATACATGGCTGCCCCATTCTTCTTTGTGACACTTATTATTGACTATTGCCTTTTATGTTGACTGTATCTTTTTCAGTTTTGACACTTCTATACTTTCAGTAGGTCTTTATATTAGGGAGTGTCATTTCTATATTTTCCAGAAAGTAGAATATTAATATTCAGAAAAAGGTTTTTGTTCCTGCTACCAGGTTTTTAACATTATGTAGGTGTGCTCGGAAAAAAGAGTTTCTATTTGATTCTTTTTCTCAATCTGATATCTTTTAAGGCAAAGACACTCGACCCTTCAATCTGAGTAAATGTCACTACTTAAAACTAGCTGGGGAGCTGAATACTGTTGTAAAAACGCTAGATCTGCCTAAAAGGTCTCTATTATGGGGTTATCTTTTTAGTTGAAACCATTTTAGAATGCTGTTTGTGGGCATTTCAGTAACTAAGTTCCTGTAGGCCTGAAGTAACCTTGTAACAAATTCTCTTCTTCATCGATTAGTCTTGTAGTTGGTTTGTGTTGTGTTACTGGAAAGTTTGTTTCACTTTAAAGTGGCCAGCATTTCCCAAACTGTCTTAATATTTAGCATATACTTGACTTTTCATAACAACATTGGCCTTCCTCACTCATTCCCCTCCCTGGCTTTAAACTCCTTGTTTCAGTCTGTCTTGTTTCATATGAAATTGCCGAACACCTCTTTGAAAGAGCAAGTTTTTACTTTGCTTCCCACACCTTTTGTTTCTTAGAACACATGTCTTTCTAAAGTAAATCAAGTGTATTAAAGTTTATGTGACTGAGTTTCCTTAGCTCTGGATAAGGTAGTATCTGGAGGAATATAAATTTTAAAAATGAACCTGAGGTGTATATAGTTGTTTCTTGTTTGAGAAAACAAAGGACTTTTGAGATCTGACTTGAGTTTTACTTCCTCTTTGTAGAAGTATAAAGCTGTGCCCTTTTTTTGAGGAAGTATGTAAAAACAAAATGGTTGGTGTAGCATAAATGGACACATGTTTTTTGATTTAGTCAAAACCGTGTGTGTGTGTGAGTGTGTGTGTGTGTGTGTGTGTGTGTGTTTTAATAATTACTTGCTTTGGGCTCTTATATAACAAAGGAGAAAGGAGCCTTTGGGTACTTACCCTCTTTGTACGCAGTGCCAGTGAACTGCCAAAAATGAGTTTAACTACCAACCTCTATAAAAACAATTTAGTTAGGATTGTGTTATTTTCTTTCTTCTTTTTGTATGTGCTAGGCCCCTTTGGCAGTCTGGTAAAGCCTATGGACTCTTTCTCAGAATAGTGTTTTTAAATGTATAAAATACACAGGATTAACAAGGAAACAAATTATGCTGAAATAGTTATTAAAATTTTAAAAAAAGTTTGTGGACCTCCAACTTAAGAACTCTCATAGAGGAAAAAAGGGAAAAAATTAAAAACACAAAAACACACAAGTTGGACATAGAATATAAAATTTTCCGTTAAGTACAATAAATACAAAAAGTTTCAGTTCTATATTATGGCCAGTTAAGATCTAGGGGAAAAAAGAGGAGGGTGAAGAACATGAGAATTAGAAGAGATAGGATCCTGGGATTTAGATTTGGGAGGGATGTTAGAGATAATTTAATCTACTTTTTCACTTTACAGACGAGGAAACTAAGACCTAGAGAGAAGTTATTTAACAAGGGTCACATAGGTAGCAATGATCAATGATGAGATTTGAACTCAGGTAATTTTATTTTAAATCCAGTGCCTCCTTAGCATATACTACATAGAGGGAGAGCGAAAAAAGAAGGATAAAGGCAAAGAAAGAAGTGGATACCTTAATTTTTAAAAATTCTGAACATGAAAAAAGAACATTCTCATATTCAGAGCAGAACACAAAAGAATCTGTTTCATATTCCTTAATATATGTGTACATATGTATATATTTATACAAACATAAAATAAATTCCACACATTACCTTAAAAACCCTCCTGCATGTCTATGCTTTCTTCTTAACTTCTGTTCTCTTCTGTGCATTAAAAAAAAAAAGTTACAAGAGTGCTCTCTCTCTCTCTGCCTCTCCCTCTCCCTCTCTCTCTCTCTCTCTCTCTCAATCTCTCTCACTCTCTCTCTCTTAGTATTTCTAACCCCAACCAAGTCAAAAGTAGGAGAAAAAGAAAAAGAAGGGGGTAAAATGCCTTGTAACAAATATGCATAATCAAGAAAAACAAATCCATACAGAGGCCATGTCTAAAAATGTATATTTCTTCACCTTGTGTCTATCACCTCACTATTAGGAGTTAGGTAAAATGTTTCATTTTTGGTTCTCTGGAGACATCAATGCTTATTGATTTGACCAAAACTCTTAAGTCTTTCAAAGTTGTTTTTCTTTAAGTCTTTCTATGAATTGTTCTCCTGATTTTTGCTTCCTTCACTAGGAATCAGTTCGTACTACCTAGGATTCTCTGATATTGTTTCATCATTTATTATGGCTCAATAATATTTGTCCCTAACTGTCTAAGAGGAAATCAAAAGCACCCCCTTAGATTCTAGTTCTTTCCTTTTTTTTCCTTCCTTCAATCTCCCCTTCAAATCTGTAAGCTTGTTTTGGTTGTAACTATCCTCTCCTCAGCATTATCCTTTTTAAAACTTGTTTCCCTGTTGAGTCTGATGCATTTCACACCAAAGTTTGTGGGTGTGTGTTCAACTCACCTTTGTTCGTTTCTGATAAGAGTGAGGTTCATCTGATGCCCACCTCCCCTACCCCTTTTATACTTGCATACTCTTTTTCTCATGATCCTTAATTATGAGAAAAACCCAAATCCCATCCCCTTCTTCCTTTCTACACTAGTTTATTCCTTTCCCTCTCTTAGATCTTTCAGAACAGAACCAGTCTACCACCAGGACCTCTGTTTTTCTTATTTAACTCCCTTTAATACCCCTTAAGACATTAAAGTTATGAAAGGATGCCTGGTTCTTTTCTTTCTATTAGAATGTTAGCTCTGTATCATCCCATTGTTCCTTCTAGTTACTCAAAAAATTTTACCTTTCTAGGTTTTTCTGGATTCTTGTATTTGCATTTTAAAGTTCCTACTCAGCTCTGTTCTTTTCATTAGAAATTAATGAAATTCCTCTTTTCTAATAAAGATTCATTCCCACCTGCCCCATCCCCCAGGATTATATTGAACCTTTCAGGGTAAGCTATTCTTAAGCCTATTTCTTTTGTCTTTTGAAATATTGTATTCCAAGAACTCTTTTTGGTTTTTAGTAGAAGCTGTCAGGTTTTGTGTGATCCTGACTATGGTCTTATGGTTCTAATAGATTTCTTCCCTTCTGGACATTGTATTTCAATAAATCATAAATGAAAACTGCCCAAATCTATTAGAAGCCCTAAAAATAAAAAATCCTAAGAATGTTATAGTCAAAATATTGAGTTCCCACATCAAAGAAAAAAATACTGCAAGCATCCAGAAAGTAGTTCCTAGTACCATAAAACCATAGTCAGGATCACTTTAAAATGTAATGACTAGACCAGTAGCAGTGCAAAGGCTGGATAGAATAAAATTAAGGCCCAACTTAGTTTCAAGTACAAAGCAACATAGCGAGATGGTGCAGCAGATACAGCCCTGGGCTTGGAATTAGGAAGACCAGAATTCAAATTTGGCCCCAGATAGTTCTAGCTGTGTGACCCTGTACAAATCACTTAACTTCTTTTTGCCTCAGTTTCCTCAACTGTGAAATGGCGATCCTCACAGGGTTGTTATGAGAAATCAAATGAGATAATATTTGTAAAGTGCTTAGCACAGTGCCTGGCAATGCTTGTTCACGTCCCTTTGTTCCCCTACTGAACTAGAGTCTTCTATAGATGCACCGATCTTGGAGAAGCCAAAACCTAGTGTCTTTTAAATACATTAATGATGAGTAAACTAGGTAAGTATGTTCTCAAGGGATTGGTAGAACTCCTTGGGTGTCAAGAATCATGGATTCTTTGGTAGAAAATAAACTTCTTGAAGTCAAGGACTGTTTATTTTTTTCCCCGTTTGTCCCCTAGGAGTGCCTGGTATATAACAAGCATTTAGTGCTTGTTGTATTGCATCAGTCATCCTAGCCATCTGTAATGTCAATCACAGCAGCATACCTGAGGATTGCTGCTGTGAATACTTTTGAGAGTCTAATCACATAGTATAACGAACTATCTATTCAGAACTAAACTTTGTTCAATAAAGTAAAGCATAACATTCATAGCAATATCCTTAAGCAAAACAAAAAATTCTATATATCTATATCTATATCTCATAGCACTCAGTATGTCATATGGCACATAGCATATATCATTGCATTCAGTAGCATTCTCCAAAATACTTGTTTACACTATCAGGGGGTCCCAGGCTAGGGTCTTCCCTAGCATGATACATTAAGCAACAAATGTCATTGCATCCCCAAAATCAGGGAGTCCCAGGCCAGAGTCTTCCCTAGCACAACACATCCTTAAAGAGTAGCCAAAAATACCATACCATCCACCATTAGGTCACAGTAAGAACATCACACTACATAGCATATATCGTTGCATCCCCCAAATCAGGGGGCCCCAGGCTAGGGTCTTTCCTAACACAACACATCCTTAAGGGGTAGCAGAAAATATCACACTGTCCACCGCTAGGTCACAGTAAGAACAATCTCCTTAAATCAATACCAAGTGTCCAAGTAAAGTCCTCTTTCATCTTAACTTGAGGTTGATTTCCAAGTCCCATGGCTCTTCCTCTGGGGTCTCACCGCTCCCGACTCTCACCTGGATTTACATGTAGGTAGCCCTCTGCTCCTGCTCCATGTCTCAGCTCATGGGGACTGCTCCACTCCAAGCTCTCCCTGCTCCTGCCAGACAGCAGACTCCAGGGGCTCCTGCCCACAGCTTCTGCCTCTGAAAAACAAAGCTTAACAGGGCAACAACAATATTGACACACACTACCAGCACAATCATCTCAATCCACCTCCAAAGTCCAGAGGCTCTGTGACAACAGCTCAGTTCACTTTAATAGCTCTTAAAAGGGGCTTAAGCTAAACCTCCTTCCCATGGGCAGGTTTCTGCCCTATAGCTCTATTCACTTTCAAAGTTTGGAGGCTCCTTTAGGAAGTCTCTGCCCTCTGAGGTCTCCTCTCCCCATTCTCTTCTTCTCAACACTGGCTGGCCCCTTCAACACTGGCTCTCTCTATATATACACAGTTCTACCTAGCATCTGATTGGATAGAACCCACATACACATATCTGATTGGTTAGAGCCCACTTGCACATGTCTGATTGACTCAGTGCAGAGGCATGTAAGACTGAGGCTGGGAAACTGAATAACACAAACAGAAAAACAGCAAAAAATCCCACTTTGCCATTACACCATCCTTCTACTCCTATCTAGGGAAGGGGGCCCAGTCTGACTCAACTGAGTCATTCCTGTACCCTTACTTTCTTTACATCATCCACTTATTTCTCAGCCCCTACCAATCTGACCCCTGACACCCCCCCCTCCACTAGACAAAACGGCTTTCTTTGAGGTTACCCAGTAATTATTCAAGGGTTCAGTACAGTAGATCCTAATCCTTATCTTCTTTGCCTTTCTGTTATATATAGATTACGGATCAAGTGAGACAACATGTGAGAAGTGCTTTGTAAACCTCTGAGCACTGACTACTCTCCCTTTCCTTGCTTTTGTGAAAGATGTCTTTTCTGCTTCTGTCTCACCACTCCTAGGTTTTCCATGCAGTGTTCTCAATGGGTATTTTTGCATGGGTATTTTCAGTCCAGGGCCTTTGTTTCCTCCTTGGTTATCTTACACTAAATTTAAGACATCTCACTAATCATCAAGCACTTATGAAGCACAAAACCACAGTCCTTGTCCTGAAAGAGTCCCATTCCAATGGGGGAGACAATATGAAAACAACTAGGTATAGGCAAGGTGCATACAGTGTACATAAGGAAGGATCCCAGAGGGAAGGCACTAACAGTGAGGGGCACCAGGAAAGGCTTCTTGTAGAAGGTGAGTCTTAAACTGAGTCTTGAAGAAAACCAGAAAAAATAAATGAGGAGGGAGAGAATTCTCTAGGAATGATGGACTAGTCAGTGAAAAGGCAAGTGGTCAAGAGATTGAGTGTGAATTTTGTTTGAGGAACAGCAAATAGGTCACTGTAGTTGGATCATGGAGTTCTTTGAGGCCAGTAAAGTATAAGAAGACTGGAATGATAGGAAAAGGCTAGATTGTAAAGGGATTCAAAAGCCATATTTGATGCAGGAGGGAGTTATTGGAGTTTTTCAGTAGGGAGGAGGGACAGGTTGGACCTGCACTTTTGGAAGATCACTTTGTCAGCTGAGTGGAGGATAGACTGGAGTTGGAAGAAACTTGAGGCAAACTACAACCAATGGGCTATTGTAATAGTCTAGGCATGACAGAATGATGGCAGTATCAGAGGAGAGAAGGGGATATATATATGAGAGATGTCATAAAGGTAGAAATGGTAAGACCTGGCAGCAGATTGATATGGCGGTAAGAAAGGGAGTGAAGAGTTGAGGGTGACATGTAAGTTGGCAGCCTGGGTGACTGGAAGGATAATAGTGCCCTTGATAATCATATAGAAGTTAGGAAAAGGAGGGGTGGGGTTTTTTGGGGGGGGGAGATAATGATTTTGTTTTTGGACATTTTGACTTTGAGATGCCTATCAGACATCCAGTTAGAGATGTCCAAAAGAAAGTTGGTGATGTGGGACTGGAGTTCAGGAGAGAGGTTAGGGTTGGTTAATTGGATGTGGGAATCATGTATACCCCCATAATAGTAGTGTGTGTGTCTGTCTGTTTCTTTGTCTCCATCCCTATCTGGTGCTTTTAGTTTACAAAGCATTTTCCATGTATTTTCTCACTTGATCCATAATCTATATATGTAGCCCTGATATTTATCCTGATCACCAGTTTTTCACCATCAACTCTTTGCTGGACTTATCCAACTAGATGTCTTGCAAGCAAGATGTCCATAATGGAACTTACCATCTCCCTCAAAGAGGCTTTTCTGTGAGATGTACCACCATGCTTCTGGCTATTTAGTTCTATAACTTTGTATTCATCCTTTATACTTTCTTACTTCAGTGTACATCCAGTTGCTAATTCTTACTGATTTTACCTACTTAACACCTTCATCACCTCTTGTTTGGACTGTTGTAATGGTCTACTAATAAATCTGTCTGTCTCTAGTCTTTTCTCTCTTCAATTCATCTTCAATATAGCTGCTAAAATTGGATATATATGGCTGGGATCTGATGACATCTCTTTCCTCCCAACATCCTTTAGTAGCTCATCCTATTTCCCTTAAGGTAAAATAAGGAATCTTCAGTCTGGCTTTAAAGCTCCCCCCTCCCAAATTTGGCTCCAACATATCTTTCCAGCCTTATTTCACATTATTCTCTGTCATTCATTTGTTTTAGTCAAACTAGCTATTGCTTGAACTTGCTATTCCGTCTTTCCATGAATTTTCAGAGGCCCCTTCTCATCTCCACTTTTAGAAATCATTATCTTATTTGAAAGCTCAGCTCAGATACCGCTTTTTCTTGTGAAGCCTTCCCTGAGCCACAGAATACTAATGGCATCTATGTACTTGTATTGTCCCTGTAGAATGTAACTTTCTTGAGGGCAGAGACAATTGTGGTTTTTTCCTTTATTTTCCAGCTGATCAGTTTTTGAGTAAATGTTTTTAATGTATAAAAATCTGGCCTCTCCCTATATTTAGGGTCCCCAGGTCTGGTCCCTGTTTGTTCAGCAATTGGTATACATTGCTTAATAAATTGAAATGCTTGGAAGCTTGAGTCTTTGTTTCCTCAGTCATTTCATCTTTCACACATCACAGTTGTATTGCAATGAGTTGTATAGCATAATATAGTTCCATGAAGTGTTTGCATATTGATTATCCCACTTCATCTTTAAAATTAACCTTGCGATGTCAGTAGGGCATTTTATATATGTTTTAAAGAAGAGGAAACTGAGGTTCAGAGAGTTTAACTTGCTTAAGGTGACACAACTACTAAGTAATAGGGCCAGGATTGAACTTGAGTCTCCTGATGTGATGTCAGATATCTTTCCATTTATATCTGCTGCTTGCTTCTCTTACTGTTCAGGGACAAATGTTGAGTGTTTTATCCTTAATGTGTTAAGAATGGCAATTAGGCACACTTCTTTATGATAATTAGGTTGCTACTGCTTCTCCAGTCTTATATGATCTATTTCCTTAGTTGATTTAGTATTGCTCTAGCATCCTAGGAGCAATACTAAAAGGCAGAGGACATTAAACTTTTGATTAAGTGTTTGAAGCATGAGATGGATGTTAGACACACACACACACACACACACACACAATGTATTGGTAAACTTTCTCAGTCTAGAGGCTGTTCCACTTCATAGGTTCTCTCATCCTTATGGCCCTGACCTTAGAAAATCTAATTATTTGGGCGTCTGAGGATTTCTACGCTATTGCTCCAGTATTCCTGTTTCTCTACTCAATTCCTCCCAACTATAGGCTGTACTCAGGATCATGGTTGACCTGAGAATAAGACCTATATTCCCCAGAGTTTGTAACCTATACTTTTACTATTACAGAAGAATCACTATTTGCTGTATCTCTGTTGAAATAAGATGGGTCTGGAATTTTTGTTTTTTATTTTCTCCAACATAGAAGGGTTGTGCCTGCCTATCTTTCACCCCCAGCTCCTGCCCCCCCCGCCCCCTGCAAAGTATAAGTTCTGTTGAAATACAAAAGTTTATTTGTGTTCTGGCTCCTCCTGCCCCACCAGGAATCAATGTTAGAAGGAAGCCATATGTTTATATTTTAAATCATTTGCATTTAAAAACTCCAGATGTGGACTTGGAAACAGTGAAGTAAGTATAGTTGCTGTGGTTTAAGTATGCATCATGGAAGGGAGGGGAAAATTTATAGTTCAGAACTCTTCAGGGGTTCTGTGATCTTGGCAATGGGGTAAACCCTCCATTGGTATATATCACAACCTATCCTCTCTCATGGGATACTATGGTCAAATAATTCATCCTCTCTATACTAAGATTAGTTTTTTACAGCAGAACCTGTCTCTGGAACCACACTAGAAGCTATTTCAGCACAACTTGTCAGAACTCCTAGTTTGCTGGTGAAGCCTTCAAATACTTAGGATTTACCTCCCTGTTACAAGGATATATTGGAGTATTCACACTCTCTACTTAAAAAAGTAAAGGTTCTAATTTCTGAGTAGGAAATCAGTATTACTTACAATAAACTATCCTTTTTAAAAATCTAAAAATATTTCAAAGGTAAGTTTGATTATAGCTAGTAGACTAAGATTTTAACATAATAAACATAGTGTTTTCAGATGTATCTATGTATAATATCTATAGGTATAGAATGCCTACATACCTATGGGTAACATATGCATGTATATTTCTCATTAATATAGAAGGTTTTGAGAATCTGAATTTAGTGATTGATTTTTAAGTGATTTTTATTTTCTTTTTGCAATTGATGCAATCCTAGAATTTTTAAATTACAACTGGAAAGATACTCAGGATCCTATTCATATGAGGCCAGATTGTCATTGCAGTTTGTACTCAGAGATTTCCCTGATCGGAGGAGTAGTTGGGTGGGTATTTAGACCTTGATTAGTGAGGTGGGAAGGTCATTAGTATAACAATACCTTTCCTTCTTTGTAGTATATAGAAACCAGATCCAACCCTTCCTTTCTATACTTCTTCCCACTGTTATATCCTTTTGAATCTGTGGAAGGAAGGAATTAAAATTGTAGATGTTTTTTGATAATAACATTTTGTTGATAAATTAAGGCATACAAAGTAGTTGTTTTTCTACTCATAAAATCTTTGAGATGTCCATGATTCACTATCTCTAATTCTTATTATAAACCTGAGAGGTAGAGGAAGGTGTGAAGCAACAGAACATCCACATTTTCATATAGAAAAAATTGAGACAAAAAGAGATAGTTACTTGGCTAAGGTTGTAGGACTGATTAATGCTAGAATATACATGTATTTCTGACTCTTATCTAGTATGCTTTTCACTTACTTGCCTGTGCTGTCCTAAGCAACATGCAATATGGTAGGTAATTTCAACAGTTATATTTAGTTTATAGTCTATAATACAACCTAAAAGCCTGTTATACTGTAAGATATGCTATGTGCTGCCTGCATAATTACTGTGTGGTGCCAGCATGAGATCATCATTATCCAGATTAGAATGTATCACTCAATTCTAGGTTGGTCCAGAAGAAGGAACTGATTGTGTCTGAGGGAGAAATCATATTACTCCATCTTTTCCTTTTGAAGAACTTTGACCTAATAGAAGAATATAGAGCTTCACTGTTTCTGAAACACTGATTACTGAGTATTTGCCTTGAGTGTTAAAGGCTTCTTCCCATCACACTTACAAATGTATGCTTTTTTTCTCCTTTTAGAACTTGATAAGAAGTATCCTAACTCACCAGCTGTGCAGAGTAGTTTTTACTCATGTGCCAAACTTAATAAGGAGTGTTCTTTTTACAGATGCCATTTCACAGTCTAAAAATAGCATCACTTAATTCATAGTTTTTGTTCTTTTTACACAGAAGGGGGGAAGTCATTCTTTTGAGGCTTCTGCTTTTTGTTTTAGTCCATTTCAAGGTCTGGATTGGTGTGCAAGCTTGGTCAGGTTGAAGAATCTTTGATCTCTTAAAAAATGTGTTTATGTAGCCTCTATTTAGTTTTTGCAGGCAAAGTATCTATTGAGTCAACATCCTATAACTAATTTTTTGAATGAGTGACTCAAGTAGGGTCTTTGCTGTTGTTTCTCCTTCTCACCTTCCTCAATTCTGGCCATTTTTATCTCCTTTAGAACTTCTTCCACAGAATGGATGGCAGTGAGAAGTGACAGAAGGAGAAAGTCAAGAAAGTGTATTTTTGTGTTTGTAGAATCATAAACTGCTAGAGTTGGAAAGGCCTTTAAGTCTCACATCATGATGTGAGATCATTTTACAGAGAAGGTCAGCTGACTTATCTGCCCATGGTTATACATAGGTACTTAGTATCAGAACCAAGACTAGACTCCAGTTTTCCTGATTTACAGTCTAGTGACTTTTTTTCATTGTAATACACTCCACATGTGTTAGCACATTGTTTATGGATTTATTTTTTCTCTGCCCCATTTAATAGAAGTACAATTAAAATTTGCCTATATAAGTCTTTATTATTTCCGAACAATCCATACAATCCCAACAATCCATGAGATATTATAGATCCAAAGTCAGCTATTTTTTGCGAGGTAAAGGAAATAGCGTAGAAGCAATATTGCTATTCTTTTAGTCTACCACAGTATTTGAATGGAGGTAGGGTTTTAAGTGGGAATGAGTTTTAAATGCAATTCTTTTTTTTTTCATTTAGGACAACATCCTTCTTTAAATTTTTTGTTGGTTTAAATTTTTTTTTGTTATCTTTACATTCTTTTCTTTGTAATTTTGAATTTCAATATATCTCTGTCCCTCCCACCCCTTACTCATCCACTGAGAAGGCAAGCAATATGATATCAATTACACATGTGAAATCATGCAAAACCTATTTCCGTATTACCCATGTTTCAAACAAAAGCAAAAAAAGGAGGAAATCGTATAGCAGTTTGCACTCAGAGGTCTGGAGGTGGATTACATTTTTTCATCATGATTCCTTTGGAATTGTCTTGAATAATTGTCTTGATCAGAATAGCCAAGTCTTTCAGTTGACCATCATTACAACATTGTTGTTACTTTGCACAATGGTATCCTAGTTCTGCTTACTTCACTTTGCATCAGTTCATGTAGGTCTTGCCATGTTTTTCTGAAAGCATTCTGCTTGTCATTTCTTATAGCACAATAGCATTACATCACAGTCATAGGCTACAACTTATTCAGCCATTCCCCAATTGATGAGTATCCTCTCAGTTTCAAATTCTTTGCCATCACAAAAAAGCTGTTATAAATATATTTGAACATATAGGTCTTTTTCCTTTATCTTTGATCTCTTTGGGATACAGACCTGAGAGTGGTATTGCTTCGGCAAGGGTACGTATAGTTTTATCACCCTTTTGGTGTAGTTCCAAATTGTTTTCCAGAATGGTCAGACCAGTTCACTACTCCACAACAATTTATTGTTGTTGTCATGTTCAACTCTTCATGATCCCATTTAGAGTTTTCTTGGTAAAGACTACAGTTGTTTTTCATTTCCTTCTCCAGCTCATTTTAGAGATGAGGAAACTGAGGCTAACAGGATAAAATGACTTGCCTAGGGTTACACAATTAGTGTCTGAGACCAGATTTGAACTCAGAAAGATGAATCTTCCTGACTCCAGGCCCAGTACTCTGTCTACTGCACCTCCTAACTGCACACAATTCTTTAGTATTTTCCCTCATCCCCTCCAGCATTCATCATTTCTCATAGGTGTGAAGTAGTACCTCAGAGTTGTTTTAATTTACATTTCTCTAATTAAGTGATTTAGAGCATTTTTTCATATGACTATGGATACCTTTTATTTATAGATAGATTTGATTCACCTCTGGTGAAGAGAAAAGGATTATCTAGCCTCAACAGATAAAGAGAAAGTCCATTTACCTGGTGCTACTATAGAGGGGAACTACTAAATTAAGTGATGAGGCAAAGACTTCTTGATTCCCTGTTGTGCTGTCAACATATTACTTGGTGAATGACCAGTGAATGGGGCAGCTCTGGCCTGATAACATGAAAAATTTGTTTTGAGTCTTTGATCATAACAGCAAAGCACAATGCTAATGTGCATTTGTCTTTGTACATGTTCTCTCTAATAATAAGAAAAGGCTCTTACTTTATCTTTGAAGTAAATGAAAAGACCTTAGTTTATACAAGTTATTTCTTTACCGTTAAAATAATTTCTTAATCAACTAAAATCATATTCCCTTAATAATGGAGATTTATTCTCCTATATCTGAATCATTGTTATATATAAATTTATGTTGGTTGGTTAGCTGGTTGTTGTCCTTTGTTCTTGAAGAGGACCAAAATGACATCATTGTATTACAGTCAAGTTCCAACGTGTCCAACTGTGGCTGATCAGACCAATATGAGCTCAGAATGCTCTACCACAGGTCAGGCACAAATAGTAAAATGTAAACATTTGGGGTGGATTCTCTAAATTTGCACATCTTGCATTTGTTTTGAGCTACTTCAATACTGCTTTGCTCATAGAGCCCAGCACCTTCTCTGATGTGGGCATGCCATGCTGGGTAGTCCTGTGCCGGTATCTCCCATGTCACACAATCAGTTCCAAAGTTCTTAAGAGAGACCTTGACAGTGTCCTGGTATCACTTTTTCTGACCACCATGTGAGTGCTTGCCCTGTGTGAGTTTTCCATAAAATAGTCTTTTAGGCAAGCATACATTTGGCATTTGAACAATGGGGCCCGCTCATCATAATTGCATTCTCTGTAGCAGAGTTTGAATGCTTGGCAGTTTAGTTTGAGAAAAGACCTCAGTGTATGGTATCTTATCCTGCCAGATAATCTTGGCACAATGGAGCACTGGGCCTGGAGTCAGAAAGACTCATCTTCATGAGTTCAAATCTGGCCTCAGACACTTCCCAGCTGTGTGACGCCAAGCAAGTCACAACCATGTTTGTTAGTTCCTCATCTGTAAAATGGGCTGGAGATCAACCACTCTAGTATAAATTTATGTTCCTGGTATGCTGAAGATTCTTGGGGGAGGAAAGCAGCAGCTATTATAGAATGATTCCGAAGAAAGTAGTGATAAAACTAAGCCATGTTTTTTAAAAAAATGTTTTGAAATATTAACTTAATCTATATTACTATGATTTCTTTTTAAGCCATTCAGATTTTTGGACGCAAATGTTCAGTTTTTTTCTTACTGTATAATTATGAAAAGTTGGATATTTGATACTTTGGAAAGCAATACACTTTTAATTGCATGTGAGCTTTATAGTTTTGGGGAGAGAGGTAGGATTTCTCTAGTGGACACCTTGAGGACAATTCCATATTATGTGTGAAAATTTAGTATAATGAAACTAATTTTATTTTTTATGAAATGCCCATTAAGGATTGACTACTTCTAAGATGCGATTGATCAGGTTTCTGTGGTCAGCCATTTTGTACTCTTCTGTCCAAGAGATCCAATGAGGGTCAAGGCATAAGTAATGGAATTTCTCATTATGGCTTAAAATTTAATTAGGATTTGATGTATCTGAAAGCTGCTTTGCTCTAAAGACCAAAGCTGTGCCCTTATAATGGATGATTGGGTAATCCTGGTACTTGGGGGAGCTGACCTGAGTGTTATTTTGCTTTATTTGTTAATTCCTGAATTAGTTTACAAGCTTAGTGCTTTCATGAATTTAAAATGAGGATTACTTCATGAGGCACTTTTAAAAACAATAACTTAAAGGTGAAAATACTCATGGTTTCAGTCTCAAATACAGAGTTACACATCGTTGCATATATTCATTGGATTGATTGCTTGGCTTCTTATTATAACACTTAAGTATCACCAATCACCAAAGATAAGAAACCTAAGAAATCATCTTTTTCAAGCCATTTACTTTACAGGTAAAGAACTGGAGGCCTGAAAATAGTCTGTGCTTGCCTCAGATCACTCTACTTATGTGGCCTATGAAATCATCACTGTCAATATTCCTTCCAGTAATGTTGATTGGTACCCATCCATCCAGTCTCTCTCTTCCTATGTGATTCTTATGCATATCTTCAAGTTACATCCACACACATATATTAAGCCCCTACTCTCCCTTGAGGTAACTTGAGGTACAAAAAAAATGGAAAAATGGTCCCTTCCCTGAAGGAGCTTACAAGTCACTGAGGGAGACAATGCAGAAATTACTGTGTACAAATAACATATAGAATAACATAGAACAAATTGGAGATAATCTTAGATGGAAGGCACTAACAATGAGGGTGAGCAGGACAGGCTTCTTGAAGAAGGTAAGATTTTAGCTGACATGAAGGAAGCCAGGAAAGCCAGGAGGCAGAATAAGGAGGGATAGAATTCAAAGTATGAGGGACAGCCAGTGAGATGGCAAGGAGCTGGGTCATGGAATGTTATATAGAAAGAATAGCTAGTAGGCAAGTCTAGCTGATTCATAAAGTACCTGAAGGGGAATAAGGTATAAGAAGACTGGTGAGGTAGAAAGGGATCAGGTTATAAATGGCTTTAAAAGTCAGACAGAGATCATTATAGTTGATCCTGGAGGTAATAGAAAGCCATTAAAGTTTGTGGAATAGAGGGGCATAAATGGTCCCATCTGTGCTTTAGGAAGTTCACTTTGGCAGCTGAGAGGAGGGTGGATTGCAGTAGGGAGAGACTTGAGGAATGGAGACCAACCAGAAGTCTGTTGCAAGAAGCCAGGTGTCAGGTGATGAGGGGCTGCATGAGGGTGGTGGCAGTGTTAGAGGAGAGAAGGGGATATGTATATACCAGATACTGTGAAGGTGGAATTGACAGGAATTGGCAATATAGTCTTCTCAAGATCACACTAGTTTAATGGTAGACCTGGAACTACAACTAGAATCTACTGAATTCAGTGTGCAGTGGTTTTTCTGTACAATCCTGGGTTGTATTTCTTACTTATTCTAGAATTTTGGAGTACTAGAATAGAAAATACCTTATTTTGTTTAGTAAGTGAAGTATGCATTGTTACTAGGATGAAAGAGGAGATGCAAAGATTTGAAAATATTCTTAAATTGCTCTCTCACTTGTTTTTTGTATTTCTGATCCCATAAATTTCTTGACTCAATTTTACCTATTACAATCTGTCTTATGACAAGTAGCAAGGGATTGCATATGGTAGAAATAGGACTTTAGATACCTGTCAACAAGGAGGTTTTGCTTTTTCCTTTCTCTTTAAAAATCCTCAGAAGCTAGATCTAGATTTTTGTTTTGTGTGTGATTTTTAAAAATTCTTTTTTTCCCTGGATGTGGTCAGTTGGTCCAACCAGAGTCCATGTATCTTAGATTCTTATGAACATGTAAGAGGGCCAAGAAGTGACGAACGATGAAATGTTGCTATGTGTTGTGGATAGAGGGTTAAAGTCCTGAGCTCAAGTCTTACCTCAATTCCAACAGACTATGTGACTGACCATGAACATTTAGGTGACTACCTAAATATCTCAGTGTCTAGGCATTTTTCCAAGACTATAAGTTACAGATGTTGATCTGCATTAGTGTAAGGAGTTTCCTTCCCATGGAGAAATTTCAGGTCTGGACTGAAAATTCCCTCAATATGCATGTAATTAAAAACAAACACAAAACTTTTGTCAAACAGTCATTGCTATGTAAGACTTGCTTTATGTTGATTAACTTTGTCTTATATCTTGCTTAATGGTAATTCTGAATCTATTTGGACAGCTGGGTAGTTTATACTTCTTAAGAGAAAAGAACTCTTTATGTGATTATCTGGGGGTCAAATTCTCTTCTATTTTTGTATTCAAGTTCTTTGGACCCCAGGGGTTTCACTCATAATTTAAGTCCAACATAAATTAGTGCTGTACTTGGCACATAGATGCTCCTTACTTTGGAAAATCTTTAATTTAGTCATTGTGGAAGTACCCTCCATTGACCTTTTTGTAATTCCTCCAGGCCTGAGGAGATGATGCTGCTGAGTTGTTTTGTCCAAAATATTTCATTGCTTGGTAGCTGAACTTTTGATGATAAACACTTTGAAACCTGGATAGAACAATGCTCAGGCTGAAGGCAAAGCCTGTCTCTGGATCAGTAGACCTGGTCTTTCCAGTTTGGTAGGACCTGTGGGAACTTATGCTCTTTCAGAATCTCCTTGGAGAACTTGGGGTCACCTCTGTGGTGTCATGGGGTATCAGATGAGGCCTTTAGTGAAAGCCTGTCTGTTATGAGCTTCTCTAGTTTGAAAGGTGGTTTTTTTTTTAGTGTAAAGAATACCTTTAGCATGTTGTTTTTTCCCACTTGAAAGCAATTAAAAAAATTTCAAACTGGAGAGAGGCTAGCTGTCCCCTCTCCCCAAAAAGGAACTGGATTATAGGATTGGATTTGGAACTGCTGGGTGAAGGGATTTGAATGTTTTGTGTAGACAGTGTCATGGAAGTGTTCTTTTTACACCTGGGGCTGAGTGCCTAGTTTGCTTGTCAAATGGACCAGCCAGCTTTTTTAGTGATGCCAGTAACTTGACTTTTCCTTCATCCTGAAAAGTGGGATGACAGCTCTAGCAGATTCATCTTGAGCATACTTGGAAATCAGGCTTTGTTTGAGGGCTTAACAGTTTGATTATTTCTACTAGGATTCAACATGCAGAAATCCACCCAAGTCTGGCTCTGTCTGCAAGAGCTTTCCAAGAGACGATTAAAAGAAAATGCTTGTTTTTTTCTAAATGTCTGATACTCTTTCTATGACTTTGAGCTCTTGAGCCATATATAAGTTGAATGTCAGCCACGTTGTTTCGTGTTTTTTTTTTCACTCACTTGTTTTCGATGTTCTATTCAATTACAATTTATTGTGTAAGTACTTCTGACCTGCTGACATGCCTGAGTTCTAATCAACAGTTCAGATTTTAGAGCCTTAGGACTTAGCTGTTAATAGCATAAGAGCCTCTTGTTCATAGAAGCGAGTCACAAAGACACAAAAGGATTTAGCTTCCTTAAAATGTACAAATGTGTTTAAAACTTTATGTGGAAAAAAAAGACCTGAGTCTGAAAGTTAGATAGCCAAATAGATGATTTCCAATAACTCCTTGGCAAGCAGCTTTTAAAACCCATGTAGCTTTGTATTCATAGTCTTGTAGAATGCTAGATTGGAAGGAACCATAGACTAGGAACTGTAGTTCAGCCTTTGTCTTATAAGGAAGAAAGTGAGCCCTAGAGACCCTAAATGACTTGCCCAAGATTACTTGGGTAATCTGTAGTGGAACCTGGGTTTTCACCTAGGCCTTTGTCGCTAAGGCCAAAGCTCTTCATGCTTCCTCAAGATAACTGGGAGTCATGGCAGTTCTACCCCTAGTTACCTCAAAGGACTCTGGGAACACAGTGGTGCCTGGAATCTGAGGAAATCTTGGTCTCATACCTTTTTGGAGTATTAGAGTCTGGACCAGGGGTGGGGAACCTGCAGTCTTGAGACCACATGTGGCCCTCTAGGTCCTCAAGTATAGGCCTTTGACTGCATCCAAACTTCATAGAACAAATCCCCTTAATAAAACTATGAAACTTGGACTCAGTCAAAAGGCCACACTTGAGGACCTAGAAAGCTGCATGTGGCCACCCCTGGTCTGGATTCTTTATAGACAAATCCAAAGCATGGGGTCCATGTAATTTCCCTTAGGCACCTGTTTTGGTATGTGTCTGGTCTATCAGGCCATGAGCTATTTCCACATTAGCCTGTTATGTTATATGGTATCCTCATCCTTAGTCAAGCTTCCAAGTGCTTAACTTCACACTAGGCTGAAGCTTGGGATGGCTGTTTTTCTATAAGGAAGTGTGTTCCAGTCAATCTATTTTAATGAATCAGAGAAGAGAGAAATGTAGCAGCTAAAGAGATCAGATAGCTGTTGCTAGTCTGAGGGTTATATGTAAGATTTGGTCATCTTTCATTTACCTGGATGCTCTGCAACTTATTGGCTCTTTAAAATATGGGTCACATAAGTATCACAGGTTCCATGTAACTTAAAATTAGTCTGTTTTCTTCATTTCCTGCAGATTACTGCCAAGACTAGACTCACCCAAAGGAAAACAGGTAGAAATCCAGGAGACCAGGCAAACTTACCTGGCCTTCTTGGGCTCCTAGTGATTCCACTCTTGCCCATTTTTATAAGTATTCTTTTTAAAAGTGTTTCACAGATGTAAGGTGAACCCATTAATCTTTCTCAGTACATCTACATCTCACTGTGAGGGTACATAGAGATGCTGGGGTCAAAATAGGTATTTAGCTCTTACTTGGCCTAAAAAGAATAGTCTCATCTTTTAAAAAAATTGTCTCCCAAACTAACTATAAAGAACATATGAAGATGCTATTGCATCCAGAGAAAGAACTGATAAAAAGAAGTTTGTATAGAATAGTTTTACATATAAATACCTATTTGTGTCTAATGGTAGACACATCTTTGGGAGGCAAGGGAAGGGTGTGGAGTGTGGAGGGGAAAAATTTACATGATAAAAGGAACAGCAAGTTGTACATAATAGATGTGCAGTTTCATGTGCAATCATCTTTTTTTTTTATTATACTATGTTATGAAAATGCTTGTTGTGTTCCATAAACTAAAAATAAAATAAAATTTTAAAAAGTTGTCCCCTCTTTGTATTCCCTAAAATGATGTCTCATTCCTTCTACCCTTTCTTTAACTAAGGTACCAACATGCATCCAGTTAATTCTCATGATATTTCTCTGCAAGGTTGATAGTTTGCATATGGAGCAGTCATCCAAAGTCAGCAAAAGGAAATAATGTACCTCAGTCGAAGAATGAAGTCGCAGATGTTTTTTGGAAAAAGAGTGGGAAACAGTGGTAAAGCTGCTTGCTCTATTTTTTGGGTAATATAATGATGTGTAGGTTGACTGGTATTTCCTGTATTAAAAGGACACTGGCAAACTCAAACTCTTCCTCTACCCCCCTCAAAATGTTAAAGCCTTAGTAGTTATTACCCTGACTTATAAAAAGCCTTTGGATATTTAAATCTGAAACATTATTTCTTATGAGTTCTCTCTCTTTCCTTCCTAGCAAGTTAGTAGTAAAGTAGGAGGTGAGAGGGAGTGTGGGGTGGACAATAAATAGCTTCCGATCTTTTTTTTCCTTTAAATCTTCATTTCTATATCCTGCAGCAAAAAATAGATGTCAGAACAACTCAGCTATGAGGCCACCGTAAGCCTCGTAAGAGTACAAACTCTTCTATTCTTTGTATAGTATTTGAATCTCCAGCCCCTGGACCAGGTATTATTGATCAGCATGACCAAATATAGTATTGTCTTCTAGATTTTTCTTATTAAGCTGATCACTGTCATCTTGTATTAACACTAGAAGGACCTGAATTTAAGGATATCTCAAAGGACCAAGCTGTCAGTTGGCATAGTGCCTTTTTAAATCTATATAGCAAAGAAGATAGAGATAGGATAAAAATTTTTTATTTCAAAATAAAATTATAGGGTTTTTTTGCATAAATTGATGTACCTGGTCCTTATTAAGAAGCATTTAGTTTATTTCCTAACTCCATAATTTAGGGCGATTTTGTCTAGATTACTTTTTCCTATCAACAACTAAGAAGCTATTTTGACATGTAGAGTTCTATTTAACTTGGCTTTGATTCCACCCCATTCTGAGATAGGTGGAACAGATGGAGATTGGTGAGAAGAGTTCATCAACCACTATCTTCATTTATAACCTGTTTATCTATACTGGTAGGATGTTACCCAAGTAGTATAGCACTGAGATATCATGTAGAAAGTGGTTTGTTAACCATAATCATAACTGGTGACAGTTACAAAACACTTTATTGCCAGTGACATTTCATCATAGTGAAGAAGCCTAGAATAATTGAATTTTTTGGCAGTTGGCTTTTGGATTTTGTGTGGCATTGGCGAAAATTTCAGAACATGAAGATGTGTTTGAAGTTTGGTCCAACATTTCAATAGTATCCATTTATATATTTAATTTGCAGTAGTCAATTAATAAATAAAGCAAGTGGCATGACGTTAGGTTCTTATGGGTAGGGGGAATACTAATTTAATAAGCAGGTGATAAGACTGTTATACTTTGTCCTGGTCAGACCAACTCTGCCTTGTTGTGTTCTGTTCTGATGTTAAAAACTGGGAAGGCTATTGATAAACTGGAGAGTACACTGGTTATCCTCCTCTGAACTTCAAGGTGTCTTCAATTCATCATCTGAAGATCAATTGAATGAACCGGGAGTGTTTTGCCTGGACTAGAGAAAACTTAAGAGAGGTGGCAGCTGTTTTCAAGTATGTGAAGGGCTATCACCTTGAAAACTTCTACTTGGATTCGGAGGGAAGATCTAGGACAGGGGTGCACAACCTGCGTCCTAGAGGTCACATGTGGTCTTCTGGATCCTTGGGTGTGGCCTTTTGACTGAGTCCAAGTTTTACAGAACAAATCCTTTTATTAAGGGTATTTGTTCTGTGAAGTTTGGATTCAGTCAAAAGGCTGCACTTGAGGACCTAGAGGGCTACATATGGCCTCGAGACTGCAGGTTCCCCACCCCTGATCTAGGAATAATGGGGTGGAACCTAGAGGCATATTTAAGTTTGAGTAAGGAAAAACTTCCCAACAATTAGAACTATCTTGTCTTTAGGGATAATGGCTTCCCTGCTCACTGGAGGCATTCAAGCAGAGGTTGTATGGCCACTTGCCAGGTATGTTGTAGAGCAGGGATTCTATGCTTTTTTTGTCATGAACCACTTCGACAGTCTGATGACATCTATGAACCTTTTCTCAGAGTAACTTTTTAAAAATAATTGAGGGAAATGATAAATGTCAGTTAGAGACTAGTGAAAAGAATCATCTGCCCCAGGGGCCTTCTAATGGTGGAGACTCCTTCACCCTGTGGCCCATTCCTCCAATTGGTGAGTTCATTCCTGGAACTTCCGTTTGAGGAAGTATCCACCCCGTCCATGAATCACTTCTGAGTGGGATGGTGAAGACCTCTCATAAAATCTAAATTTCAGCCTTTCTTTAAATTGAGTGGGATAAATAAAAGTGAGGATTTTTCAGCATGGCTCAGGGCTTCTGATTGACAGCTAGGCCTAAGTTTTGAGTTACTTGACCTGTGGGAATCCAAAACTTAGAGTAGCCAGACCCCCTCAGCACGAGCCTCACCAAATAAGGATAAAAGTGTTCTTAAGAGTTGGTATTGGCTAAATTAACATTTCCTTGTTCCTTGTACCTGGGGTAGATTTCCACATTTAGATTGTGAGCCTGAACTCCACCAATGAGAGTAAACAGGTCAGTGGTGGGGTTGCCGTTGTTTGTGTTAGGGTATATAGCTGGGTTCTGCCCTCTGGTCTCTGCCTCTCCCTATCGATTGTCTGTCGGTTCAGAGACTGCCCTTTCCTGCGGGATCATAATAAAATTCATTTCTACTTTCTATTTGAGAAGCCTCTGAGTTTAATTTTGGGTGAAGTTGCTGTCCCACACATTTCTAACCCAGTTTCACACCTAACTCTAGACTACTTTTCCACCCTGTCCCTACCCACCCACCCGTCCCCACTCCTTCTCATCTTCTTCCATTAGCACACAGTTTCAACCTTTTCAATGTATTGCTCAGTTATACTGATTTTTCTTTTGTCTTTAAAAATATTATTTGTTATATGGGATAGTTTTCTAGGAAAGCAAAGGGAGGAATGCTGGGAGAAATTATGGGGATGTACAAAAAGGTATTAATAAAAACTTACTTTAGAAAAAAGAATGTAAACTACTTGAGGCTAGGGACTGCCTTTCTTTTTTTTTTTTTTTGTATTTGTATTCTCAGTGCCTGGCACATAGCAAGGGCTTAATAAATGCTTTATTTACTCTAAAATGAATTTTTTTCCCCATTCAAATTCCTGGACTCCCTGCAATTTAACCATGAACTTATTGGGGGTAGGTGGATCCCAGTTTAAGAACTCCTATTGTAGAGAAAATTCTTTCTTAGCTATAGGGTTAGATGAGATGGACATTGAAATCCATTGCATTTCTCAAATTCTGAATCTGTGATTTGTTCTTAGGACTTTCCCCAATCAGGTCTTATCATATACCCAATCAAGTAACAGTGCAATTACTGTACAACTCAGATTATTCTCCTTTAATCTCTCAATCCCTGGATGGCAGTAATAATCTCTGTGCGATAAGTAACTCAATTTATAATTTTTGATGATGGCTAAAAGGCATTTACAAAACAACAACATAACCTCTGTTCTCTAAAGAGGATCTTCTTAATGGCATTTTTTTTTTAAAACCAGGTAATAGTTCTCTTAGAATGGAAAAAAAATGGAGAAAAAGTTTTCAGCTCTATTGAGCTTGTCTAAAACAGAGTAATTCCTAATGTATGTTACTCTGCAGTCTATATATATGTGCATAATGTTTTAAAGTAGATATTTCTCAGATGGCAAATGGTCTTTGAGTCATGCAGTATTCTCAGTCATTCCTGCTCCCTGACTGGGTACCAGATGTAGAAAGGTGGTTTTTTGGCAGGAGAGGAGGGGTTTCAGACAGCACTGAAGGTAGCATCATTATTTTTCTATTTTGAAGATCACTTGACACATAGGTTTTTTCCCATTAGGAATATACTTATGAATAACAGTCTGTTATATCCTGGTGTGGCTGACCTGAACCCAAGACCTATTTTATATAGCATTTGGTCCAAACTTCCACACTACATTCTTCTCTGATTCTTTTGTTTTCGTTGCCCTTAAATAACGTGGGCTTAGGGGTTTCTTGTGTCTGTGGGTCCATCCTCTTATTTGCCCTTCAAAATCCTGCCCTTCACGCGCTGTATAGGTAACTCAAAACAGATGTGGTGAGTGAAAATATTTTCACTCAGTTTTTTTTGTTAGGCTTTTTTTCCTTAAAAGACTATTCTTTTATAAACTCACTGCTTTTGCTACTTGTGGGGTTTTTCAGTCATATCATTTTGCCCAGATTGTGTCCAAAATTCCTCCCACCATCCCACCATAGTGCAGAATTTTGAGTTCAGTAGAGAATATTTGCAAATATTTGAACAAAACAAAAAACTTAGTAACCAGCATTTCATCTTCCTTATTTGTAGGCTACATATGGTATAGCGGGATCTAAGATGGATTTCTAGCATAGTGGTTCCCTCTTACATCTCCATTTTTGTTTAAAAGTGTTTATTGCAATGAATATTTAAGATGTGTAAGTTGAGAGTATGGCAGATCTGTCCCATGTCTGGGTTGGAGAAGAAAATGTTTGGACAGAAGTGTAGAAGTAAGGTGGTTTTACTATAGAAGTCATTTTAAAAAAAAAAACATCAAATGTTTGTGAAGAGAAATCCCTATTATATATTGAGAGAAGAAAATTCTTTTGTTTACTAGCTGAAGAAACCATCAGTGTTTTATTGAGTGATTATTATATATAGGACATTGTTTAAGGTATATAGGACACTGGTATAAGATAGTTCTTGCCCTTAAGAGGCTTGTAGTCTAGTTGAGGAGTTAGGTCATATACTTCAAAGGACAAATAAGCTAAACATCTCTTGAGTGGTATGGGCAATAAGTGTTACAGGGGTTGTTGAACAGTAAGTGAGCAAGAGCTGGGAAAGCAAGAGGGACTTCCTGGAAGGGCTTTTAGAACTGGACAAAGGCTTTTCAGGCAGGGGAACTGTGTGAGAATAGGAAGGTGGAAATGCAGTTGATACTCTAAGAGAACAATGAACCCAGGAGTTGAGTTGGAGGTGGAAGAAGAGCAAGGTTACAGAGGTAAACTGGACCTAAATTGTGGAAGGCCTTGAATGCCAGGATAAGGAATTTGGACTTTATCCTGTAGACAGTGGGGAGTCATAGAAGGTTTTTGAGCAGGCGGATGACATGCAAAGTGGTATTTTAGGAAGATTTAGCTCGTAGTGGTAGATGACTTGTTTAGTGCATGAAATTGGTAATGAGTATTTACTGAGCACAAACTAGCTATTTGGCACTCTGTTAGGCATTGACCATTCTAGCCTTGGATGTAAGGGGAAATAGTTTGTGATTTTTTTCTCCTTAAACCCTTGGTAGCAATATTTTATAAATCTATGAAATTTGGGGTATATGCCGGATATGCTAATTGACCCTTAAACATAGGAAAACTCAGCACTGTAATCATGTGGTTATGAAATACTGTTCAGTCAGAAACCATTTAAAAGAAAGAAGGAAAAACCTCTGAATCTGACCTATTAACAACATGTGATCTGAGACCATAACCTTTGTAGGGTTTTAGAATCACTGCAAAAAAAAAGCTGAATGTGCAAAATGCAAATGAGAATTCCACGAAGAAGTATGCTCCCTTTAAAAGTTTTACTATTTTCTTCCCACTCTTAATTTTAGTTCCAGACCACACAGCTGGCTTAGGTTCTGGCTTCTGTCTCCAAAGGCCAATGATTTTGTAGGCCTCATTCACTGACCCATATATTATACCCAGGTTAGAAGGTGGAGAGGCATGGGATAGGCAAGTACAAGATGGGCAGGAAATTGTATTTGTGTGTTTGGGTTTTAAAAGCCCCCCCCAAAAAGTGCAGATATTTTTATGGCAAAGCTTTTTTGTATTGAGGACAGCTGTTAAATGCATCCAGGTAGGGTGTATCCACATCTCCTTAAAGCAGAGGCTTAGATCATCAACCAGCATCATTGCTTACTACAATTTCTCTGACATAACTCGTCTCCTGGCAAAGAAACTAGACTTTGATTTCTCACTGGTTATCAGTTTGGAATGTTAGGAGCTAACATTAATTAAAAAAAAAACCCAGAAACAAAACCTTGCTCAATTGTCACTCTCAGGCTGGGCATCTCCACATCATTTATAGGCTATCCATTCCCTCAGTTGTTGGCCAAGTTGAGGGTTATCCTGAGGTTGATTGGAACCTGGATATCCAGGTCTTCTGGGAGGGGGGGTCACTTTAGAATTAATCTGTTCCACAGCTGATTTAACCAGCTCACCTTGTCAGTGACACCTTGTTAATGGTATGTTGGATTGGTTCAAATCTGAACCTGCTTTCTGAGCTCTTTTTTTTAACTTTTGGGTGGAGAGGTTGTCCAGAAAATGTTTGCCTTTTAGCTGTCTCTTTCCTTTCTATGTACAGGTTATAAGTTGTACAATAGATACTTTTGGATTATGGTATGTATTCTTGATTTTTAAGTGATAGGACATGACATCATGGTTTGGAAAACATGGAAAATCCTTGGATTGATTCATGTGCTGCTTTTGGTAGGGAGACTATAAACTTTGCTGAGCGTTCCAACCACACCTATTTCCACTTGTCTCCCCACCAACATGTACACATATCATCTAATTCAATTCATTTTTAATAGATAAAGAAACTAAGGTTCATAGAAGTATAGTGACTTGACCAGGGTCACATAGCTTGTAAGTGACAGACTTGAGAACTTGGGTCTTCTGACTCTCAAGTCCAGTGCTCATTCTACTATAAAACCCTCCCTGACAACCTCCCTCCCCATCTCTTCTACTTTTTGCAGTGTTTTATCAGATTTCTGAGTATCAAGTTGAAAGTTCTGTTATGGGTCAAATATTATTCAGCTGATGTAGAACTCTGTTTTTTTCATGTCATCTTGGTTGTGAAGTCTTATAATACCTAAAATGCCTTTGGTATTTTAATAAATCAATTTTAATAATAATAATTAATAATTAATAAATCAAATTTAATAAATCAATGTAGGTACCTCTTTAAGACTGCAGATTATTGCTGTTTGATTGATTAGTTGCATCTGACTCTTTGTGATTCCATTTGGGGTTTTCTTGGCCAACTCATCATTTACAGATTAGGAAACTGAGGCAAACAGGTTAAGTGACTTGCCCAGGGTCACACAGCTAGTAAGCACTTGAGGCTGGATTTGAACTCAGGTTTTCCTGACTTCAGGCCCAGCACTCTATCCACTGAGCCACCTAGCAGTACCCACCTACATCTTCTCATCCCAATATGATGGAGATCTTCCTCTATATCTTTCAACATTATTTAGTACAGTACACAGTCTGATCATTGTTTGGTCTGATTTCATATGTGACTGTCCCTTCTTATTTGGTCATAGATCTTTTATATCTTTTTCTTTTCAGCCAAGGAAAAAGACAAAATTTATTAAAGATTCACCATATTGGGCTGTCTTAAGAAATCTCACCTTTTGTGACGCTTGTTTTCACAAGCGGGCCAGATTCAATCTACTGAACTAGATTGAATCTGAGCTCTTTTATGTCTTTTACTCCATATTTTGGACACAATTTATTTTTGGGAATGTGTAAGGCCACAATGTCTTTCCACGTCAGCCTTTGAGTGGTAAGTGTTTTTTGTTTGTGTTTTTTTTTGAGGTTGTGGTATTCCATGTTTTACAACCATTTAGTACCATCAAAAGAATGTTGAAGCTAAAAGGAAGATGTTTTCTTTCAGGAAGAAGCTTAGAGGTCATCAAAGAAACTCCACATTTTTCCAAAGGCCACCTAGCCTATCTTCTTATTCAGTTCTAAGCTCATCTCAATTTCCATCTGCCATATCTGCCCAAGCTATATGTAATGTACTGGAGGACTACTCTGTGATTTGTACATCCAAGTATATATCATGGTCTGAACAATAGATGTTCTTCATCCACTTGGTTTTTCCTGTGTGGATAACATCAGTTAGCCATGAAAATCAGCTGTGTGTATGTGCATATATATATTTGTTTGTATATACATTTCATGCACATGCAGAGTGTAGAATAAATAGAACAGGCACATTTCATCTTCATTTCTATCCATTTTTTGGCAATTTCTTTATTAAAACACTGAAGCTCAGCCCTTTGCAATTTAACACTTAGTTAAACACCACTTAACCCCTTAGCACTGTCCAATTGCTTTCTCTCTAAACATGTTTTCCCCAGTGCTGTCCTGATTAAGCAGCAGTCATTCACCATTAGACTTCCCTGGGAGACATGGTGTTAAAGCAGCTTTCTGATTAGTTTGGAATTGATTAAGTTCTTTAGTATGGCACTTGGACAAATGGAAATACTGGGAGAGGCACCAAATGCTGAGCTTCCATTCTGTTGTTCTCACAAATGAAGTTACTTTTCAATAATCTGGTAGCTAGCTACCACCCGGGGACTTATAAATGCCCAATCTCATTCTGAGGAATTCTTTTCATCATTATGTTAATGACAGCATTGAGTAGTGGTGGCTTCCTGTTGTCCTCCTAAATGCTGGTGGCAATACTAATAGCTTATGGGAGTGCTTTTAGTTAGCTTACCTCTTGAGGCTGTTCCTTTCCCCCTCCTTCTCCTTCTCTTTACCCCTTGTCCCTCCCTTTGCAGAACAAAATCCTTTTAGCTTTGTTTGACTACCTGGGTTTGAACATTTAAAGCCAGTGAAATAAATGACATTTATAAACATTATAAGCATTTACCCTGAAGTGAGAATCAGTCTGCTCCCATTTGGTCCTTGATTTTCATTCATTCAGCAATACTTATCAGACGGATGCTATAGTGAAGGCACTGGAGTGTAACAACAGCTGCCTTAGATTGGGCATTATGTTTATCTCAGTATTTGTGATAGCTGAGTAGTTCAAGCTTTACCATGGTGGGTTACTTGCACAGATATAGGAATTGCTGTGTTTTATTTATGTATGGATGTATGACAAAGGCCTTTTTAGACCCATACCTTTGTTAATTTGAAAGTTTTTATACCAGTTGTGTGCAGATATATTCCTCTTTCCTCTAAAGCCTTGCCTTGTAACAAAAATTAAAGAATAAACATAGGGGCAGCTAGGTGGTGCAGTGGATAGAGCACTGCCATGGAGTCAAGAGGACCTGAGTTCAAATACAGCCTCAGACACTTGACACTTATTAGCTGTGTGACCCTGGGCAAGTCACTTAACCCCCATTGCCTCCCACCCCAAAATAAACAGTTCCACAAAACCAGCAAACATATTGCCTATGCCTGATAGTATATTCAACATTAAACACTCATAACCTCTTTTGATAAAGGGTGGGAAGGGGACATTTTTCTCAACACTGATTCAGAGCCAAGCTTGGTCACTATAATGACAAATTCTGTTTATGATTTTGTTTTACTTTTTTTGGTTGTTGTTGTTTATATGTCTATATAGTTGCTGTACAAATTTGCTTTCCAAATTCTACCTTCTCCACTGTTTCAGTTCATATAAGTTTTCTAGTGCTTTGCTGCATTCTTTTTAAATGCATTTTTTTTTGGCCTAAGCTTTAACTCTTTGATTGGAGGCAGGGTGATGATTCAGAGCAGACCTGAGAGTCAAGAAAGAATTAGCTTCAAGTCCCACCTTTGACATATACAGCCTAGGTGACCCTGAACAGATCATTCACCCTTTGGTGCACCCAAGCAAATCTTGAAGACTTTACATCGTGAATACTTACATAAGCAGGAAAGTTGCTTACCCCACATTGGTAGAGGGAATTTTCCTTGTCAGGAATTCCTTATACCAATAAAAGCACAAGTCTGGACTACCTTTTTTTCCCCTGCCCCTCAGTAGCTTAAAAAGTATAAATTAATATGTATAAATATTTTTAGAGTCCCAACAAACCTAAGGAATGCTAGAAAATTTTTTTAATGTGTTGGGGATCCTGGAATAGATATTACTTTGCTTTGTAGGAGTCCCCTCAGTAGAGTGTCTTTTATTATCTGTGGATGCTTCAGAATAATAATCCATATACTAGAAACTAGAAGAGATAGTTTGGTAGTAACCCCTGTCTTAACCAAGGCCTTGCAAACTGGTGAAACAGCAGGTTGTGCAGTTTCTCTGTGGATTTGACATGTACACTAAATAACACATACTAAGGAAGCCAGATCCAGTCCAGCAAGCATGTCTATGCCTTCTAGGACATGTTTTGTAGACAGACTGATAGTTTGTATCTCTAGGCTGCTTTAAGTTCATATGGACCAGTTCCAAGACTGCCTCTGCCCAGGAAATGATTGCCTTTTAATCAAAGACAGGGAGTTCAACTATCCTGTATAATAAAAAGGCTACCTTGTTTACCAAATGGCAGGTGACTACGAGAGTGAGGAGATAAATCATCTCAAGCGAAGGCATAGAAATCTTATTGCTAAGGACATCTGAACTGAAATAAATAGACCTCTTAAAATAGCCCTGATTTTTTTTAGGGGGTTGGTGGTGGTAGTGGTGTCATTCATCTGGCCTGTAGATGTAGAGATGTTGCTAAGCAACTCCTTGAAGTTTTTTATTTTAATACATCTTAGTATTCAAAACTGAGAGTGCCTGATATCCCAATCCACCAACTTCAAGAAAATTGGGCTGATTTAGTTATTTTTGCACAGGTTTGTCCCTTTATCAATAATGCTCTTGGTATTCACTTTCACATCTTAAAATCAATTCCCGGCTTCTTTTGGAGCTTAGCTCAAGAGCCACCTCATACATGAGGCCTTTCCTGATTCTCTCCTCATCCTTGTTACTTTGTATTAAACATTTTGTATGTGTATTTTCTTTGATATGTCCATGTCGTTTCCCTGGATAGAAGGTATACTCCTTGAGGGCAGGGACTGTTTCATTTTCTTCTTTGAATATCCAATGCCTAGCACGATGGCTGGCACATATTTACTGCCTAATCTTTGATTATTCAAGGCTAGAAGTTAGAGGTGAGGTGATAGGGATTGTTCTTTACCTGTCAGCTATGCAGTGTTATGGTCACATTGATTATTTGTTAAATGTTTAAATGAAACCCAAATGAGGAGCTGGCACTGGGTGAGGAAAACCTTTTTTTCTCTAGCCATAGAATCATTCCAGCAAAAAACCTCGATCAAATTTAGAATGTAAATTCCTCGAGGACAGTAACAATCATTTATGCTGTGAATGTCTTCAGATTTTGGATGTGTGATTGTTGTCTTATCTCCAGTCTTATGTAATAAATACTTATTAAAGTAGGTGACAAAGTGTAAATCTCACAGCTAAATGTATCTCCAGCAATATGGGCATTATTGGAATGTGAAGTTTCCTAGTATCTACGCTTAATGTTTAGTGAGTTAGCAAGTCAAAATAAAGTCTCATTTTATAATACATTGAATTTCTTTCTAAACAATCACTTGCAATTCCTAATCTATCCCTCCACTGCCCACCCGGAATGCTTTACCTTGTAACAAAGGTTAAGGAATACACATTTTTAGAAAATTCAACAAGACCAAACATATATTGTTTTTCTGGCAGTATATTTCTATCTCTGAAATGAAAGGAAGTGCATTTTCTCACTTTGCCCAAGGTCAAGTTTGGACATCAGAACTACACAGTGTTTACTTTTGTTCGGTTTATGGTTTTTTGAGTCATTGTGTATATTGTTTTCCTGGTTCTACTTATTTCATTGTTAGCTGTTCCTAGAAGTCTTCCCAGGATTCTTGGAATTTTTCATCCTTATTATGAAATAAATATTTTAAAGTGACAATCTATGGGACAAAATGAAGTTTTTGGTTCAGATGAAAAGTGCTATTCTGGGATCTTTATTTCTTATCTTACTGTTCCATCCTGGTGTGGGACTGATCCTGGATCCTGTAAGCATAGGCCAGTAGAGCTCAGTTCATACCTGGAAAGGCATGAAATATGGACCCAGCTAACAACCTGTATGTCTGGCCTTGAGGACCAGTTCAGTTATATTTGGAGAAGCTCATCACCAGAGGCTTGGCCATGAGGTGGTTTTGTTTCTTTTTCTTGGAGGGGTGGGGACTAAAGAACACAGAGACTAAAGCCTCATTAAATTGTCTCCTACAGCATGGCAGGGTAAGGAGTGCCCAACTGGATTGAAATCATAGATCTTTAAAATATGAAATATCTTGGTGCAAGGGCCATAGGTTACATCTCTATTTTTTCCAAACCTCCCCAGGATACCCCACTTTTCCTCCTTTTTTTGGGAAAGCTGATTTTCACTTGACAATTATTTGCTTCCAATGTGATTGATACAATAAAAAAGGGCTATTGTGATAACAGAAGTATAAGAGAAAAGATGATTTCTCTTTTTAGGAAGCTTACAGTTTGCAATTGGTTTATTGTAGTCACTGGATATAGAATATTAAATATATAGAATATAGAATATTAAAATTGGTACTTTACATCTATGTAAAGTGCTAAAAAATATTTTCTCTCATTCCTGGGAATTTGGATTTTGGTAAAACTATTTTTTCCTGGTATTAGCAAACCTATCCAAACACTAATTATTTTATATTGAACAATGATATCCAGTTGAGAAAAAGAAAGAAAACAAGACTATGCCTTTGCCTTTATTGTTGTTCAGTCATGTCTGACTCTTCATGGCCCCTTTTGGGGTTTTCTTGGCAAAGATAACCGGAGTGGTTTGCCATTTCCTTCTCCAGCTCATTTTACAGATGAGGAAACTGAGGCAGAGTTAAGTGACTTGCCCAGGGTCACACACCTAGTAAGTATCTGAGGCCAGATTTGAGCTCAGGTCTTCCTGACTCTAGGCCCGGTGTTCTATCCCTTGTTTTACCTGGCTGCCCATACCGTTGCCTAGTCATTTACAGATGAGTATATTTAAGATTTTGATGGTATCAATCAGTCCTCCCTCAATTGAGGGAAACCTTAGGAGCTATTCAGAATTAAATGAAATATCAGTAGAATCTTTGGAAAGGGGCCTTGAGGGCAAGTATATATATGTGTATTTGTATGAGTATATACATCTATTTTAAAGAACACAAAATATACACTATGTATATTGAGTTAGAACTATGGGAAACACTACTATGTGGTGGACAAGTTGGAGTTAGAAAGACCTACATTTAAGTCCTGCTTCTGACCTCCTGGCAAGTCACTCAGGACCCCAGGCAACTCTCTAAGACTGTCATTCATAATGTGTATATAGAGCCTGTATCAGATTGCATGCTGTCTTGGGGAAGGGGAGAGAAAATTTAGGACTCAAAATCTTATGAAAGTGTATGTCGAAAACTAAAAAAAAATTTAGAAAAATACTGTCATTCATGGTGGAATTGCTGAAATATGGGGGAAGAATAATAAAAAGCCCCAAATTTTGTACATTTACATTTAACAAAGATCAGAGAAAATTTGGTGAATTTTTCACTAGTTTGGACTTTTGGAGCATTCTTCTCTATTCTTAATTGTTTAACTTTAACAATAAATTACATGCTCAGGGCTTCTTAATATGCAGATGTGACATTACCTGCAGCTGTGATAAACACTAAACAGGAAGGCTTTTTTTTTAAGTCTGAGATTTTGAGTTGGACTGAGAGCAAATGTGGGAAGAACTCGTTCATTCTTAGGCAGGTGTTTATTTACTTACTTCAAGTCAGAGTCTATTATCCTAAGGGTTTAAATGCTTCTTCCCTTTGTGCCAGCACAAAGTGCCAGTTTCAGCATAGTGTCCATACTTTATGTGCAATAGACTATGAAGTTCACTTATGGAGTGTGATTTTTTTTTTTTATCACTGAAGCTCTTGCAAACAAATTACATGGTAGGCATAGAAGCAAGATAAACATCAATCCTGGTTTTAGAAGCATCCAAGAAGAGGGACTTTAATTTTTTTTAACATTGTAATTAATTTATTTTTAGTTTTCAACATTCACTTCCATAAGATTTTGAGTTCCAAATTTTCTCCCCATCTCTCCCCTCCCCCACCCCAAGACTGTACATTTTGAGTAACCCTTCCCCCAATCTGCCCTCCCTTCTACCCCCCCCCCTTCTTTTGGGGATTTAATTTGAGTGGACTACATACCTCCCATACCTCAAACCAATAGTATTTCATTTGTGAAGACCTTGAATTAGGTAGTAGTTAGGTTTGTATAATCTTCCCTCTTTTGGAAGAGGGAGGGATGATGGATGGAGGATGACAGATTATCAAATGCAGTCTTTCTAATGCTGGCATCCAGTTCCTCATTACTACAGATTGGCCATCTTCCATGGCTCTAATCATTTGCTTTTCCTAGAGGCATCCAGATCTTGGTCATCCGCATGCTGAGGTATGATTGTAGGAGCTACAGCCCTTGTTTCCAAGGCAACAGCCTCTTGGCTCTGAGTAGAGTGCTTCTTGTAGTGTATCTCCATCGTGGAAGATTGAGAAGAGGAATGTTTCTGCTCAGTAGCTTTATGCCCTACCTTTTATGTATGTAGAGGGCTGGTTAAAATAGGGGATGAATTTTTTAAAAAAAGTTTCTTTTACTGAAACAGTTTTTAGACTGCCTAACTATATATTCTGTTTTTTAGACCTACTTCTCTGGAAATTGTGCTAGGTGGTACAGTCGTTAGAGACCTAGGCCTAGAGTCAGGAAGACCTGAACTGAAATTTGACTTTAGACCCTTATTTGTTGTGTGACCCTTGGCAAGTCATTTAATCTCTGCCTCAGTTTCCTAATCTGTAAAATATAGATAATAGCACCTACCTCTCAGGTTGGTTGAGGATAAAATGAGATAATATTTGTAAAGTGCTTTATAAATGTGAAAGTGCTATATAAATGCTAGCTATTATTATTATTTGAACTTATATTCCTATGTACTATACTATAATTATTTTAAAGGCTGATGATGGCATTAGACTCCTTTTGAAAGGGGTCTAAGTAGTACTTGAATGGATTTTTATTTGTAAAAATCAGTATTTTCATTTTTGAAAAGCAGCATTTCCCCCTCCCCCCATATTCATTTTTTTCCTTGCCTTTTATCTATATAACTTTCCATTTACCACCTACAGCAAACCAAAGAAAGAAATCTGAGATGGTTTGAGATCCTGCCTGATTTGAAATGAACCTTGTGTGGAACTGAGGTTTGGAGTACATAACTAACATTAAGATGCCAGCATGTTCCAAGAGGCATTTGTGGGGGGGGATATGATGGGAAGATTACATGCCTAGGAGTCTTAAGAAGTAGGTTTGAGGCCCAGCTCTACTAATTACTAGTTGAATGACCATAGACAAGTATCTTAACCTCATTAACATAGGAGGAAATTATTTTCTTGATTGTCTTGAACCATTATGAAAGACTAAACACTATATGATTTAAATGTGTTTTATGCTTCTTCTCCTCATCTAGACTTAAAAATCCCCCCTCCCCACAACACTCACAGTGGAGGGAACATAGTCGGCATTTAGTAAATATTTATTTACTTTGAATTTGAGACTCAAATGTATGGTGACAGCAGTCTGTAAAGGGACCTTAGATATTTTTTGGTCCTAGGGTCTCTAGCCATTTTGTAGTGAGAATTACTTTGCTTCCTGGTCAGGATGATTTCAAGGGTGAGAGAAGTAATGGTGAGAGGCAGGATTTGAACCAAGGTTCAGCAAGAAAAGGATGGGTTTAGAAGTCAAACACAGATCTCCTGACTTGGAGCACAGGCAGTAGTTTTTTTTTTTTACCACCTTACACTGCCTGTTGGTATATGCTCAGATCTTAATGAGAGCCTATGTTATGTATACCATTCATTAGTTCTGTAGCTTATTTTCCTTGAGTGCTCAAGTCAGGCTCTCACAGACTGTAAGATTTGGGTGGGTTAAGGCAAACAGAGGGTAAGTGACTTGCTCAAGATTACACAGCTGGCGCATGTCTCAGGCCAGGTTTGAACTCAGGTCTTCCTGATTACAGACCTAGTGCTCTATCCACTGAGCCACCTGGCTGCCTACACCCCCCCCCCTGCCCCCCACAAGTGTGTGTGTGTGTGTAACATTAATAAAATAGATGAGTAGTTTGTAAGACTCTTGAGAGCAAGGAACTACATTGATTTTTCATCTTTGTGTCCCTAGCATCTAGAACATTCCACTTAGTTGGTGCCAGAGCCACAAATAGCTATTTTTTAACTTGGGGCAAGCCATGCAAAACATTTCCTCAAGTCAACTTTGTAATTCACAATATGAAAATGATAGAAGTATTAATATAAATTTAGTTGAATAGGAAGAATGAGTTGCAATAGTGGTTTCCACCATGTTTGAATGAGCGTGTTTACACTTTTGTGCCTTTGGACAATACTTTATAACTGAATTGGCCAAGATCACATAGCAAGTTGGTTATACTTAGAAGGGAGCATATTGTGATTTCTTAGCTCCTAGCACAGGACTGAGAGAGAGAGAGAGAGAGAGAGAGAGAGAGAGAGAGAGAGAGAGAAAGAGAGAGAGAGTGTACAATTTGGGTCAGACCTCTGATCTTATTGGAATAGGGCATTCCCAGTGTGAAATCTCCCTCTACCAATGCAGATCAATACCTGCTATGCAACTTATAGTCTTAGAGAATAGTTTGGGTTCTATGAAAAGTTAAAAGTTAAGTGACTTGCTCAGTGTCATATAGATAGCATATGTCAGAGGTGGGATTTGAATGCAGGTCATCCTGATCTTGAGGCTAATTTTTTTTTATCATTATGCCATGTGCGTTCGTGTGTGTGTGTGTATGTGTGTGTGTGTGTGTGTGTGTGTGTGTGTGTGTGTGTGTGTGTATCCCTAAAATTCACCTCTTGGTTATACTTCTTGAGTTTAGATCATAAATTTGAATAGCACCAACTGATTTCAGCTAACTTTTTGGTTTGATGTACCATTAGAAAACTCTTAGCCATTGACCTATTTCTATGAATTATCAGAGGAGGGCACTTTGAGTTTCTCCTCTCCCCCTAAACTATATTATAAAAGCACTGGAAAAAAAAAGATTGAGTTTTGTAAAGAAATCTATAGATATTCTTTACCTAATAACATGACTTCGCTACATGAGGTTGAACTCTGTTTTTTAGGTCTCAGATGCATGAACAGTCTATGAATGAGTCTGTTGGCTAGTTACAAAGCCTGTACCAGCATGTCTTACCTTGTCCTAAGCTCAATATATTTCTCTCAACTAGGAAATGGAGTGTTTTTGTTTACAATCTTATCTGAGGCCATGCTTTTAGCTCTATACGAGGCATGCTTTTTCTCTGAGCTTGATTTTTTATTATCTGGTATTACCACTTCATTTATGTAAGCGACTATTTTGCCATTCAGTTTATAAAAGCATTGAAAACTTTTAAGCTGTTTTGCTATTAAAGCTGAAAATTTAAAATGATGAGCTGTTACGATTTTTAAAAATATATAATGGTATTAGGTGTTGTAATCTTTCAAGCATTAATAGCATATAGTGATGATCTGGTGGCTGACATTTTCAGTGTAACACTTCATATACCTCATACATACTTGGTCATACAAACTTGGAAAAGCTTTTTAGAAAGTTCTGAAGTTAACCATCAAGTAAAGAAAATTTCCATTTATGAAACAGAACAAAAGAAGGATTCTATATGAAATTAGATCTCTATTTCATACTGCTTGCTTTTTTCTTTTTTTGTAATTTAAAATATCTCATGCGTATTTATTACTGAATAAATCAGCTCTGAAAACAAGGGGTAGACTCTTCAAAAGTAAGTTAAAAAATTTATTTAGTGTTTTATTTTCCCCCAGTTACGTGTAAAAATAATTTTTAACATCTGTTTTTAAAACTTTGAGTTCCAAATTCTCTCTCTTCTTCCTCCCCCCCCACCCTTGAGAAGGCAAGCAATTGGATATAGGTTATACATGTGTGTTCATGTAAAACATTTCCATATTAGTTATGTTATGAAAGAAAGCATAAACAACCAAAAAAATTCAAGAAAAATAAAGAAAGTAAAAAATGTATGTTTCAATCTGTATTGAGTCACCATCAATTCTTTCCTTGGGGATGGATAGTATTTTTCATCATAAGTTCTGCAGAGTCCAACAATAAGTTTTTTAAAATGCCTGTACCTTAGCAGACGGCTTCCAAGGAAGTGGCTTTTACTTCTTATCAGGTACGGTAGTATGGCAAGGGGCTTGGACTTGATACAAAATAAATACACGTGTCATGGTTCTGGCAGTTCTTTATAGACCCAGCTTGGCCTTTTTCCAGTGTTTCCTCTGTGAGTCGTTCCTGTTCTTATTGCCAGTTAAAGGTGTGATTTTGCTTCTGCTTCTTTTTGAGACCCTCTTGTGGGAAGACACAATGAGGTCACTGCCTACCCCCTACAGCAATGGCACAATGGAAGAAAGAGGGACCACTTGCTTTAAAAAAGATAGCATTTCCATATACTGGCTTTCAAAGCTGTCCTGCTTGTTTGTGCTTCCTTCTCAACTTGCTTCTGTCCTCTTCTGTGCTTAAAAAAAAGAGTTACAATGGCACTCATTTTGGTAGGGAGGATGTTATTCCCCTCCAAGGAGGGAGGGGCAAGAAAAGAAGAGGAAAAAAAAAAGCATAGTCAGGCAAAAACACACCCACCCAGTGGTTTATAGCAAAAAAAAAAAAAAAAGTATGAGTTAATATAAATTTTAAGAGCTAAGGATCTTCAAAACCAAGCTGTCTTTTTTTTTTTTTTAATGAATTCAGTAGAAAAGGTAGAGGCAATAGGTTAGCCTGAGCCTGATGACTATGTGGTCTGTATTTCAATAATTCAATGAACCACTAAATTCTCATAATGGTGTGGAGGAGAACATTCTCAAAGTCTGTACCAGTGTGGTTCCAGCGATGAGATAGCAAGGACCAGTCTAGCCTATTGCCAGAAGTTTGGCTACCAGGTAACAACATTTTCTTTTTTTGTTTTCCAAACAGCAACTCGTGAAGACAGTCTACTGAGGTGTTGGAGAGGCTGTGAACTGATGTACAAAAGGCTGCCTCTTTATTTGCTCTGATTCCCTTCCAGCCACAATGCCAAAACAAGTAAAGCAGAGTAGTTGGCAGGGTCTGAAATCATGTAGGTGAGATTTAATGGGGAAAGAGAGAAATATGAGCTCATCAATGGAGAGCTCTATGAAGGTATTTGGCACCTGTTAATCTTTTCCCATGTTCTTTTTCTGCTTGCTTTTAGTTCTTTGAATGGCAACAGATGTTTAAAAAAATTAAATAATTTTTAGTGTTATTTAAGGCAAATTGTAAAATGTATAAGGAAAAATAAACCTGTAATGATCTGGGTCTGGCCTGGTGACCCACTTCTGAGTGATCAGCGCTGCCAGCTTGAGTTCTGGGCTTTGGCTTACTGAGCTAGACATTTTTTCTTTCCTTAAGGGGTGAAAATATTCCATTATCTTTCAGGGCCTTCTCTCTTGTTTCCTGTTTATCTTGTATATAGCTTGCTTTGTACAGTTATCCCTTCCACATCACTGAGATTAGGAGCACAGCAGCCCTATGATCTGAAAAATCTGAGTAAAATTTTTTCGCCCTCCCTTGGTACCAGAGAAGAAGTCCAAATTTTAATTTTTTCTTTTATGGGGTGTTTACAGTACCTTATTGTAAAATTTGAGTTGAGTATTTGGTCATAGGCTCTGTGTCTTCTGCTGGCTTTTGCAGGTTGTCTGCAGCTTCTGCAAAACTCCCCCCAAAATCCCACTTAATTTCTTATGCTGACCCGAGATATATCGAAACCACGATAGGGAAAATTGCGATGTGGAAGGGATAACTGTATACATTGATTTGTGTGTTATCTCTCCCATTAGAGTGTAAGCTCCTTGAGAGCAGGGACAGTCTTTTGCCTATTTGTATATGCTATGCTGATATTTGATTCTGGTGAGGCTGAAAATAATATACCTCTTAGAAAAATTTGTGTCTCAGCCTTGCTTCCGTTTCAATAGGTACAGATTTCTGCGTACAGCTACTGTGAGTGTGTATCCACATGTGTCAGAATGGATGAAGACAGGCTTTGGGAAGGGAAACCTCCTGGGAATGGGAAGAAATATTTCATTTGGGTCATTGATCTGATATTGATTGAAGATTGAAAAGATTGAAGATTGAGATTGTCAGGGGTAGCAAGGGTTGATTTTTTATTTTAAATGATACAATCTCTAGATTTCTAGAAATGGAGCTTAAAGGGGCCAAACTAATTAATAAAGCCTTTCTCTGCCTATGTAATCCTGGTGATAAACAGCATCAGGGCCTGACTTCTAAAGTATTTTATTGAAGTACTGTATTGCAGGGGAAAAAATGAGAGCCACTCAGGTTGTGTGTAGGCTTCCTGTCTGCGCTGTGTTTATTGCTGTCTGCCCAGAGAGCTCCCTTCCAGAAGGGACTGTTTTGTGGCCAGGAAGATTTGTTTGTACACTAGTGAGAGCTCCTGAGTCGTGGTTGGAAGAAAATGAACTCTCTCTAGTACTCAGACTCTTGCTGTCTCCACCAAACACAGCTTATGCTTCTCCTGCAAGTTTTGACATGAATATACACTTCTTGGGCATTTTCCCTTTCATCCCCTGCTTTGCCACACACACAAAAAAGTGCTTTTCATCCACCCATTAATTCATGTAAATTAGATGTTGGAAACTGTCTCCCCCCTCCCCTCCTTCAAAAGGATTACCTGGACTCATGAAATATCACACTCATGCCGGTCTGGACACTTGAAATGCTTAGTAGTTTTCCAGTACTTCAGGCTTTGAAAGGGGAGGGAAGGTGGTTTTTTTTTTTCCCCGTTTGTGTTTTGTTTCAGTCTCTTCAAGAGCTCATGAGAACTGAACCTTTATAACAGGGCCTCTTAACTTTTTCGATGGTTGGCTAAGGCCCAGGATTTGAACCACAATTGAAATGCACGTGTGCTATTGTTCTTTGTATGCATTGTCCAACAGTGCTGGGATATGAGGATCTGGAGGGCTTAGAGCAAGGCTTCTTCATCTCGTTTGTACCCTAGATCCCTTTGGCAGTCTGGTGAATACTAGGGGCTCTTTAATAACAATAGCTATATATATAACATTGCCCCTAAAATTTTGCAAGATGCTTTACGTATTCTCTCATTTGACCTTCACAGTAACCCTGTGAAGTAGGCGATACTATTATCTGCATTTTACAGATGAGGAAATCGAGACTGAGAAGGTAAGAAGTGTCTGAGAACAATTTGAACTCAGGTCTTCATGACTCCAAGTCCAATACTATTCACTCTGCCTCCTAGCTATCCCAACATCATTCCCAGAATGATGGTCTTAAACGAGTAGGATAAAATGCATAGGTTTACACAGGAAACAAATTATATGAAGAAGAAAATGAAGAGAATGAAGAATGAAGAAAATGAAGAAAAAATGAAGAGTGAAGAATATGAAGAATGAAGAAAAAATGAAGAAAATGAAGAAAAGAAAACTTCAGAGACTCCAAGTTAAGGATCCCTGGTTCTCTGATAATCGAATGACTTGTCACCCTTTAAACTAGGGGTGGAAACCTGTGGCCTCGAGGCCACATGTGGCCCTCTAGGTCCTCAAATGCAGCTTTTTGACTGAATCCAAACTTCACAGAACAAATGCCTTAATAAAAGGATTTGTTCTGTAAAACTCGGACTCAGTCAAAAGGCTGGATGCAAGGACCTAGAAGGCCATTTGTGACCTTAAGGCCACAGGTTCCCCACCTCTGCAAGTTTAAACCATATTTGGAAGAGCTAAATAGTTGCTGCTTAGGGTCAGCAGTTTGCAGGATTTTTTTGAGTTTCATCCACAGTGTTTGAATTTCATTTGCAGTGGGGTAGGGAGTAGGCTTTGGCCCCAGAGTATGGGGACCTAGTAGCACATTATTCCTTTCTCTTCCTCATTGAATAGGCAAGGCCTCTTGCTCATAAGGCTGAATTATAGAATTGGGTATTGTAGCTAACAGGAAACTATGAGAAGGCAAATTGACTTCTAGGTTCCTGTTTTCCATACGTTCCAGATTTATAAGTGGGGCAACTATGATGAAGTGATTTGCTAGAGGTTGTCCGGCTAAGGTCATAGATTCATAACTGGAAAGGACTGTGGAGGCTGCTGAGTTCATTTTCCTTAATTTACAGATGAGGAAACTAAGGCCCAGAGAGGTCCAGTTACTTGCCCAGGATCACACACAGTTTTTGTTGTTCAGTTGACTCTTCATGACCCCACTGGGGTTTTCTTGGCATCGTTTGCCATTTCCTTCTCCAGCTCATTTTATAGCTGAGAAAACTGAGGCAGAGTTAAGTGACTTGCCCAGGGTCACACAGCTAGTAAGTGTCTAAAGTTAGATTTGAACTCAAGAAGATAAGTCTTCCTGATCCCAGGCCTCCTACCCTATCCACTGTGCCATGTAGTTGTCCTAAATATATGGTATCTGAGGCAGGTCTTCCTTACTTCAGGTCTCGCATTCTATCCCCTTCTCTATGTTGCCTCTAAGTTATCAGGATACTTGTCTGTTCTTTTTTGTTTGTTTGTTTTGAAGGAGGGAAGGCAGGGCAATTGGGGCTAAATGATTTGCCCAAGGTCACACAGCTAGTATAGTGTGTCAAGTGTCTGAGGCCAGATTTGTATTCAGGTCCTCCTGACTCCAGGGCTGGTGTTCTACTCACTATGCCACCTAGTTGCCCCTGTCTGTTCTTTTTGTAAAGAAAATCCAGGTCCTCAATGTCTCCTCACCCCTTCCCAGGACCTCTAATGTCCCTTCCAACGCTAGTGATTTATGACTCCGTAGATAAGCTAGGGTCAGCTCTGTCACCTTCAGAAATGCCTAGATGATTTGAAGTTGTAAAAACAAGAAGAATCCAGGGATATGGGTTGGAGGGAGAGAGGAGAGTTAGGAGGAAAGCAGTTGAGTTTAGAAGACTTGGAAGAGAAAATAAATGTCTGTTGAATGGAATAACTAATCAAATTCACTTCTGACAGCTGAGGTTGGATAGACTGGACAGAAGTAGATTTATTCCAGCAGATGAGCAGAACTAACTAAGACTATTGTTACTGGGCTGGAAGATGGAGACAGATGCTACAGACTGAAGAAAATAATTATGTCACTGAATCTGGATTCCATCTCAGTACCTTGTGTCTGGGTCTGCTTTCGGAGTAGATGGTGGAGATATTTCATTCTCCTTGTGGCCTGTAATATTGTTATTGTTAGAGTAGAAGGAGTTCAGCCTGAGCATGTGTCGCTACCTTCTCAAGCTGAAGAATAGGGTGGTGAACATCTTGTCCTGACACCCCAGGCTTTTCAAGGGTAACCATTAAGGCATGATTATTGGTTTTTTTTTTGTTTGTTTGTTTGTTTTGCTAAATGGTCATCACAGAGCTTTAAACTCAACCTCAAGTTTTCATTTGCTTAGTTAAGATTCTTGGGGAAAAATAACTAACTGGTTTTGGAGTCAGAGGACCTGGTTTCAAATCCTTTTTTTCCCTGTCATCAGCTATGTGACTGGGAAAGCTGTTTATCGCTCTGGGTCTCTGTTTCCTTATTTGTAAAATGAGATGTTGGACTGGATAACTGCCTAGGGCCCTTTCAACTCTAAATCTATCCTATTATGATCCTATTATAACTTGAGGACTCTTGTTTGCTGTGTATGAGCATGTCTAGATCCCTTTTGCCTTACGTGGATATTATGAAATAAGGACCCAGAGAACTTTTATGCTTGGGTCCTAAACTTCTGGCACCTAGCTAAAACATAGTAATGGAATATCTGGCTTCTTTTAGAGTAGAACATAATCGTAACAGCAATAAACTCTCTCCCAGAGCTTTTGAAATACTTGCTGAATATTATAGCAAATGCTGTCCCATTTTACAGAAGAGGAAACTTGGACATACTAATTATAGAATTTCAGAGTAGGGCTTTAGAGATCTCATATTAATTCCTCTTACTTTTTCTTTTCTTTTCTTTTCTTTAAAACATAAAGTCCCTAAAGGTTAAGTGATTGGCACAAGTGTCGATGTTGAGCAGAATCCAAGACTTTTACTTTCCTGTCCAGTGTTTCTTTTTTTCCCCTCTGTGGTACCACACTTCCCTCAGTGGGCCCTTCTGGTGACATTTTGAAAACTGAAGTGGGAAAAAGTCTTGATCCTTTTTTTCAAAGGTCCTCTGTACTCCACAAAAAGCTAAATTCTGCCGCCTCTCTAGCTATTCTAAAAATAATCTGTGTTGTTGTTTTGTTACTCTTGAAGCCGACTATTACAGAAACTTTGGCTAGCTAGCGATGAGCTAAAGCTCTCTGTTGTGGAAAATACCTAGCTTCTCTCATCCTCAGCCATCTGACTTCCTCTTCTAAGTGAGGTGGTAGTCGCTAGTTTTTCAACCTGACTTTAAAAAAAGAGGAGAAAATCATGTAGAAGGTTTGGCATTCAATCAGTGTGACTCCTGGAATGTGTTTACATTGAAACTCCAGCATTTCCAGGCCCGCACAAGTTCAAGCAAAGTGTTTCCCTCATGGGAGATGTGTGGTAGTTGGTTGTCCATTCTCCATTTTGTAGGAAGTTGGGCTCTATGCAGATTGACCCATAGAAATCTACTACCTCATTTCTTTCTGTACTACAGTGATATATTAGGCACAGGCTAATGTTACCCTCTCCTTCCTCTCTCCCCAAACTGAAGAGTAAGGAACCTCTTTTTCTAAAAACCAATGTTATTTTCAGTTGGGGTGGCGGGGAGGGCTATCTAAAATCTTTAAAGATTTAATCGTGTTGGAGCTTATCTTCCCAGTTCAAATCTGGCCTCAGACATTCACTAGATGTGTGACCCTGAACAAGTCACTTAACCCTGTTTGCCTCAATTTCCTCATATGTAAAATGAGCTGGAGAAGGAAAATGGCAAACCGCCTCAGTATCTTTGCCAAGAAAACCACAAATGGGGTCACAAAGAGTTGGACATGACTGAAAAAGACTGAACGACAACAAAAATTGAGCTAGAACTTTGAAGTTCTTGGATTAACTAGGTGGCCAGACCTAGCATCAGGAAGACCTGAGTTCAAATCCAGCCTTAGACGCTTCCTAGCTGGGTGACCCTGGGCAAGTCATTTAGCCCTGTTTGCCTCAGTTTACTCATCTGTAAAATGAGCTGGAGAAGGAAATGGCGAAGCACTCTGATATCTTTGCCAAGAAAACCCCAAATGGGGCCATGAAGAGTAGGACATGTGTGAACAATTACTACAATCTAATGGGGGAGATACTATGCAAACAAATATATACAAAGCCAGCTATATAGAAGATAAGTAGAAAATAACAGGGAAGTCACTGGAATTAAGAGGGGTTGGGAAAGTCTTCTTTTTGAAGCTGAGATTTTAGTTGGGATTTAAAGGTTTATTGAGAAAATCACTTTAGTGGCTGAATGGAGGATCCATTAGAGAAAAGAAGAACTTTAATAAAGCAGACCCACCAGCAGCTATCACAATGATCCAATGTGAGTTATGAGGGCCTGGGCCAGAGCTGTGGCAGAGTCAGAGGAGAGAAGGGAGGCATAGTAGAGAGATGTTGCAAAGGTGAAATTGGCAGGCCTTGGCAACAGCTTGGACATGGGGGTAAGAGGCAGTGGGGAGTCCAGGATAACTCCTGTCACGAGCCCGAGGAAATGGGAGAATGGTGTCGTCTTCTACAGTAATAGAGAAGGTAGGAGAGGAATGGAGAGTTTGGGGGAAAGATAATGGGTTCTGTTTTGACATTGAGTTTAAATATCTACTGGAACACAAAGTAAATATTGGAATTGTCACCAAGATCACACATAATATGAGAAACAGGCATAGGCATAGATTAGCCTAGAGTCGTGCACAATCTTAAATTCCATCTAGTAATTAACTTCAACTCCTTCAAGTCTTTCTAAGTATACTGAACAGATAAATCACCGAAAAGCTGTTTCCAAGGTGAAGTTCCTGTTTCCCCCAGCGGTCTCTATGATGATAATTGAGGATAACTTAGCACCTATAACCAGTCCCTCAGCTTCATTTAGCTGCTCCCTGTTAGGCCCCATGGTCTCTGACAGGCCTCTAGAGGTAGATTCTGCACTGGAGTTTTTTCAGGTTTTCTTTCCACAAGAGGAAAGGGAAGAAAAAAAGAGGAAATGAGAGTGAGTGCTGATGTGAACAACAGCTAGTTGGGATCTGAGTCAGCACCCAGTTCCAGACCTCTGTGTATGATATTGTCAGGGGCAGCGGCAGAAAAGCTTGTCAACAACCTGAATCACCGTGCAACTGATGTTATAGAGCCTGGGCCTTGGAGTTGGGAAGCCTGGGTTTGAGAGCTGGCTCTGCCGCTGTCTTGGCTTTGCAAATCCCTTAATATTCCAGAGATTTGACATCCTCACCCTATCTTTACTATACAAATAATGATACCTATGTCTCAGTATTACTCTATGGCAGGAGTGGAGAACCTGTTGTCTTGAGGCCATATGTGGCCTTCTAGGTCCTCGGGTGTGGCCTTTTGACTTGAGTCCAAGTTATACAGAACAAATCCCTTAGCCCTTAGATTTGTTCTGTAAAGTTTGGGTTCAGTCAAAGGGTGGCACTTGAGGACTAGAGGGCCATGTGTGGCCTTGAGACCACAGGTTGCCCACCCAAAATGATAAGTGGTAACACAGTATGGTGGAAGGAGCACTGGACTGAGAACACCTAGGTTCAAATCCTGTCTCTAACATTTACCACTTGTTACCTAGGAAAAGCCATATTCTCTTGATCTTGGTTTCCTTACTTGCAAAAGGAATCAGTGGAGTCTTTGACTTCTGAAGTCTCTTCCAGCTTGAAATCTTTGATACTATGATCATTTTATAAATGTGAACTATAAATAAGAGACCGACACTTCACTTTTTGATTATGTCTATAGAGATTCTGTCTTCCAAGATTTAAGATTGAAGTGTTTCCTTGTTGCCATTTAAAAAGTTTAGGAACCGAGGGGGTGCAGTGGAGAGAGTACTAGGCTTGGAGAAAGGAGGTTTCATCTTCATGAGTTGAAAACTGGCCTCAGACACTTACTAGTCATGTGACCCTGGGCAAGTCATTTAACCCTGTTTGCCTCAGTTTCCTGATCTGTAAAATGAGCTAGAAAAGAAAATGGCAAACCACTCTAGTATCTTGCTAAGAAAATCTCAGATGGGGTCATGAAAGGTTGGACATGACTGGAAAATAACTGAATGAGAAATATAAGAAAGGATTCTGGTGCTTGACTCCATCCAGTGGCAGCCTGCAGTTTTGGACTTAGCTTTTGTTTGGTTATTTTAATTCTCTTCTCTTCCTTTTTTTGGGGGTGCCAATATGACCCACTAGGGGTTGTTTGTCACTGACCTCAGAATCATTCTTTTGGTGTTTATTTTGAAGTCTTTGTGATTTTTAGAAGCCAGCAAAGGCAAACACTAGTTAATCCTCCTTCAATTTAATGCTTTTAGTTGAAAATGAATCACAGGATTCCTGGGTACCCTGCAGTTGACTTGTTCAGTTGTCTTTCCACTTTTTGTTTTTAACCTCACTGTGGTATATTTTATTTCAGAGTTGGAGCTGATTCCCATTTCTGTTTTGTTAACTTCAAACAATATGCCAATATGTTGTCTGTTATAAAAAGCAATATTTTATGTAATGTTTTAAGGTTTATAGGGTTTTCCTCATTGTAACCCCATAAAGTAGATAGTTCAAGTTTGAGTGCCTCCATTATACAAATGAAGAAGCTGGGACCTGGGGGAGTGAAATTGTTTATTCAAAGCCAAACAGATAACAAGTAGCAGAAGCAGGATTTGAAACCAGGATCTTGGACTCCAAAGCCAGCGCTCTTCTTCTTTAGAGATAAAGCTCAGATAAAACATAATCCTTGTCCCCACTTTTGAGCCCCAGTTTACTTACCTATAAAAATGGGGCTAGTAGTACCTTTATTTCCTGCCTTATGGGTTTGTTTTGGAGAAAACACTTGAGCATTATATAAATGTGAGTTGGTAATAGTAAAATAAAATGATTATTATCATTACTCTTCCCTCAGCTGCCTAGCATAGTGTTCCACATATAATAGGTTCCCCACCCCTGGCAGTGGTTCTCAAAAAGTATGCTGGGTCCACAAGGTGAAGTTTGATAGATGTGTTGGGAATTGCATGACTGTTCCAGCCTCCTAGCTCTCTTTAATGTGTCCCTGCAAATACCAATGCAGTGCTGTGAGCAGAAAGAGTGAGAAGACCACCGAAATAGATGTTTCACACATGTTTGTAGAATAGATGCCTTCACACCCTCTAAATACTTGAGGCTCTTAAGGTTAATGTGAGATTCCAACAGAATCTTAAAATTAGTTTCAATTCGGCTTTTGGAAACATATTTTAGACACTAAATGTTTGCTAATTTTTTTTGCCATGAAATATCAATTTAAAATCACAGAATATCAAAGTTGGAAGGGATCTGAGAAGTCAACCAGACCAATCCATACCTGAAAGAAGCTCATCTGCAATAAACCTGACATATTATGATCCATCTCTCAAATCAGCAGAATGCGCATGGCTCTGCTATGTTCTTTGTGTCAAAGGGAAAAAAAAGATATGGTTCTGAGAATGTCTTTAATGCTATTCCTCTCTGTTGGGTTGAAGCAATAAGGCTAGGATTGATAGAGATGAAAAATTAGGTAGAGGACAGTTGTAGTTGTCAGTTGTCTTCCCTTTCCCCCAAATAATGCCAGCCATGATTGTTTTCATTCTTTTGCTATCTTTCTCTCCTTGAGCAATCATAAAAATCGATCCCTTGGGTGTCTTGAAAATTGTGAAACCTCCAAGATGGATTTCTTCAGTATATTACAAGTTAGGTCCATCCCTTGCCACAGTATTGAAGATAGAAATACCTAGAGAGTTAATATATTAACTTTATATAATCTTAATAGATTCTTCTAGCTTATGAGCATACCCAAAATGTGAAGGACAGGGAAGAAAAAGGAAGAGATAACATTTTCTTTTTTTCTTTACATTCAGACTAATGTAGAAATCAGATTTATTGGTGACATTAATAAAACTACCCAGTGCATTTGCTGTTGAGTTGGCATAGTATGCTAATAATTTCTTGGTAGTTGGTAGGAAGAATGTAGAAGCACAGTGTGCTAATTGGTTGCATCATCTGGTGGTTTTTTTATTTTTATGAATCTACTTTTTAAAACATCTCTAAAACGAGAAAAATTCTGTTTACTTTGTTGTTGTTGTTCAGTCATTTTCAGTCATATCCAATTCCTTGTGACCCCATTTGGGGTTTTCTTGGCGAAGATACTGGAGTGGTTTGCCATTTCCTTCTCCAGCTCATTTTACAGCTGAGGAAACTGAGGCAAATAGGGTTAAATGATTTGCCCAGGGTAACACAGCTAGTAAGTGTCTGAGGCCAGATTTGAACTCAGGAAGATGTCTTCTGAACTCCAGGGCCAGTACTCTAAGGAAGATGAGTCTTCCAGACTTCAGGTCCAGTACTCTATCCGCTGTGCCATCTGTTTATTTATTTCCCCTTAATACCACAAGGACTGATGAAGTAGCTCAGCTTTTCATGCCAGACATCATATTTACTGTGCTTTGTAGAGAAGCTGTGTATAAAGGCATAGCTTTGCTTTGTCACTGTTATTAACTTTCGCCTCTAATGAAGTCCTATTCTATTGCCTCATCACAGTTTGGCCATGACCCTGGGTTCTTGAAAGCTCTGCCTTTGAAGATGGGCCAGGAGGAGGAATCATCATGCATCTTGTGCCTCTTGCCACTTCTAGGTCCTCTCCTTACTTCCATCACTTGGCAGTTTCCCCTCCTTTGAGATTCACTTCATCTAGATCTATCTTCCTGCCTAGATCCTGGTGACTATAATCTTCCCAATCATTTTCCCTCCTATCTCAGGGAATTCCTTGCCTGGCTTTCAGTCTTTCTCTCTAACATAACACCTGCTCTTACACTCAAGATGTCAACTTATTTGTTGATTTTTCTCTCAGACTGGAAAGCAAGGGGGTGTTAGTCAATTTCCACAACTGCTGTGATATGTACCTCCATAACACTTAACTGTATACAGCGATCATTGTGTCATGATCTTGTCATCACTCATGAATTTTCTGTCACCACAACCCATAACTATGAGATTTCTCTATCTGGCCATAAACTCTTGTCCTTATCTCTCTGTGTTTTACTCCTCTTCATCCTTGCCATAATTCATATTGTTCATCCTCACCACAATCCCTAGTAATTCTAACCCTCCCTGCTTTTCCAGGCTATCATTCCTGCTTTGGCTTCACTATCCTCCCTATAAAGTCTCAGCTTTTTAGTTAACCCATTCAGCTTTGCCTCTTCTTTTGAATCCTTTGCCCCATTATTATAATGGGCTTATCCCCTCCCAGACTCTAATCTTGGCTTCCTAGCTACTAGCTTCTCTGTTCAAGAAAGTCAAATAACTGCTGACTGAGTCCTCTACAAATTTGTTATTCAGCCTTAAGTTGGCCCTTATTGCTGTACAATAATCCCTTTATTTTTCTCTGATTGACTTTTATCCCATTCCCCACAATGATTGTTTCAAACCAGCTCTTTTCAAATTTCCCTCTTCATTCCCACCACCTCCCATGTCCCACTCAGCAGAGCACCTTGTCTCATATTTCACCAAATAAATTCAGGCCATTTCTCACAAACTCCCTTTCCTATTCATGTCCACACATCAAATTGCTTCATCAGTCTTCCTCCTTCCTCTTCTCCTTTACACCCATGTCTGAGGAAGAGGTGGCCCTTCTTGCTAGTGGCAGCCTGCCTACCTGTGCCCTGGATTCCATCACCTTTTGTTTCTTCTGTCACCTTGCCCCTTTGAATATTCTCTCATTTCCTGTCTCCAATTTTAAAAGCGTTATTTGATATCTTTTGTTTTCATTTCCCAATATAACCTTCCTTTACTTAAGAAAAAATGAGGAAAAAGAGAAAAAAACATTTCAGCAAAAGCAAGCAAAGTACTTAACTCTTCTGACAGTAATATGTATTTTATACCCATAACCCCCACCTCCACAATGAAGGAGGAATAGATGCCTAATTTTCAACCTTTCCTTAATCAATGATTCCTTCCCTGCTCCTGCAATGATTCTCAGGTTGCCCCTTTCCTTAACAAATCTTCATTTGACCCAACCATTAAAATCTTGGTTTGTATTCTGTATCTCTTCATAGCCAAACTCCTAGAAAAAGCTACATATCCTCTATACATATCCCTTCCACTTTTCCACCCCACCATTTATGTTTCAGTGTCTTGTAATCTGACATATCTGACTTTTTTCTCAACCACTTGATTGAAGCTGTTCTCTTTGAAGTCTCCAATGAGCCTTTTTATTGTTAAACCCAATGATCTTTTTCTCAGACCTTGTCCTTCTTGAGATCTTTGTGGCTTTTGCCACTTTTTGTTCACTACCTCCTTTTCTGGATTCTTTCTCTTCCCTGGGTTTTGGAGGCACCGGTCTCTTACAGCTTTTTCCCCTCTTAATCTTATTTGTAGGAATATCATCTTTGTCTTTCCATCTGTCTATTTCTTCACATCATAACCAACCTAGTTCACCTTATTTGGAGTATTTCAGTAGCCTTCTAATTGCTCGCCTTGAATCCAGTTTTCCTCTCTTCCTCTTCCAGTTTCCCCTCCCCCTCTTCAGTTTCCCCTTGCATCCTCTACCTAGCTGCCTAGACTGATGCAGTTCTGACCATGTCTTTCCCCATTGCCTCTAGGATTAAATACAAATGCCTCTGCCTGGCATTTAAAGCTCTTCGCAAGTTGACTCTAGCCCATCTTTCCACGTTGATTCCACAGAAATTCTTCCCCCTCATACACTATGCTCAAGCCAAATTGTATTACTTGCTATTCCCTCTACATGACATGCTCCCGTCTTTGTGCCTTTGCACAGGCTGCCCCTGGCTAGAATGTTCTCTCTGTTTATGTCTGCCTCTTGCAGTCCCTCCTGCTCTTCAAGGCTCAGTTCAAATGCCACCTCTTTGAAAACATCTTTGCTAATTCTCCTAGGTGTGAGTGTCATACACAGCAATGCCCCCTCCCCCGGTCTCCACCCCATCCCTCTATATTTTATGGATATCCTGTATTTACTTACTCACAAGCATGCTCTATTTCCCCTTCCCTCTCTCTGTCCCCATTAGCTTCTTGAGGGCAGGGACTGTTTCACTTTTATATTTGTGTCTACAGTGCTTGGCACATAGTAAATACTTAACAAATGTTTGTTGGTTAGTTGAATGGATACCACTGGTAGCAGGTCTCTGGCAGATCCTTCCAACTTGAGGAAGCTTTGTGTACTGGCCAGTAATGGAATTGTGTGTCTGTCATCGTAGGAAAGTTTAGAAAGGTTCATTGCCAGAGGATTGGCTTCCAAGTAATGACCTATTTTTGACCCCAGCAACTCATAGGTACTGTACTTTGTAAATTTTAGAGTGCTTTGTAAATGTTAGCTATTATTACTTATTGTTAGGGCATGGAGGAGTTATAATTACATTGGTAAATGGATCCTGGAATTAAGTAAGTGTTAGTCTGACTATTTCATTAATTTTGTTAGCAGAGATTAGTGTAAATCGGTTGTATAAGAATAAAAAAAATGTAATGAATAATGGAAAATCTTTGATAACATGTAGAAAAGTCACCGAGTTGCCCTTTCATATCTATGGAGCTTTCTATAAATTGTGGCAGCTAGGTGGTGCAATAAATAGAGTGCTGGGCCTGAAGTCAGGAAGGACTTCATGAGTTCAAATCTGGCCTTAGACATTTATTAGCTGTATGACCCCAGGCAAGTTATCTAACCCTGTTTGCTTCAGTTCCTCGTGGGTAAAATGATCTGGAGGAGGAAATGGCAAACCACTCCAGTATCTTTGCCCAAATGGGGTCATGACCACAAATCTGAAAATTAAATATTTTGGTTAGCTATGCTTTAAAAATATTAGAAATGCTAGTTTTCATATTCTGGGAGTTAACTGGTTTTTTTTTTCCACTTGGAAATGATGAATTTATTTTATTTTATCATAAGAGAAAATTATCCCGAGACTGGCCAGCTTTTTCTGTTTGGCTATATTCACCTATATTAGATGATCAGAAAAATAGTACTGCACAGAAACAATTTTCTAATCATCTCATTTCCTAGCCTTGTGTCCATTTATTTTTTGCAAAACTAAATTGTACAGTATGGACCTTAACAATTTTCATGGTTTTTTGCTTAAACAGCTTGTTGAATGTAAATAGGCACCAAGGAGAGAGTGTGGGGGCTTTGCGAATGATGTAGGCAAAGTACTGTAAGCCAACATAAGGTCCAAAGTGGCTTCAAACTGACCTTGGCTTTGTAATTTTTGTGCCACCCTTCTTCCCCCACCTCCATGTTGAATTTACATCCATTTACCTTTACATTTAGGGAGTAATTTTGTTTCTGCTTGTAAAATTTTTTAAAAAGTACTAACTTTTCCCCTCATTCCTTAGATCTGTTCTTCTTAGAAATTCTAATGATCAAATTCTCATAGAGTAATGTGAATTTTAAATTATTTTGCATAACATTTGTAGCAGGCAAAAAAGATTGGTGTGAACACTAGATTGATAAAGTGATAAGCATGAGTAGAATTTTATGCTTCCGTTTTTTGGAACAAAAGATTGGATTGTTTCAGTCTACAATACTTGAAGGGTCCCCTTCTCTCTCCCCTACCTCCTTGCCCTTGAACAAAGCAGAACCTGAACGAAGCTTTCTCTCTTTTGGCTTTGTTTTTCTGCAGCAATTTGGTGTTGAGAAGGGAAATGATGTATAGTGGCAATTCTGCTTTACTGTGACAGCATTTTGTATCCCTAGATTCATTGACTAAGAAAGTAGGGTTATGACGTTACAAATACTACTTTTAAAAAATTGCAATGAATGCAATAATCATAATGAACTGGGTGGGGGGGACAGGGAGGAAAGGGATGCTTTTGTGTTTTTATGCCTCGAAACATTCTTGTTCATATCCTTAATGTGAAAGCTTGATATTTCTGCCTGATTTGCTGAGATGCATATGATGTGAATAAACCTGCTGGAATGTGTGACAAGCTGAATCTCTAAGTCTCTAGACAGAGCAGGCATTGAATTTGCATTTAGATGAAGATGGAATGAAACAAACTTTGTTTTGAAATAACAATAATAAAAATAATAATAGCTACCATTTACGAAGTAAGGTTTGCAAAGCAATTTACAGATGTTGTTATCTCATTGGAGCCTCACAATAACCTGTGAGGTAGGTGCTCCTTTTACTCCCATTTACCAGATGATGAGACTCAAGCTGGGAGAGATTTATTGGCTAGCCCCAAGTCACATAGCTAATAAGTGTGTGAGATCGGCTTTGAACTTGAGTCTTCCTGACTCCAGGCCCAGCTTTACAATGTTGCCCAATAGAACAAAGGCGATCTCTTCTTTAAAATTATTTTTATTTTGGTTGTAGGTGAAGCTAAGTGGTTTTCTAATTAGACCTGAAGGCCAGAGTCAGAGCCTGATAACTTTACTTATCAGCTGAACCTCAAAAAAAAAATTGTTTGACTTTCAGCCCTCCTAACATATATATAAAGCGTCTGTTGTATTATTAGGATTTGAGCCACTTTTTGCATATTTTATCTTATTTGATCCTTACAACATTCCTGTCAATAAGTCAGTTAACTAGTATTTATTAAGCACCTACTATGTGCCAGGCACTGTGCTCAGTGCTGGGGGTACAAAGAAAATCCTGTGAGTTAGGGAGCAAAAAGTAGTATTGTTTCCTATTTCATGAGGAGACAGATGCAGACATTACGTGAACTGCCTCTAGGGTCACATCACTTGTAAATGTCTGACCTAGTATTCATGTACGCCTTTCCTCACTATACCACAGCCATTGCTGCTTAGTAACTGGCATGCCTCTGTTGTGACCGACACTGAGCCTGGGTCCTCTCAGTCTCTAAGCCGAATTATTATTGATTATACGCAGCTTGCTAATGATGCTACTATGCAAAGACTTTATTTCCTTGAGTTTGTTGTCTTTTGTGAACCAAGTCAGTAGTTTTTACCCTTGGGTAGAAAGTGATATTCTGAGTAAACAGTGCTTCACTGTTCAGTGTTGTGTTCTATCCTGGACTTTACAGTTTTGGAAGGACATTGATTTGACAAAGTGCAGTGGGCAGAGGAGGATGGCCAAGGTGGACTAGAGACTATGCCATAGGAAAGAATTAGGGATAATTGGATGGGAGAAGAGAAGATGTAGGGGGAACATAATTGATGTGCTCAAGTATGTGAAAGGCTGCTGGGGGATGGATTACATTTGTTCTTTGAGACCCCAGAAAGCAGAACTGGGTACAATGAATGGAAGAGTCAGAGACAAGTTATTTACAATACTGTCTATTTAGAACCGTAAGAGACCTAAGAAGTCATCTATGTGTCACTTTTTTACTTCACATATGAGGAAACTGAGATATTTCTTCAGACATCTTAAATTATTTGTCTAGCATCACACAGAGTTGGGCCCTCTGACTCCAAATCTACTGTTCTCTGCATTGAAAAAAAATCCTTACAATGAGAACTTTCCAAAAATGAAATGAGTTGTCTCAAGTGGTAGTGTTGGTCTTCAGAGCCTGGATGACTGCTTTACAGGGCTGCTATGGAGGGCATTCCAGGTACAGGTGGGGCCAGATGGCCCTCAAGGTCCCTTCCAGTTCTTTGATTGTCCTGACCCCGCTGGCTGTGCTTGTCAGAGCAAGGGAGCCAGGAACCCAAGGATTTGAAGTGCAGGGCAAAACCCTTAGTTCCAGTCTGGGAAGTGGTTAGGGAAATGTGGACTCCCTTCCCTTTGGACTGGGTTCAAATTCCCAGACCCTGCTTTCTGTGTTCCCTAAGACGATTCTTGGTAGGGAGGTACAACTACTGGGAGTGTTAGAACCCTGTCTAAGGTTTATAAGCTTAGGGCATCCTAACATGGTGCCAGAGCTTGGGCATTTCAAGGGTCATTTCCAGGAGATGCTTAGGTAGCAGCTTTAAGGCTGGTTGTTGCAAGTACCCTGGAAGTTGATTCCAGGAAAAGTAAAGTTTATTCAGCACATGCAGCCAGGAAGATCTCAGGCAAGGCAAGTAATAACCCCTGGTAGTAGGGTGGGTTATCCTTAGGTCAGTTTGTATGAGACTTGGCCGTATAGAGGACATTTGTAGGTTCCAAAGGGAGTCAGGGCATCCTCCTTGTTCCCTAACCTTTAGTCATGGCCAGGACCTGATGTATTTTCATTCAGCCTCACTGAGGCACAGGTGAGATTTCCAGACAGAGGGGCTACCATGGGTTTATAATAAAGCTCAGGTCCTCATATACTCACTAGGCAATGCTAAAGTAATAGGGAAGGATTGGGTAGTGACAGGGTTGGAGCGTTAGGACCCTGGGCCGAGCACCCCAGGTTAGGTAGGACAATGGTCACTACAGTGATTCCCTAGATTTCTAAGGATGGGCTACGATGCTTTTTAGATTTGTATTTAAAGGGTAGATTATGCATTTAAAGTATACCTCTGCCTTTCAAGTAATTGAAAAAAAATAACACTGTTGTTGACCTCTCTTTTCCCAAGTTGGAAATGAAAGTTAAATTTGTCATTCCTTGAATTACGATTTGACCTTGAACTGGAATTCTCTAGCTAAGGGGCAAAAGAGGCACTACTTTGATAGGTTAGCCTCCCTTCAAAGTGGATAGCTCTTTAAGGCAGTCTGCTTCAGTTTCAACTCCTTGCACTATAGCCGCTGCCCTTCCAAGCTAGGGGACCAGATTTCCTGTTCTTGTGGCACTAAATTGGTTCCTTTTTCATTCTGGTTTAGTTTATAATGAGAAGACTGCTGGATCGACCTGTTTATACGAATCAAACATGGGAAACTCTTTCCATTCCCTCTATCCCTTCCTTAGAGTGGTCCCTTAAAGGTTTGGGTTTTTTTTCCTTCTTCTTTAGGCTGTATGCTCCTAAAAGCTAGAGATTAATTTTATGGGTTCTATGTGAAAGTAGATAAATGAAAGAGTAATGAAAAGTTTTAGTGTGGCTACTGATATCTTTAATTATTGACAATAGTTTAGTTATGTATTCCATATTGAACAGGACCTATTCTTTGCTCACTTAGGCTGTCATGCTCAGAGCCTTAAGCAGGCCTTCCCCTGTTAGAATCCCAGCTCTTGCACTGATTGCCCGAAACTTTGAGCCTTCTGCAAAAGGGAGATAACACAGATCTAAGTAGCTCACTTGGATATTTTGAAGAAATAGATAATAACCATAAAGTGCTTGGAAAACGAGATGCTATGTGAATACCATATGTCCTGGTTGTACTGGATTTGCTAAGTTGGGTATCTGAGGCAAGGCAGCTTCAAGCAGTAAGTAACCAATTTAAAAACCCCAATAATTCCTGATGTTTCTCTTCCTGGGGAATTCCATCAACATGTATGTGTGGGGGCCTCCCTTATACATGTTGATGAAATCTCCAGGAATGAAAATTTGGAGTTTTTAAAGAATGTCTGAGTTCAGAAGTGAAAGAAGGGAAGAAGCTGTGAAAAGTATGAACAGCTGAGGTGAGGTTGCTTTAGGCTCCAAGGAAAGGCTAATCTGACCATCCAGTGGTCACTGCTGCCTCAAAACAATTTCTTCCACACTATCTGATTTTTTTTTTCTATTTGTTAGTGGGTATAGGATTCTACCAATTGGTGATTCATTTGGGATAACAGGTTTCTTTCTTCCTCTCATAAAATCTAAGTTCTTTGTTGAGTAAAGGGGCTGTTTTTCTTTTATAAATGACTGTGAATTACTTCCTACTTTCTCCTTACTCCCTTAGCCTCAAGCAGTTATGAGGAAGTGAATAGCAATCTTGATTTGGAGATGTGGGGAGGGGGAGGTAGACTATTTTGAAGCATGGGACATTTAGAACAAAGGTCCTTAACATCTTTTTTATCATGGGGAAGGGGAAGGGGGGAAGCATTTTTTAAGAGCCTATTATGTGCTGGGCACTGTGCTAACTATTTTACACGTATTATCTCCTTTGATGCTCAGAATAACCCGGGAAGGCAGGTGCTATTAGTGTCCTCACTGTACAGTTGAAACTGAGACAGAGAGAGGGAGGTTAAGTGACTTGCCCAGGGTCCTGCAACTAGGAAGTGGCCTGGGGAGAGATAACTAGGAGGTAGGAGATGGGACGCAAAAAAGAAAGTGGAAGGATGCCAAAGATGAACCTTTTTCACAAATTTATCTAGATCTGGCCCTTGACCTATGGAAGGAGGAAGGAGTTCATTCTCTTTTTAGTTTTCCTCCCTGGGCCCAGAACTCAGATTGGTCCTATTAACAGAGTCATAACTAGGAATTCTGGGGCACAGGTGAAGTACCACAAACCAAGCCTGAGCTGAGACACAGTATGCCTTCTTTTTTTTTTCTTTTCGTGGAGAGGGGAGAGAAGATGGTGGGGATATAGAGCTCTCATGACAGGCTGATACTCAGGAAGCCACAATTTGGGCAGAGGAGTGGGTGGGGGTAGGAAAAGAGCTCACTTCAGCCCCTTCCTGTTTTAATTGATCTTGTTAGTTAAGAGCTAAACTTCATTGCTTGTATCCTTCACACTCAAGATGGAGCTCTAATTGCCTTGCCTCAGGAATGGACTGAAGTGAGCTCTTTTCCTAACCCTGTCAGCCATATTATGGGCTAAATGGCAATTTGTAGACTCTCTTAGAAATATTGCCATTCATAACATTTTCTATCAGAAACTGCATTCTGCAATCTGAGAATTGACTTAGAAGTGAACTTCTAGAATGTGACCAGTTGGCACTTAATTATAGGGATAAAAATAGGAACTAGAGGGGTTACTAGGTGGTGCAGTGGATAGAACATAGGCCCTGGAGTCAGGAGGATCTGAGTTCAAATCCAACATCAGATACTTACTAGCTGTGTGACCCTGGGCAAGTCACTTAACCCCGATTACCTCCCCTCCCCTCTCCCCAAAAAGAAAGAAATAGAGACTAGACATATGATTTCATTGGTTTGGGAACTCTTTACCACAGCGGGTCAGCACCTTTTCTGCAACTTACAGTCTTCAAGAGCTTCCCACAGCACTGAAAAATTAAGGGATCTGTTCACAGGGTTGGTCACACAGAGAGTATGTCTCATATGGGACTTGGACCCAGGATTTTTGGCTTTGGTGCCAGCTTTCTCTCCATTGTGCTACTGCTGCACTTCATCACTTAGCCCTTTCCTACCTTTCCACGTAGAGGTAAGTACTGTATACCTTATTCCTTACACTCTACTTACTTCTACATTCTCCGTGATCCAGTGACACTGGCCTCCTTACTGTTCCTCACATTAGACATTTCATCTTTTAATACGAGCATTTTTACTGGCCATCCCCCAGGCATATAAAGGCTTCCTCTTCATCTCTACCTCCTCTCTTCTCTGGCTTCCTTGAAGTCTCAGCTAAAGTCCTATCTGCATAAAGCCTTGACCAGTCCTCCTTAATCTTAATGCTTTCCCTCTGAAACTGATACACATACATACACACACATACACACACATATATATGCATATGTATGTATGCATGTGCATCTATGTATATATGTACATGTAAGCATATATGTGTGCACATGTATATGTATATACACACAAGTATATGCAAACATGTGTCTTGTTTGTATACAGTTGTTTGCATATTGTCTCCCCCATTAGACTGTGAGCTCCTTGAGAGCAGGGATTGTTTTTTTGCCTTTCTTTGTAGCCCACTGTGCTTAGCACAGTGATGGGCACATAGTAGGCACTTATTAAATGGTAGGTGACTGACTGACTGGCTTCTGCTTCTTATTCATATATATTCTTAGTCATATATCATTATTTTCTGCTTAAGCATATGTGTTGTCCTCCTTGACAAGACTGAAAATTTGAAAACCATGATCGTGTTTCATTTTTCCCCCACTGTTGTGTAGCAAAGTGCTAAACACATAGTAGGTATTCCTACTGCTCACATATATTTTGATGATGGACATTGAAAACCTTCTCAGTAAATGAATCATTACCCTCTTCAGTATGAGAGATACAGTTGCTTGCCATCGTCCTTCTATCACCACTATCTGGAGATTCAGTACATTAGTCCAAAGAAAATGTTACTTCATTTTTCTCAGAGTTAACATTGATTGAAGTATCAAGCTCTAGCAAGTGGCTTCATTGCCATTTAAGATTTATTTTTTGTTTTTACAGAGCTTCCGTTTATTCCTTAAAGATCCTTGAAATTCTGGTTTAAAATTAGTTGAGGTGGTGATAAATTTTGTATGTGTGTGTGTGTGTGTGTGTGTGTGTGTGTGTGTGTGTGTATTTACTGAGCTAGGTATTAAGATTACTAAGTTTAATGTGACTCATCTATGAGATATTGGCCAGGTTTCTTTTGCAAAATAGCTTGGAACACATTGGCAATGCTTCCTTAGATTTAATGCTATGACATTTAAAGAAAACCCTGTTTTAACAACCAATGCACTGCCATCACCTCACCTCCCTATTTTCATATCTGTAAAACAAAGGATTTGAACTAGATGACCTCTAAGGTATGGTAACTCTAAAGCTAAAGTCTTAAAAGAGTCAATGTAGTGTAGTGGAAAGCATGCTAGAATAGAGTGAGAAGATTTGGATTCCAATCCGGGTATACCACTCGTGTGGCTTCGGACAAGTCACAACCTTTCTGAGCTTTTTTAAAAAAGGGAGGTTGGACTGATTGACCTTCAAGGTCCCTTCTAGCTCCAAATCTGTAGTCCTATGACTTGACAAGAGTTGTACAGGACAACCAATCATGGATGAATTGCCTTCTGCTTTGGAGCTATGAGAACCCGCATCAATTACATTATAAGCTAGCATTGCTATAGTGCAAAGCTCTTTACAAATATTATCTCATCTCCCCCCTCAATCTTGGGAGGTAGAGGCTGTTACTATTCCCATTTTGTAGAGGAGGAAACTGAAGCTGAGAGGGGTCAAGAGACTTGACTAGGGTCACACAGCTAGGAAGTGCCTGAGGTAAGATTTGAGCTAGGTCTTCTTGACTCCTAGGTCAGTGATGTGTTGGCTATACCACCACCTAGCTTTTTTCAGTGCACCATCAAGGTATCATTCTTATGATTATGCTGACTGAAGAGTCTGAGACTTATAATTCTTATGGGATGTAGAGTTGTCATTGTGAGCTAGTTGGCCTGGAAAGCTTCTAATTCACTTGAAAGGGATGAATAATCCCATTTGAAGTATTGCCTATGATTTCTTTAGGAGTGGGACACTTTTATGTCTAGTTCAGAGATCAGGTGTACTCTGAGCTCCTGCTTTAAGCATTGAAGTAGAATTTGTTTCTCTGTGGTATTGAACATCAGGGACATGCCTGACTGAGATAAATGTGGAATATATCTGAAATTAATAAATTACAGAGCCATGAAATTGTGATTGTTATTAATAACTAGCATTTGTATATCACTTTAAGGTTTGTGAAGCACTTTGCTTGTGTTATGTCATTTGATCCTCATAATGACCCTGGGAGGTAGTTGCTTTTATCATTGCCATTTAACAGATGAAGTAACTGAGGCAGAGAGAGGGTAAGTGGCTTGCCCAGGGTCACATGTCCAAGGTGGGACTGGTCTTCTTGACTTCAGGTCTAGTTCTAACCATTGTGCCACCTGGTTGCCTAGGAAAAATTCTGCACAGAATAGAAGTAGTTAAATGGATGGCTTGAGAATCTCTTTGAGATTGGTGGACCTCATATTAAAAGCTGATATTTATAGAACATTTTCCATGCAATCTTGCTTGAAGTTTGCAAGACAGGGCAAGTCATCTTATTTTTTTTTTTCTTCCACTGTATAGACGAAAAAAACTGAGTATTGGAGAAGTTGTGACATCCTGTGGCCTTTTTTTTTTTTCCGCAGAACCTACACTAGTGACGTCTTTATGACCCAATGTCCCTTATTGGTAGAGAACCACAATAGAGTATTGGGAGAAACTTCTTCCTTGTCTCTTTTTTTATGACTTGAGTTCCTTTGCTCCACCAACCTTGTCTTCTTTATTCCTCCCCCTACCTTTTTTTCTTTCTGCTTTCCTGCTCTCATTTGATGTCAGTAGTGAACGTATTAAACAATCCAGAACCAAGCTAGATCCTAGTGCAACTCCAGTGGAGACCTTCTTCCAACTTGTAGTGATTCCCTGGGTCTGGCCTTTCAGTTGGTTCAAAACGCATCAAATTTTGCTATCGTCTAGCTCACATCTCTCCCTCTTTTCTGTATGAATTATATGTGATTTAAGCAAGTGCTTTGCTAAAATTTAGGTAAACTATTTCAGCAGCAATACTTTGATATAGTAACAGCCAAAAATGGAAATAAGGTTGGTCTGGCATGACAATTTTGATTTAGGCCATATTGGCCCTTTATGGTTATTGCTTCATTTTCTATGAGTTCACTAACGATCCCTTTAAAAATATGTCCCAGATTTTTGCCACTTGAATAGAGTTTAAATCCCATTTTCTTCCTTTTTTTCCAAAAAAACTGGAATATTTGCCCTTGTCTAATCCTGTTGTCTCATCTGTTCTCAAAAGTTAACATGGCATAGTGGATAGGGATTGGCCTTGAAACCAGAAAGACCAGTGTTGAAGGTCTACCTCTGACACTTGCTGCTATTTGACTTTGGGCAAGTCACTTAATCTCCCAGGTTTCTCAATGTTCTCTAAGATTACAAGTGACAGAGAGAGAATATAACATTGCATTAGTAGAGGGAATTTCCTTTCTCTGAACTCTCAAACTAGACCTGGCTTGCTTCTTTTGTACCACAGGTTTGACCTTGTCCCTTCCTTGCTCAAGAAGCTTCCATGGCTTCCTGTTGCCTTTAAGGTGGAATACAAACTCATCTGTTTGGCATTTGGCAAAGCTCTCCACAGTCTTGCACCAAGCAACCTTTCTAGACTAACTTCAAATTATTTCTCCTTATATACCCTATGTAAAGAGTATGCCAAACCGGTCTATTTATTCCCTCTGAATAACTTTTCATCTCCCTCCAGGGTGTGTGTGTGTGTGTGTGTGTGTGTGTGTATGTGACTTTTTTGTGTACCTGTTGTTCTCTTCCCCATCCCTCAGTAAAACATAAGAATACAAACTTTCTGAAGGGGAGGATTTCCTTCAGACCCATGTACATAATAGGTGCTTAATAAATGTTTTCTGAATTGAACAAAGTCACTTGCCCAAAGTCAAACAGCTAGTGTAAATAATGGAGTCATTTTCTCTTGATTTCTAGTTAGGTGGGCTGAGCTGTGTTCTCACATGTACTGCTTCCTCTAACCATTTGAAGTATGAGTATAAATGGCATTTATTAGTGTTTTTTTGTCTTAAGTTTTAAGGAAGAAAGAATTTTGAAACGATTTCACTCTCTGTAGGAACATAAAGGGGAAAAAGCCCTACCAAAAACTGTTTACCATCAATGGAGTTGTCTGTCACCAGAGCAGCCCTAAAATACTGGGTCTTGACAGGAGGCCACCACCCTGGGTATATGACTAGCTCATAATGGTTTTAGATATCTACGCTTCATAAAATATTGCCAAGGAAACTGAAATATAAGTGTACAGTACTGAAATTCCCTTATTTCTGCCTGAGGAGATTTGGAACAGATTCACCCAGCAGTTAAGAGTTCCTTTTAGGTCATGAGTTTGGTAGAAACAAAATCCTATTTTCCAATTGGCTGACTTTACAACTTGACTTTATTGCCATCCTTGATTCAGGGGAATCTGAACATTTCGGCTTTGTTTTACTCCTCACACCCCTCAGTAATTGGTAATAGCAATGAGAGCTGACATTTATAGAATGCTTTAAATATCGTGACTTTACCTATCTATATTATCTCACTGGAGCCTCAGAAACAACTTCTTGACCTGGTAGTAAAATTATCTCTATGTTTGACATAAGGCTTAAATAAGATAAAAACTTGTCTGTGATCATACAGTTAATATCAGGTGGGATTTGAACCCAGGCTTTTTCTAACTCCAAATCTAGCACACTTTTCAATATCTCATATCAAATCTTAAATGCCATAGAATTCATGATTTGAAAGAACCTAGTAGATAAAGTGCTGGGTTAAGGGGCATGGAGGGGTTCCCTGGAATACATTTTGAGAACCACTGGTCTGAAGTTTTCTTTTAGACCAGAAAGATTCTTTCTACCTCAGGAGAACCGCCAGGGCTAGCGAAATCAAGAAGATCTTCAGTGAATTAATCAATAAACATTCATTAAGTACCTACTGTGTGATGACAGAGGCCTTTAAGAGTTTAGATTTTAAATTTAGTTTCAGTTTTTTTTAGATGATGGAATATTACTATGCAGAGTAATAAACATATACTAAGTAACTACTATGTGCCAGGCACTGTACTAAGTGGTTTGCAAATATTACCTCATTTGATCCTCACATTTGATCCTGTGAGGAAGATGCCATTATGATCTCCATTTTACAGGTGAGGAAACCGAGGCAACCAGAGATTTTTTTTTTAAATGATTTGTTCAGAGCCAAATAGCTTGTAAGTGCCTGAGGTTGGATTTCAACTCTTGACTCCAGATCCAGTGATATATCTATTATGCCACCTAGCTGCTTCTACTGAGTAACAGTGCCTACCTGGTGAAAGAACCCCAGACATCCCAGTTTTACCCTGTTTCCATCTCATAGACTCCAGAGTTGCCCATAACTCAGGAAGAGTTTGGACTATACGGCATTTGAGGTTCTTCCCAATGCTTAACTACATAAAATGACAGAATTCTAGAACTGGCTGAATGGCCAGACCCAAAGAGTGGCCATGACTGGTTCGTTGTCAGTTTTGAGGGAGTTCTCCCTTGGAGTGCTGTGAAAACTGTACTGTTTAACATATTTATCTGTGACTTAGATAAAGGGATCCAAGTTATGCTCATTAACTTTGCAGATGAGAAAAAAAAAAACCGAAACAGAAAATATCAAATGATGGAGTCAGGATCCTAAAATGCTGGAACACTGCTCTGAATTTAATAAGAAACGTATAAAAATAATAAAATAAAAGTAATAAAAGTAAGCTTCTACCCTTGGATTTTTAAAAATCAGCTTCATAAGTTCAAGAGAGGGGAGGTATGGCTAGTCAGCAGGTCCTTTGATTAAAAATGATCTGGGGCGGGGCGGGGTTCAGTTTCACTGAACTGTAAATTCACTTTGAGTCCACAATGTGATATAACAGACGAGAATAAATGAAGTCTTAGAGTACGTTGAGAGGCAGAGTTTCCAGGATTAGGGAGGTGATGATCCCACTGTGTTTTCCCCTAGTCAGACCACATCTTGAATATTGTATTTAGTTCTGAGTACCACATTTTAGGAAGGATGTCACACTTATCCCTTCTACACTGAGGGCATTAGGGGCACAGAGCCCCTGGAATCTGGAAAATCTGCATAAAATATTTTGGCCCTCTCTGTTCCAGAGAAGAAGTCTGAATTATTATGGTATTAAAAGATAAAGTATGTTGATATTATATAATATTACACATATATTTTATGCATTTCTGAGTTTCTAAACTTTTTCTTTGTCATCCGCTGGCATTTATGTGTTGTCTGTGGCTTCTATAAAACTCCCCCCAAATACCTATTTAATTTCTTATGCCAACCTAAGATATATCGAAACCATGATGGGGAAAGCTGAGATGTGGAAGGGATGATTGTAGTAAGTCAGAGATTGTACAGGAGAGAGCAACCATGGTGGTAATTGGGCTTGAGACCATGTCCTGGTTTGAAGTATTGGCAGTGTTTAGCCTAGGGGAAGGAAACACAAGACTGGTGGTTGGGGAGAACATGATAACTGTGCTCAAGTATGCGAAGTGCTTTCATGTGGAAGAGGAATTAGATTTGTTCTCTTTAAAGGGCAGTCAGAAACAGGCACAATAGGTACAAATTTGCAAAGAAGCTTATTTCAGCTTGATGTTAGGACCAACTTGCTAACAACTAGGGCTAGCCAAAAGGAAGATCGGCTGCCAGGGAGATGGTGGGCACCACTTCACTAGAAGTCTTCAAGCAAAGGTTGTATCATCACTTGTTGGTTCTGTTATAAAAGAAGTTTCTCTTGTAGAGGAGTATGAGTTGGCCCAGGTGGCCTGCATGGTCTTTTCCAGCTCAGAGATTTTGTGATACTACCCTGTGGTTGAGGACGTATCTGCAAATAGAAAGCACTAGTTGGAAGTCTGGCCATCTGGTTTTCTGATGAGTTCCCCAGCCTCACTGTTGTTCCACACCTAAAGTGCCATTCTGGGTGTTGGACCCTCCAAGAAGTTTCCTTCAGAACCTATACAGGCCACTTAACTTGGTACTTGGGTGGGCATAGCTCTGCTCCATTTCTGTTTCTTGGCTTCATTGTTCACTGAGTTTAGTAACTCCTCTCTCTTCTCCATTTGTAATAAGGTAATAATTTGTAAGGGATTACGATCTTCTTCTCCCATCAACAGGCCTGATGTGGAGCCCATTAAGGGAAGCTTGCTTGCTTATAGGAAGGCTTACACACCCTTTGTTAATTTCTAATTAGGCGCTGAGCCTATTAGCTGAAAGAGTATATATCCTAAGAGGTGAGCTTTAGCTTTGGGGGCTCGCTTATGAGAAAGATGTGATTCCCTAGTGGAGACTCTGAGTGGCCGACTGCTCAGAGGTAAAGGCTCTCTCGATCCAATGGTGAATGTAAAGTGCATATATATACATATATATATGTATATATATCAGTTTTGCTTTGATTCAGGCAGTGGAGCCCAATCTGTTGATCTTTATTTCTTTTCTCTGTATTTTCTCCATCTTTTATGTAATTAAAAGAAGATTATTGACACCTTTTTGAGCAGTCTTTCCTAGTAAAGCCAATAAGAACCTGCACTAGCAGCCATCCTGGGTATGTCAGTGTGGTTGTCATTATACCATTCCACTGGGGTTGCTTTCAGTTTCTCTTGAACCTTACTTGGCCTCAGAATTTATTATGGTCCCAGGCTTTCCCCCTTCCCTAACTGCTGCCATCTTGGAGGGGAGGGGCAGTCATAGGTGTCTGCATATCCATGCATCCCTCTAGGGAGCCTGGTCTCTCTCATTGTAGCCGTTCTTCCCTCTTTTTGTTTGTGTTCCAGCATCTATTCTCCTTTTGCAAGTCCAAGCTCAAGGGTGTTGCTGAGTTAACTGAACCACCTTTGAAATCAGTAAAGGAGCAAGAGCTATGTACCTGGGACCACCAAGTTTGCATCTTTTATCAAAGAGCTTACCCTTGCCTAGGGAATGTAACTACTTGTTAAGAGGACAACAGAGAGATTCTTGGCTATATCTTCCATGCAAATAATGTTTCGTAGTAAACAGACTCTCTCAAAGGAATCTAGGGAGACAGAGAAAAACTACTAAACTCTGTATTTATCAGGCTAGACATTTTGGGGGGACCTGAGGAGACTTGAGGCTAATTGCAAGGACTTTTGATTTTGTGACAAAAGGGAGATGTTTGCTAAATTAACAGGGTGGCCAAAAAAGGGAGTTTCTTTTTTGTGCTGTTGCCTTCTGTGGTAATTCAGGTTTCTCTCAGTTTCTGTCTTACGTTGTGAGTGGTTTGCTAAAAAGGGTCTGGGCAAAGCATTTAAAAATAATTTTGGTTTTTTCCTCTAGGGTTGTTGGTGAGAACAGTTGAAAGTAAAGTTGAGTTGTTAAAAGCATTTTCTTTCACTGGTGCTAGACTTTAGCTGAATTAGTTTGATTTTCTTTCGATGTGTGAGAAGAAGCTGCCATTTGTAAGGAGGATTTGGTTATTTTGCTGCTTCTCCCCACCCCCACTCCTTTTGCAGTAGAATGGTTTTGAATGGTGGGACTAGCACATCTTTTCTTCCTATCATATAATTCCTCAATGACATGTTTTACGCCTGTTCTTTTTCAGAGTTCCCTTTGTTTATATCTTGTATACTGCTCACACCCACTAGGTACCTTTTCATTGTCCTCTGTGTGACATTCATTTTTAATTCTCCAGGAACTGTATTTTGTGACTGAGAGACAGGTAGAATGGTGGTATTAAAATGTTGGGCTTTTCCATTCATGGGAAACTTGAGATCATTGAGGGAACTTTATGATTTCCCTAAGGCCATCCTGCCTCCTCTCCTCTCCTATTTCAGTTATCAAAACACTAGCACGTTAAAATTACCAGAAAGAAAGAAGCAAAAACATTTTAAAAGGGAAATGCAGGAAGATTATAGAGCCAGAACAAAAGCTCACATGTACATGGTACACCAATGTTCGCACATTTCATACAATTGCAAAAGCATTTCATATAGTTTATTTCTTATGATATTCACAACAATCCTGGGAGGTGGTAGGTGAATTTAGGCCCATTTTACAGATGAAGAAGCTGAAGGTCAGAGAGCTTAAGTGACTTTTCCAGGGTCACTCATTCATGGGAAGACAAAAAACTAAATAGGAGGGGCAGGTGGTTGGGTTACAATTTGTATCATTGAACTTCCAAATCAAGATTGTAGGTATATTTGAGCATTTGGAAATTTTAGGAAGGGTCTTGCTTAAGACATATCATTTTGAAACTTGTTATTTGGCCAAAGATTTATGGTCAGATTAAGAGCTGATTCACACCATGATTTAGAATTTATATATTTAGGGAAAAGGTTTTATTGTAGACAAAATCATACCTTTTTTTTTTTAAAGGTTAAGTTCTGAAAGTAAAGAATTCTAAGATTTCCTGTGTGTAAATGTGTGTAGTTCTTAAGGCCATACTTCCTCAATATGCTTAAATATTGGCACCTTGTTAGTTTAACAAATGATAAGATACAATTTTATGGGGGGGGTTAGAATTCATAATACTAAGGTTTGAAGAATAATTCAAACTGTCGATTTAGGATCAAGATAGAAAATTTTTATATATCTGGAGCTATGTTTTACAGGTTGCCTAGTCTAACTCCCTTATTTTATGGACCAGGAAACCAAGGCCTGAGAAGTTAAAAGAGTGCCCATGGATTTTAATTCGTGTCTTGTGACTCATTTTAGCACTCTTTTGCTGCCCTGAAAACTGATTTCAATAACTTTATAATCAGAAATTTAACCCCACCCCCAGGCCCCCCCCAAAACTTTATTTTATACAATGTTGCCAGTCAGCTTAATTTCATTTGAGTCCTCATTTGGTTTTGGATAATGCCTCCCAGATACCCAGTTTCAGCAGAGTCACACAATTATAGCAGCCTAATATAATTTCACTACCTTAATAAAACTGCTGATTGCTTGGCCAGTTACTTTCCTTAAGCTTGGTAGCAAAGCCATGTGTTCCTATTCCTATTCCTTCATTCCCTGTAGTAGGATGACCCAGCTTCCCTAGTCTGGTTGTAGTTAACTGAATGCCTGCCCAATATCAGTATTTTCATAAAGGCTTCTGTCCCTTTTTTTCTTTCATCTTCTTATGGATCCTGTGCTGTGTCCAAAAGAGCTGGTCCTCTCTAGGGTATTTAAGTTGAAGGTTAGGCTGAGCAGGTAAAGGGAGGGAGCTTCTTTCCACTTTTTTGTGAGGTGAATCAAACCTAGCTCTGATTAGAGCAGCCTGCCCATTATTCTTCCCTGGGATTCTAAGCTATTTTTTTAGGAGGACTGATTGCCCCACACTGACAGCTAGGAGGGAGGCAGACATATTTCCACAGCTAAGCTACCTGGAGAAAGTCATTCACTCCCTAGAAACAGTCTCAGAAATTGGAAGAACACTACCTTTGTTCATAGTGAAACTGGCTGGGCTGCCTTTGCCAGCTGCAGAATTCAGGCTCCAGGGGATTGACTGACAGGGCTCCAGTAAGGAAGTCATTTGTTTGTAAACTCACCACCACATGTTTGGTCTGCTGCTAATCCTGCCTATTTTTGGAAATCTGGTCCAAGTGGAAGCTCAGGAAGTCCCAGGGTCAAGCAGCATGGGAAATTTGGCTACTTGCCAGGATTGGTTTGGTTTAGTTTGTAGGGGTTCTGACTCTTCATCCCTAAACACTCCAGACTGAATTAATTATCAAACAGAAGTTGTCAAAGGGAGGATGGGGGAGGAAAGTAGTATGTAGTGTTGTTGAAATGTGTGGTTTTTATAGCTCTAAATTCTCCCTGATTAATTTTTCAATACCACTTAAAACAGTATTAACTATGTTTGGCCAATGCAGATAATAGCAGATGAAGTGGGATTTGTGCATCGCTCTTTGATAGCATGGCTTATGTTTGGGAATTAATGATGGGTGATTCTGTTCATGGGGGGCAAAACAGTCAGGGGTAGTTTTAATATTTAGGAGACTAAGACATTTAAGGCAATAAATAAAGCAAGGAACAATAAATAAATAAAGGGACAATGGGGGCTTCTCAGTTTAGAAAAAGAGAAACTAGGTAAGTTTTCTTCATTTAAGTATTTTTTCCTTTTCAGATGAATATTGTGGAAGCATTTTGTCATGTTTATGGTGTTTCTTGGTATTTATTAGCAGCAGCAGAAACCTATAAAGAGTTCCTTTTGTTCTTTTAGCTCTATGGTAAATCATGGGGATGAATCTTTGCTTTTTTTTATTGCTCATTGATATCAGGGCCTAGCACATTGCCAGCAATTTCATAAATCTCTTGTATGAAAAAAAAAACATTTCTAGCTTTCAGGTAGTTCCGATAAAAAGGGATGTGAATTTTCAGTTTCTCTTAAGATACTGACTAGGATGGTGTGAGTATAATCCTTAATTTTCCAGATCAGATCTCTTGGCAGGCCTCAGAGCACCAGAGATCCAGAAACAGAGGAAATTAACCTCCATCAAAGAATTAACTAAGATTCATCCCTGTCAGTAGCATAGATAATTTTTTTTCATAACCCATAGACTAAATTTATTTGTAACCAATAAAATACTAGTATATCTTATATCAGTAATTCAAAAAGCATTTATTAAATACTGATTACATGGCAGGTATCATGATAGGTGCTGGGACTACAAGTTTAAAGATGAAATTGACTCCCATTCTATCAGGGAAGATAACTCACACTCCTCGATAGATGCAAAGTAAATGTAAGGTAATTTGCGGGGAGGGCTTATGGGCAGGTAGATGGCACAGTGGATAGAGTGCCAGGTCTGGAGTGAGAAAGATTTATCTTCCTAAGTTCAAATCTGGCTCCAGACCCTTACTAGTTGTATGACCCTAGGCAAGTCACTTAACCCTGTTTGCCTCAGTTTCCTCATCTGTAAAATGAGCTGAAGAAGGAAATGGAAAACCACTCTATTATCTTTACCAAGAAAACCCCAAATGGGGCAGGAAGTGTTGGATACAACTGAAAAAATGACCAAATGTGAACAATTTGGGGGTTGGGGAAAAGTACTGGCAGTTGGGGGGAGATTGGGAGAGACCTAATATAGGAAGTGATAGATATATTGATATCTATATACCAATCAATATCAATAATATAGGAGATATATTTAGGCTGAGCTTTGAAGGACGCTAGGTATTCTAAGAGGTGGAGATGAGCAAGAATGTATTTCACACATGGAAGCCAGGCTCTAAATAGGCACAGAGACAGGAGATGGAGTATCATGTGTGAAGAATAGTAAGAGTGCCAGTTTGGCTAGATTGTAGAGTATGGGAAGAGGAGTAATGAATAATAAGCCTGGAATGGTTAGGTTAAAGTCTTACGAATGACTTTAGTAGTCTGTGCTGTGTTAGTTGGGAATGCAAATTTGGGAATGGTTGGTAAATAGACAATAGATCAATCAATTAGAAATTGGATAGGTATAAAATCCCTGGATGGTAATCAAATGACAATAATTTTTAAAACGATGAAAGGACTATAAAATTATAGGATCTGATTAGGAGTAATTATTAACCTGATTAGAATCATATTTTAGAATTCTCCCCACCCCATGTATGCATATCACAACCCATCTCTAACATATAGTGTTGTGCCTTTGACTCAAAGATGTTGAAAGACTTGCCCCCGGGTCATACAGCTAGCTCCTAAGAGTCAGAGGCAGGATTTGAACCTAGGTTTTACCTGATTTTAAGTCTAGCATTCTAGATATTACACTATGTTGCCTATCAAAAATTTTATTCATCTGAAAACCCAGAAAGGTTTCCTATGGCAAAAATGTGTATGTGACCTAAAGCTACAAAGCTTTATTCATTTATTTTTGTTTTGTTTTTAAATTCTGAACTTATACATCAAAAAGAGAGGATTTCACAGAACTCCCAGATGAAGATTACTTATGAAACCACAAGTCTCCATTTCATATCTCTTGCTTTATTTCCTGCATATAGCTTGTTTGTACATATTTGTTTGCATGTTGTCTCTCCAACAGGCAGATGGTGAGCTCCTTGAAGGTAGGAACTGTCTTTTTCCCTTTCTTTGTATCACTTACACTTAGCACAATGCCTGACATATAGTAAATGCTTTATATAAAGGCTTGTTAACTAATTAAAAACAGTATATGATGAATTCCAAATGTTCCCTTCAAAACTGACCTTGTCTATGCTTCCTTGTGAATCTTCTGTTTTTTTTTTCTGTGCATTGAAAAATACATGTTTCAATGGCTCCCCCTCTCTCTCTCTCTTTTTTTTTAGCATTATTATTGCTAATCTTCTAATTCTACCTCATTAAAAACAGAAAAGAAAAAACACTTTGTAACAAATAAACATAGTCAAGCCAAACAAATCTACACAGTGGTCATATAGAAAAATATTTATCTCCTAATCCTTGAATTTATCACCTTTTTGGCAGAAGGTAGGTAATACACTTCCTCATAGGTCCCCTGAAGATGTGGTAGTCAGTTATTTGTTGCTTTATTCATACTTCTTTTCTTTACCGTTTTTATTATAAAATTATTTTCCTGGTTCTTTTCAATTTGTATTAGTTCCTACTTCTCAGAATTCTCTGAAATCCTCTATTTCATCATGTCTTATGTTACATTATGTATATATGCCATGTTATTTAGCTATTCCCCAATTGGGCACCCCCTAAGATTCCAGCTCTTTTTTTCTTTTTCTTTTTCTCTTTTTCATTTTAATCCCTCTTTCAGGATCAGGAAATTTGCTTTTCTCACTACTATTCTTTGATCAGTATTATCCTCTGTAACTCCCCCACTCCTTATCCTCCCTTGCTTCTCTGGTGAGTTGGATGTATTCCTACATAGATTGTGTGTTTTAGTTAAGAGTAAGGTTCATCTGATCCTCTTCTCTCCACTTCTTCCTCCATGTTTATGTGTTATTTTTCTGATGAGCCTCAATTAAGCAAAATATCAAATTCTTCGCTGTTCTTCCTTTCTCCACTAGCATATTCATTTTATCCTCCCCTTTCTTTCCTCATTTAAAACCCTCATAACAGAACCAAGCCATTCCCACAGAACTTTTTTTCTCATTTAACTCCTTCAATACCCTTTTGAAGACATTAAGGCTCTGAAGACACATTTATTTCTTCTCCCCTATTAGAATGTTACTACTTCATTATCATATAGTCCCTCCCATTTGTTCAGATTTACCTTTCTAGGTTCTGTTGACTCTAATGTTTGTATTTAAAGATTCTACTTAGATCTGTTCTTTTTATCAGAAATGTTTCAAAATCCCCAAATCCATTAAAGGACTTCCCACTCCCATAAAATTATACCCAGCTTTGCAGGGTAACTTATTCTTGGTTGTAAGCCTATCTTTTTTTTTTTTTTTTTGCTTTCTTTTTGAGGTCTCTTTTGAAGTAGAAGTTGCCAAATTCTATATAAATCCCGGCTGTGGTTTTTTGGTACACGAACTCTTTCTTTCTGGATACTAGAAGTATTTTTTTCTTTATGGAAACTCTGGGTTTGTACTATAACATTGCTGGAATCCTTTTTTTTTTCTTCCAGCAAGTAGTCAGTGGATTCTTTCTATCTTCACTTTGCCCTCTGGTCCTACTAGATTTGGGCAGCTTTCATTTATGATTTCTTGAAATGTAATTTTCAGGCTTTTAGCATGACTTTCATAGAGCCCAGTGATTCTTAAATTATCTCTCTTTGACTTGTTTTTCAAGTAGGTTTTTTTTTACATCAGCTATATTACATTTTCCCTTTTTTTTCCCTGGCTTTTGAATTTATTCTGATATTTCTTGTTGTTTCATGAAGTCATTAATTATTTTTTGGTCTATTCTAGTTTTCAGGGAGTCTGTTACTTGGGGAAGATTTACCACTTTCTCTCCACAACTACTTATTCTCCTTTTAATTTTTTCCTCTAGTTTTATCTTTCAATCTATTGGTTTCTTTCTCCTAGGCATATACACATAGTCCTTGAGGAAGATCTATTTTTCCATTTCAGACTATTTTCAGTTACTATGGCATTATTTATCATTCTAGATTCAATTTTTAGGCATCTCTAGATCTAGACTAATTCTTTATAGTGGTTGGTGTCTTCTTTAGTTTATTCATCCCTCCAGCTTTAATTTCTGAATTGAAACTTTGTTCTAGAATCAGGTTCTACCCCCATTTTGCTTTTGAGTGAGGTGATTGTGGCCTTCCTTGATCTCTATCTTGTTCCCTTGAGTTCTTGCGCTGATCTACCTCCAGGGGTACCCCCAATGAGGTTCAGTGCACTGCATCTTCAGCGCATTTTATGATGTCTTCAAACAAGAATGTTAGACAACTCAGAGCTTCTAGGCTATTCTGGTCTGAGCGTGCCACCTACTTACTATACTGGTAGTTTTTTTTCTATTGGCTTTCAAGGTCTGACTTTTTGTGCAACTCTGGGGTGAAAGTAGTCACTGTAATTTCCATTGGATTTCTCATCATTCATTATTCTCATTATTCAACTACCAACCCTAAAGCTTTTGTCATTTTGGGAACATACCCACTATTTGCCAAGAAATGCATGGCATTAGATCTGAAAGGACTTAGAGATCATCTAATACAATGTTCTCTTTTAATAGATGAGGGATATTATGACTTCCCTGTTGATCTATATGAGAACCAGAAAATCCAGAGGCTATTTCACATCTTCTGTACCTCATTTTACAGATAAGGAAACTGAGGCCCAGAGAGGTTAAGTGACTTGTCCAAGGTCACCCACATAGTATCAGAAGCAGAATTTGGACTAAGGTCCTCTTGACTCCAGAATTGGTGCTCTTTCCATTATACCATGAAATAGAAGAACTGGGATTTAAGCCCCCAATTCCTGATCCCAGGTCCAAGTTCTTACTGTACCATGTTGTCCCTTAGATCAAGTATGTTCAGTCTTCTTGGGCAAAGATTAGAAGATGGTTCCTCCTACTAATCCCCCTGCCCCCAAAAAAATCTTGTGTAAAAATTTTTTGAAAAAAAAAAAGCTTCCAATATGGTCTAATCAGTCATTAAGTATTTATTAAGCCCTTGCTGTATGTCACATACCATATTAAACTACAATTACTATATTAAGCTGTAAGTGCTCTATGCCACTTACCATATTAAGATACAAAGAAAGACAAAACCACAAAAATAATCCCTTCCCTCAAGGAGGTTACAGCCATTTAATGAGGGAGACAATATGTAAATAAATAGGTACATATAAGATGCAGAGAAAGTAGACGGAAGGGAGCTTCAGAAGCTTAAGTGGCAGAAGGGAAAGCCTCTTGCAGAAGATGACATTTGAGTTGAGTCTTGTAAGAAGCCAGGGATGTCAGGCATCAGAGGTGAGGAGGGAGAACATCTGCAGACATGGGAGATGATCAATAAATTCCGAGGTAGGATGAAAAGAACATTCAACTTGGGATCAGAAGGTCTAGCTTTGATTCCCACCCAGACCTATCAATAACTAGTTGTGTGATCTTGGGCAAGTCATTAAAATGCCTTTGAACCTCAGTTTATACCATCATAAAATGGGGATCACAATGATGATGGATCAAAATTGATCAGATGTGTTAAAGACTTTGTAATCCTAAAGTGCCATATATGTGTCAGACCTGTTATTTCATTGGTTTAGGGAGCTCTGGGTAAGGAATTTCTTTTGCCAATGCAGATTAGCAGCTTCCCTAAAGCAGTTTTAGAGAGTCATCTGGGGCACTGCGATATTAAATGACTTGCCATTGTTGCACAGACAGTATTTTTTAAATGATATACTCTATGTTATAATCATGCTCTCTAGCTCCCTTCCACCGGAACCTGAGCTCTTCTCCTACCTTCCCCCCAATAGGTGTTCTTTCTTTGCTTTATCTTAACACTTCTTGGCCATTTCCAAACCATGCCCCATGCACTTTGATAATTTCCCTTATTCCCTTCCCACTCTGCCCCAGGACCTCTGGCTCTGATAGATGAGTCTTAAGTTTTCAGTTTGCCTAGAACCAAGCCTCTCCATCACTTCAACCATTTGGAAGCTCACTTATTTTCTATCTTCTTGTTCTCTTTTATATGTTCTCTTCTTTCATTAGCATGTAAACTCCTTGCTGACGCGTATTTTTTGTTCCAGTTTAGTGTAGTGTTTGGTACACAATAAATGCTTTTTTTTATTCATTCATCAGGTCAGAGGTAGGCTTGAACCCAAGGTCTTTCTGACTCCAAAACCAGTTCTCCATCTATTATTTCACGCTGCCTCTAAGTTTTTTATTATTGTTAAAGCATTCCTTTCCTGAACTTACCTGAGTTGTAAATTTTAACACATTAAAAAAAATCAGCCATAACAGATGTAACATCTTCCACCTATTTTTTCTAATTGCTCATAGTAGCACATTATTTATTTATTTCCTTTTGTTTGAATAGTGGTTAAAGTTGTCTCAGAAATGAAGTGACACAAAGTAACACCTCTTTGGAGAAGTTGTTAGGGTAATTCAGCTGCTCACCAATTTTAAAGGCATCTGGCAAGGTTAGTGTTGAAATTCTAAAACAAAACAGATTAACCCACAGTACATTTCTCTTCTCCCAGGACTTTTGTGGTACTATTTATTTCATTCCATCTTTTATCACATAATTTCTTCTTTCCAAATGCTTTTCATTTATTGTCGTTCAATTGTTTTTCAGTCATGTACAGCTCTTCCTGACCCCATTTGGGGTTTTCTTGGCAATGATGCTGGAGTGCTTTGCCATTTCCTTCTCCAGCTCATTTTACAGCTGAGGAAACTGAGGCAAACAAGGTTAAGTGACTTGCCCAGGGTCGCACAGCTTGTCTGGGGCCGTATTTGAAATCAGGTAGATGAGTCTTCCTGTCTCCAGGTCCCGTACTCTATCCATTGCAGCTAGCATGAATTAAGGGGGCCCTCATTCAAAGGGCTTTTCTTCCGGTAGGGGACTTGATAATCTACCTAGTCACCATGGTGAAAAGAAAGCACTTCTTAATCTGGAACAATTGGATTAAACTCAATTCAAACTGAGGTTAATCCTTTCTTATTGTGTGGTCATCATCCAAACTCCTTTACAGAGTAGAAACTCCATCCCTAGCCTAAGAGTAAGGGTTTTGCTACCTTTTAAAGAGAAGACAGATACTATCAGGGCTATTCCTGTCCCCATCCCTAATCACCACTCCTTTGAGGATTGTCACAGGCTTAATGAACAATACATTCAGCAGGAAATAAAAACCTGACTGATTGGGGGATTATTAGCTTGGGTCCCTTTCCCCAAAGGGAGGAGGAAGGACACGTAGGTAGAAACAGCTCGAATGGTCCTTGAATCTGAGTGGCAGCCCCAGACTTCAATGGAATCCTATCAATCCCTGTATTTATCCTTATTTGACCTACCTATGATTAGTACATTCAAAAAGGCCTGAGGTCTGTTCACCCCAGACTAGTACATTTGTGAAGGGCTCCAGCTCTCTTTGTCTGCCTCTATACAAAACCTGTTCAGATCTTAAGTCTATAGCCATCCGTAATCTATCCATGGTTTAGATAGAGCCTAATTCCTGGGTTTGCAGTAACTGTGCAACTTTGCTTCCCTAAAGCATACCAAGAATGAGACCCAAGGGTATTGGTGGGATGAGAATGCATGTCTCTTTGTATCCTTTTCTGTGTTGTTGCTGTTGTATCCTTTCCTGTGTGAGGGAGTCAGGAAGACGTAGATTCAAGTTCTGCCTCGGATACATGATGCTCTTTGGGACCCTGGGCAGGATTTTCCAACCTCTTAGTATCCAGGCAACACTCAAGAGTTTCAGTGAAAGTGCTGATACGCATGCGCAGAGGAAGATCCTCACCAAGAGACCTTCACTGGTGAAAGAAGGCCTGTTAAAAACAACAAAGAAAACTTCTTTTGATTTAGTATGTATTCAGAGCAGTTACAGGGAGTATGATAGTTTGTCATTGCCCTTTGTTTTCCAAGGAGACCAATGATGTCATGGGGTGCTACCTTGACCGTAGGTTGGATTTAAGTGAGGTAGAGTTGCAGGAAGTCACCAACCTCACCCTCTCCCACAGTCATTGAACTCCACTGTCAAGACAAAAGTCAAACTGATGGGTGACAGCCCGGGATGTAGTAGATGACCTTGGTGTCTTCCATGTCTGACCAAGCTGTAAGTGCTCCACAATGCCTGCTTCAGTCAACTTCATGGCCCTTGGAACAGATTGTTCTCATCCATCCATTCTAACAGGGAAGTCTTCGTAAATGCTAAGAGATGGAAGAGAAGTTTAAGTGACTGTATACTTCAAAAGGCTAGAAAGCAAATGTTGGAGGTTAAGACCAAAAGGAAGAAAAACTGGGCTTACATAGTTGAGAGACTATTTTCGACACAAACCCTGGAGTTTCCTATGGCAACAAAGAAGGACTTATAAAGTACTGAAATTACCTTTTGGTTCGTTCTTGTAGCATGAAACATCTTGTCTTAGAATAACATATCCAAAGGAACTGTAGTATTATTTAGGGTGAGTTTTCAGAACAGGTTTGCTCATTTCTTAATTTTTCATATCTATGACTGTCCTGTTAGTACTTACTGTGTGCCAGGCACTGTGCTAAGCACTGGAAATACAAAAGAAGGCAAGAAACAGTCCCTGCTCTCAAGGAGCTCACAATCTAAAGGGGAAAGCAGTATGCAAACAACTATCTGCCACTGAGGTAGGATAAATTGGAGGTAGTCTGTGAGGGAAGGCACTAGCTTTGAGGGGAATCAGTTAAGATTTCTTGTAGAAGGTGGGACTTTAGTTGAGGCTTGAAAAAAGCCAGTAGGTGGAAATGAAGAGGAAGGGAATTCAGGTTTGGGGGACAGCCAGTGAAAATGTAGGGAGGAGATACTACAAGGGGCTGCCAGTTATGGGTTGGCGTAATAATGGTTTTAGGGTATGGCATTGGGGAGTAGGTCACAGGAACACGGAATGGGAACTAGAAGCAACCTTGCAGGTCAGCTAGCCCAGTCCCCTCATTTTACAGAAAGGGAAACTGAGGCCCAGAGAGGATATGTCTGAGGCAGGATTCAAACCAAGGTCCTCTAACTATAAAGCAGTACTCTTTCCATTGTACCATAATACCTCCTGTCCTATTATGATGCTTCCCTCTACTTCCAGTACCTCATTTCCTGAGTTCTTCCATTACTGGTATCTTCTTTATTATCTGTTCCCAAATCAATAAAGTTAAAATGAAAATTTGTTAATGTCTAATTTCTGTCCCCTCACCTGGCCATCGGAAATGCTTTTGGATTATGGGAGTTAATAGTACAAGGCAACATTAGCTTTGGCAGCTCAAAGTATCTTCCTCTTCAACTTTCTTCATTTTGGTTAGTGGATGAGAAGTTGTTGGGAAGATAATGGCCCAAAAGTAAGGAGCAAAGTGTGAAGCATGGTTGGGGCCTAACAGTGCTAAAGGAATGGACAGCAACTAGATGTTGCAGGACTATCCCCAGAGGCCACAAAAACCTCCTGAAAAATACCATTATTTTAAATGCTGTCATCCTGGTGAGCTTACCGTATTGAGGGAACCTATTTCATATGGGATTTGGCAATTTCATGGATTACCAACCTTGGACCTTGAGGTCATTGAAACCATAGTCATCCCTTTACAGAGAAACTTGGGATCCCAGAAAGGTTGTGACTTGACCAAGTTCATGCAGGTGTGGCAAAGTCATTTGAACCCATTGCCTCTGATTGCATAGACAGCATTCTTTCCACTACTCCAAGCTGCCTCCCAACTTAACTATCACTCAGTTTAACATTTCCCATGGAGAGGCAAGGGGAATAAAAGGAAATAGCCACAGATCCTTGCTAAGCTCTTTTCAGCTGGCAAGGTATAAGGTACAATCTTTGATATTCTAAAATTATTTTTTAAAAAACTAGGAATTCAGTTCAAAAGAGAAAAATATTTCCTTCCTCAGACACTTTACATCATTAGAAATAGCCTGTGATGTTAATTTATAATTTGGCTGTAGGCTGTTCAGTATGCCACTGGTACATTCTGATTTGCCCACTGTAGATCAGATGTTATTTTGACATCTGAAAAATTTAGACCAGTATTTGCAAATTCATTAGACAGTGAAGAGGTCATATTTATTGAAGCTTATACTAAAACCTTGGAAGTTGTGAAATTTTAAACATTTTCCCATGTTTCTTTCTGCAAAGTTCTATTATTAAAGAGAGAAAGAATTACTAGAGTTGTTTGAAGGCCAGTGAGTTTTGGTTTTTGGATACAATATTATAGTAATTTTACAGATTAAGTTCTTTCCAGCTTTTCTAAATCATGTTTTCTGCATCCCAGCCTGTTCCCTCTGATACTAAGATTCCTGTCCCTAGGAACCTGAACTTTGTCCCTAATTTTACTCCAACACACCACTTCTGTCCTTTCATAAATCATTCAACCTGACTCATACCATTGTCTTCCTCCAGTTCTTACTCTCCTATATATATCATCTCCCTCCACTGGAATGTAAGCTTCTTGAAGGCAGAGGTGGGTTTGCTTGCTTGTACTTATATCCCCAGAACTTAATGTTGTTCCTAGAACACAGCACTCAATACATATTTTTTCATTTCCTTTTACAACTGAATTTAAAACAAACACTGTCTGGAGGAGGTAGCTTTCATGTTTTTATTGGTACGTTTTCTATACGGAATGTCTTTCCCTCTCCCTTCCTCAGACAAAATTTATATACATGAGTACTTCAGGGATCCATGATTCTATCCATGTAGATACTGGTGCACATTGGACCCCCTTCATCTTTTTGTAAACTGCTCTGATGAGATGTGTCTGTCAGCTCTTGTGATGAAAAGACTGAATTAAACTAGTCCTTTGGCAACATACATGGTACACCTGAAGCTTCTTTGGCTGGAAGGACCTACCAGAGTTTATACTCCTGGCATAGCCTTCCATGTTACTTATCAAAATCAAACCTTAGTTGGAAAGTGTACGTTAAGCAAACTAAAAATATTCTCTGTCTTTGTCTAGAGATATATTAAAATCTTATATTAAATATTCGTTTCTTAAAGCTTAGAAACAAAAATGAAATGTTCAGTGGGGAAGTATCATGAGCATAAAAGTTTATTCTTGAGGAGGAAGAACATGTAATGCCAGTCAGCTATCATACTGACACAGTTAAGGACAAATAACTCATGGGGTGTGGGGTGGGGAGGGGCTTTAAGATTTGTTGTAAAAAATGAGTCTATGCTTCGTCTCACCAGCTCTGGTATTCTACATTGCTTCTGTGTGTTTTGGAAAAAGAGTAAGGAACACTTTGTTTCATCCCTCTGAGACTTCCATTAAGTATCTTTTCCCCCTCCCCCATTCATTTTCCCTTTTCCAGGTTTTTTTTTTTTTTTTGCCTTGGCTTCTGGAGGAGCAAGCTAAAAGTGAATGTGCTCCAGTTCCTGTGTCTCACCATATGTTTTGGTTACAGGAGCTAGAGGATTGAAGTTCTATTTAATGGGGTCTTTGCCAGTAGTTTTACTGGAATTTCTCCAGTTTTGTATACCAGAAATTTCAACAATCCAAATCCTTGACAGCTACACTTTTTCCCCCTTCTTATGAGAGCCAAGTGCTACAAAGTGGTTACACCACAAATGGTGACAGGGTCAGGAAGAGAGAGAGAAAAAGCTCTTATATGTTGGAGCTAGTAAGTGGGAAGGAGAGAGAGAAACTGGTATTTCCTTCTAACATCAGCACACAACATTGGGAATAGGCTCAGCAGCATTTGCCTTGTGGGGGAAAAAAAATATAGCCAGCCAAATGACTCTTCTATAACCACCCAATACCAAGTAAGTCCTATACGATAGGCCTTGTTTTTTGATCTTTAGATTTAAATTCAGTAATTCCCATTAGGGCTTAAAAGGACGATAGAATTGTTGGGTCAGCAGATTTTGGTAGCGGTATCTCCTAGGACTGCGGTTGAAGCAGTAGGGATGAAGTGACAGCTTTCTGCTTTCAAAGATCTTTTCAGCAATGAGCTAGGGAGAGAGGTAGGGAAGTTCTCAGCCTCTTAGAGTCTTAAATGCAAGGAGGGTGTAAGAAGCCTACATTATACTCCCTTGCCTCAACAGCACTTCACTTGCTATTTCATAAAGAGGATACTGTCTCCCAGCTAGGCTTTTCCTTTCTCCCCTCCTCCCCTTCCCAAAATAAAACACGCACGTACTCCCATCAGCTTGCCCAACATTTTGGTATTTTTTTTCCCTACCCACCTCTGTGTTGTTTTTTTAAAAATCTTTCTCTCACCCCAATACACAGTGGCTTCTTACCATGAAAAGATTTGGGATCCCCATCCTAGAAGAAAGTTTTTTTTCTTTTTTATCATTTCATCCTTTTCTATTTCTACTTTCCTGGAGATGTGAGATAATAAATTACCATATTCATTTATTTGTGATTTCTATGGAAAAAGCATTAAGAATATTTTTAAAACCTTTGATTTTGAAGCATGTTTAATGATGTAAGAAAAGATGGTATGGTATCTGGTTTTGCTCCCACAGAAGCTATCCATATAGCTGAGTTAAAGTTTACTTACCAAGATAATGGCCAGCCGGCGATCAGGGAAGCTAGACAAACTAAACCGGTTGAATCAGTCCAAGCTTATCATGACAGTTCAAGGGTTAGATCCTGGTCGTGTCCAGATCTACTAATCTGCATAATTTATATATGTTAACGAGGGAAGGTAGAGTAGTAGAGAGTATAGACTAATCCTAACTTAGACAAGGAAGATACAACTAATTAACTTCACTTTTGCTTCTGTATCCTTATTATCTTACCTATGTAAACTGTATAACCTAAGAAAACTATGTAAAAAGCAAAGAATGTAAACTAACCATAACTCAAACAGGAGTGGAGGAGATGGTTACCCTCACTCCTGCTGCTGTATCAGTGTGAGTGTTCCTAGTGAGCACTGCACCTGCTCTCTCGAGGATTGTAATAAATGCCTTCCTCTGCCCACTCTGGTTCTGAGTTCTTTGGGTGAGAATGGGCAACTCATACGGATCTTCCTAAGGTTATGCTACCAGGAAAGCAATAAGCTGTGGAAGCACATGTTGGGCTAACTTCCTGACCCTGCCTTGGGGAGTCTTGTGATCCCCACCGCAGTGTTAAGGGAGCTACCACTTGGGATTTCTCTGGGGAGCCCTATGGTCTGCACAGTCTTCTTAAGGGGCCGTCACTTGGGTCTTCTTGCCCTGTCTCGGGGGCCTTGTGATCTTACCACTGTTCTAAGGGGACATCACTTGGGTCTTCCTTAGGGTATAACCCCTAGGAAGCCCTGTGACCCCCACAGATAAAGGCTACCACTTGGTCTTCCTCTGGGAGTTCTGTGGTCTGCACATCTTTCCTTAGGGGTTATCACGTGGTTCTTCCTCAGGGCTTTGGCCCTGCCCAGGAAGTCCAGTGATCCCCAAAACTGTGTTTCTCACAATGATGTCTTTTATCCACATCCTAATATTATTTAAAAAATTTTCTTAATTAAGATTTAATTTTTAAATCGACATACATTCCCTCACTACCAAGCAATTTTGGTAAACAGATTTGAAAATAGTGTGATGTGGTATTGTTTAGCCTTAATTAAATATGATTATTGTCTAGACTAGTTAGTCATTGAAGCTGACCCAACAAAGGACCTATTCTATAAGAGGTGCTTTCTGATTGAACATGGCTGAGCATTTACTTCATTATACCAGTTATAATGTAATCGTGTATGAGGTTATGAAAGAATTTTTAATAATTTTCTTTTTCTGAGGGTTCTCCTATATGCATCTCACAACTGTCCCAATTCTTCTGTTTTAACTCAACCAAATTTTGATAAACCAATGAGTGAATCCATTTACTAGATGGTTGAATTGTAGTAGGTATCTGATTTGACAGTGGTGTTATATTTTTTACTTTGAATTTTATATTCAAATATATTCTGTTACATATACTATTATATACTGTAATCATATATAATATAAAACATATACACATATAATATAAAATATATATACATGTTATATATATGCATATATACATATATACAGTATACATATATACAATATATACTGTTATAAGTTTTATTCTTTTAAAATTTAATGAAAATAATTCAAGTATAAGTGATCATGAAAGTCCATGAATTGATAGAAAGCTGTATTTGAAGTCAGGAAGGTCTGGCTTCAAGTGAATCTTGTCTCTTATATTCTCATTATAATTTTTTAATGCCCCAAGTGACTTTCTTTAACAATACAAATTATCTCTAATGACTGATCTTCATTGGTTTCCCATACTGGAAACTCTCCATAGGGATGAAATCATAGGTCTGGTTAAAAAAAAGAAATCATAAAACTAAATCTGTAATAACTGGCCCCTGAGCAGTGACCAAGTCTGCCATTGTGACTTTCTAGTGATGAGTAGAGGAAAAGGCCTCTGTGGGGGCTTATACTTTCATATTTAAATTGATAAACATGGTTATATCTTGATGGGATAATTCTAGGAGCTCTGAATTTTACAGTGAGAGTATTTATAATGGATTGTAGAGTGGTGTTTCATAGCAGTTGAATGGCTAATAAGAAGGCCTATGAGGGTCATAGAATTATTTATCAGTGAATGCAGGCTTTTTAAGTACAAGCAATGAAGTGTGTGGGGTTGTTGCTGACATTTTAAAGCCACTTATTTCTGGGTGTCAGTCTGTAATGAGATCTTTGAGTGCATGCCTATTATGGGATACACTGTACAGCTTGGATGTCAAGGGGAAAGCACAATACTAAAGTTCAAGCCTGAAGACATTTATTAAGTACCTGCTGTATTTAGAGATGCTGCTAGATGGAGGGCAACCATCCCTGACCTCTAGAGCATATGACACATACATGGAAGTATAATAGGAACAATTAGTGCATAATAAGTGTTTCCTCTGCTGTGTATCCTCTCCAAGTTGTTCCCATTAATCATGAGTGGCCTCCAAGATTTTGCCCTGGGCCCTTTTCTCCCTCTATACTATTTTATTTGGTGATCTCATTAGGTCCCACGCATTCAATTGTCATCTCCATGATGCTGATTCTGTCCTCTCTGCCGACCTGCAATCTTGTATCTCCCACCATAATCCTATCAATTCATGTTGGATGTCCTGTAGACATCTTAAACTTGACATGTCCAGTCCTGAACTCATGATCACCAATTCTTCCCTTCTCTTGGCTTCTTTATTAATAAGGATTCCACCAGTTACCCAGGCTTGCAACCTAGATGTGATCTCTTACTTCTCACTCCCTCTCACCCTCCTTATCCAATCTGTTGCCAAGTCCTGTCAATTCTACTTTTGTGACAGCTCTCATATGCAGCCACTTCTCTCTTCTATCACTGACACTGTTCTGGTATGGATCCTCGTCGCCTTAAAACACCTGACCCCTTCCTACCTTTCCAATCTTTTTTCACCTTACTCCCCTCCAGGCTTCTTTGTTGTTTCTCATGCAAGACATTTCATCTTCTGTCTCCTTGCATTTTCCCTGACTGTCCCACTTGCCTACAACGCTCTCTACCTTCAGTCTTCCTTCAATTCCTGTTAAAATCCCACCTTCTCCAAGCAGACTTTCCTGCTCCCCCTCCAGTGCTAGTGCCTTCCCTCTGAGATTACCTTCAAGTTATTACACACACACACACACACACACACACACACACCCCTTGTACACAGTTGTTTGCATGTTGCCTCCCCCATTAGATTGTGAGCTCCTTGAGAGAAGAGATTATTTTTTGTTTTTCTTTGTATTCCCAGTGCTTAGCACAGTCCCTGGTACATAGTGATAAGTGCTTCATAAATGCTTGTTGTCTTGACTTGACAATGAAGGAGGTGACATTTGACTCAAGGCTTTAAGGAGGAGTAGGATTTCAATAGGTAGAGATAGAGGAAAGAAATTCCAGAAGTAGGAGAAGAGCCTTCAGAAGGGATCATAGCATCCTGTTATCTAGAGCTGGAAGGGACCTCAGAGGCATTTGACCGAGGTGAAGTAACTTTCCCAATGTCAGACAGGAAGGAAGCATCAGCATTGGGAAAACACAGGCTAGAGTCTGACTATAGTCTAGATTGAATGGAGCCCAGAGTACAGATTAAATGAATTAGTGCTATAGAGAGAGGCAGACGGAGAGGTGTGGCTGCAAAGGAATACATTTCATTAAATTGTAGTCATGTTAATGAAGAGTAGGGGATGAACCTGGGCATAAAGAACATATATATCTATCTACATATAAGATACATATATTATATATAGATATAGTTGTAGATAAAATTCATATCTACCTATCTCTATCATTAGAGAATGTCAGAGCTGGATGGTGCAACCCAAGTCACCTGGTTCCTAGTTAGTATTCTTTTCATCATACTATATTGCCTTATAATAAGGGAGGCAGGTGGCTCAGTGAATAGAGTGTCAGGCCTGGAGGACTCATCTTCCTGAGTTCAAATCTGGCCTTAGACACTTACAAGCTGTCTTACCCTGAGCAAGTCACTTAGCCTTATTTGCCTCAGTTTCTTCCCCTTAAAATGAGCTGGAGAAGGAAATGACAAACCACCCCTGTACCTTTGCCCAAGAAAACCCCAAATGAGGTGATGAAGAGTTAGACATTAACAAAAATGTTGCTTTGTGTGTGTGTGTGTGTGTGTGTGTGTAACATACACACACACACATATATATATATATATTTTTTTTTTTGGAGGGGGGAAGGCAGGGCAATTGGGGTTAAGTGACTTGCCCAAGGTCACACAGCTAGTAAGTGTGTCAAGTGTCTGAGGCCGGATTTGAATTCAGGTCCTCCTGACTCCAGGGCCAGTGCTCTACTCACTGCACCACCTAGCTGCCCCTGTTGCCTTATATTTAATCATAGAAGTCCATAATTAGAAAAGACTTTATAGATCATATAGTCCAACCTCTTCCTTTTTTTTTTTGAGGCAGAGTGTTACAGTTGAAAGGAAAACTGGCTCTGAGATCAGAGGAATCTAGATTAAAATCCTGCATCTAATACTTGTCTGTATAATCTTGGGCAAGTCACTTAACTTAGGCCTTAATTTCTTCAACTGTAAAACTAAGGGACTGGATTAGTTAACCTCTGAGGTTCCTTCCAACTGTCCATCTATGATCTTCTTATCCTAATGTGCATCTTCCATGCTGGGCATATTTTAGGCACAGCTAGGTGGCACAGTGGATAGAGCTCTAGGCCTGAAGCCAGGAAGACCTGAGATCAAATTAGACTTCAGATGCTTCCTAGCTGTGTAACCCTGGACAAGTCCCTTAAACCTGTTTGCCTCAGCTTCCTCATCTATAAAATGATTTGGAGAAGGAAATTGCAAAGCATTTCAGCATCTTTGTGAAGAAAATCCCAAACGAGGGAATAACATACACATCCAATTGGGTAGCTGACCCTACACGAAAGTGGGGGGAAGGGAATAAGAGGGGGGGATGATAAAAGGGAGGGCAGAATGGGGGAAGGGGTAGTCAGAAGCAAACACTTGAAAAGGGACAGGGTTAAAGGAGAAAATAGAATAAATGGGGGGCAGGATAGGATGGAGGGATATATAGTCTTTCAAATATGACTACTGTGGAAGTGTTTTTGCATAACTACACATGTATAACCTATATTGAATTGCTTGCCTCTCAATGAGGGTGGGTGGGAAGGGAAGAAGGGAGAGAATCTGGAACTCAAAGTTTTAAAAATAAATGTCAAAACTTGTTTTTACATGCAGCTGGGAAATAAGATATATAGGCAATTGGGTATAGAAATCTATCTTGCACTACAAGAAAGTAAGGGGGAGGGGATAAGAGGGGGGCAGTGGTAGAAGGGAGGGCAGACTAGGGGAAGGAGTAATCAGAATGCATGCCATCTTGGGGTGGGGGGAGAGGAGAGATGGGGAGAAAATTTAGAACTCAAAATCTCGTGGAAGTGAATGTTGAAAACTAAAAACAAATTCATTAATAATAAAAATAAAATTTAAAAAAAACCCAAATGAGGTCACAAAGAGTCAGACATGACTGAAAAAAGTGACTAAACAATAAGAAAAATAAATACTTTCCAACTGATTGATGGAGAAAGGAAAAAGCGGAAGAAAAATTACAATGATCTGCTAGAAGCTGGATAAAGTGGCAGCTGATTGGATTCATTGTAGGGAGTTTAGAAATAAGGTGTTTGGAATTTTCTCTAGCCCATCAAGAAGGATGGGGGACAGAATCTTAGCAACCAGGAGTTCTTAGTTTTGTAGTATAATCTCAACCGTTCAACTTAACTTGGTGTCAAGTGTGCACGAGGCAGCATGGAATAATAGCTCTAGGCATGGAGTCCCCAAGACCTGGATTCAAATCCCTTCTTTGACACTTTCTCTGTCCACCCCACCATCTACCAGCCCATTTCTCTCTACTTCATCTGCTTTCCAGCCTATTTACAAGCATTTAGTTTTCAGACTGTCACTCTTTCAGGAACATCAGACATCATCTAGTTATGCCTTTCAGACTCTTCAAAGAAAGCTTCAAATGAAGATGCAGCTGTGCAGCACGAGACAACTAACTATCTAGTCATTTAGCTTTAACTCCCTTCTTCTGACTATTCCAAACATGTTTCATCTAGATCCACATTTTTTAGTCCCCATTTCCTTTGGTTGTCACTCTTGGCAGAGCAATATTTTATGCAACAAATATCTTGCCAACATAATATGCTAATGTACTTGATCTAAATACAGAGTATTTTCAAGGAACTGCTGATGTAAAAATAATTGTTCTAATAGAAAATAGAGTAGAACCACATAGTTTTTCTTCCAACTGTATTTTAGGAGATTATCTCTCTTCCCCTCCCCCCAAGTCTTTATTTGTTCACTCCAATTTTCTCCATACATTCTGCATTCTGGTATAAAGGTCTTTACTGGAGGTGAGCTGGTTAGAGCCAGCTAGTACAGCCTCAAGAGAGTAGATTGCTAAATTTTCAATGTGAGCCTTTACACCTCAGAAATTGGCAAGTGCTTCAGATAAGGCCTTGATTTATTGCTTTCTTGATTGTCCCAACTTAGGACTTGGAGAAAATATTAAAAATTCAGATTAAATGTAAAAATGTACTAAAGTACATTTTTCAACTGGATAGCCAGTTGTTAAACATTTACTAGCAACAACTAGTCTTAACCTAATGAAGTTTCATTTCCTCTTTTCTGGACCTGCACCCTAATTTTTGGCATAGTTGATTGTAGTTAAAAGTAATATATCTGAAATGTTACTTTTTCTTCACTTCCCACAGTTTAAAATTGTGATGCTCTTTGGGGATTATTAGGGTTTGTTCTTTTCTGAAAGGTTAGCTACACTGGTAACCTATCCCATTATAATTATAGAATCCAAAATATATGGAATATAAGGCCAGCGGGGGAGACTATAGTTTCATTCAGAAAGTAGGGCAGAGGTTCCCAAACTTATTTGGCCTACCACCCCCTTTATTAAAAAAATTACTTGGTGCACCCCTGGAAATCTACTTTCTTTAACATGGTTTTTTTTGGGGGGGCAGGGCAATTGGGGTTAAGTGACTTGCCCAAGGTCACACAGCTAGTAAGTGTGTCAAGTGTCTGAGGCTGGATTTGATCTCAGGTCCTCCTGACTCCAGGGCTGGTACTCTACTCATGCACCACCTAGCTGCCCCAACATGGTTTTTTAAAAAGAATTTGTATCATGTCAAAAAAAAATATGTTTTTTTTTAAGCGACGCATCTTTAAAATTGTGATGACACAACCTTGAGTCATATAACCATATAGTATCGTATAGTAAATAAGTCATTACCTGCACATATTCCTGCCAATGCATGCTGGATTTCCTGACAATTAGTGACTTGCTCGCCTGCCAACACTTGCTTGTTAAGACCTGTCAGTGGTTTCACCACTGATTAGTTACAACTTACATTTTATGTGTTTATTTGGAAAATAGTGTAATCACTACAATTTTAACTCTGTTACACAACAGATGAAACACGTATGAACGTTTTTCAAAATTCCCTTCTCTTTCTTTATGTTTCCACTGCCCTCTTATTTTTATTCACTGCCCCCCCCAATTGCACCTGAGGCTATTACTGCCTACCCCCATAGTTATAGCACGCTCCTGGGGGTGGTATTGCTTATTTGGGAACCTGTGATAGGGGATAAGGAGAATATAATCCAGCATTGGGATATATAGATGTATATATATAGATGTAGGTTTAAAATCCTCTAATTAGCCTTAAATAACTTTGTCATTACAGCAGGAAGAGAATGGGTTTATTAAAGCAAAATTGAAGAGGGAATTTAGAGATTATGAAAAAAAATGTTTTTAGTTATCCATGAAATCTTGTCAGGTTCAATCTAAAACTTGATTAATGCAAGTCATTTGGCCTTCTTGGGCCTCAGTTTCTTTATCTGTAAAATGAGGGAGTTGGATAAGATGGCCTTCAAGGCTCTGGCTCTATGATCCCTAAGTAAAAGTTAACAAGGATGTAAACTCCAAGTTTGTTGGGGAGGCATCCTTTGTTTTACATAGTAAGATATACTACAGCCAAGATGGCCCAAGAGAGGATGTAAAAGGAATCTTTTTCTCCCACTGGTCATATAGTTCATGGGAAAATTCTCCAATGTAGTTACATGAAAACTTTAGGAAGGAGCAGGTTGAAACTCTGGTCAAACCTGTAGTATATTGGCTGTTAATGGAAATACTTTGGTGGCACTTTCAAAACTTTGCTGTTCTTACTCAACTCAGGAACCTCCCTTTTCTGCCCTTCCCCTGACCACAGGAATTCCTGCCCTCCTTGGAACCTCCTAAAGTCATTGAAACATCTGGTATTTATTAAACACCCATTGTGTATAAAGCAGCGAGGTAGGTAGGTGCTAGGCATACAAAGATATATGGGGGGCATAGAGCTTGCTCTTAAGGGAGGAGGAGATGGTGTGGAAAGAGAACTGGCTCCAAATCTTGGTTCTACTATTTAATATCTGTATGGCCTTGGGCAGGCCACTTAACCCCTTAGGCCTTAGTTTCCCCATTTGTAAAATAAGGCGTCTAGAATAGATGACCTCCATTGCCCCTCCCAGATCTAAAGCCCATGAGCCTACGAATGAGTTTATAATTTAATGAGGGTGAGGGAGAGAAGACTTGTCTGTGGTCTGTGCTTGATAAATGTTTATTGAATTGGGGGGAGGTGTCCTGGCTCTTGGAGGTAGGGGTCCCTCTTACCTGGGGTAATTTAGGGAAAATGTCAAGAAGCAGATGGGGCCAGAGTTGTGTCTTGAAAAAAGGAAGGAATTCATTGGAGAACGGGTGTGGGGAGCACTCCATAGAGCAAAAACCTCCAATCTTACAACTCCTGGTATTGACTTCCTTCCTCTTCTTCTTTTCAGGATTTTTTTTTTTTACAGTATCTAATAGATACTGCTTCAATATGTCATTAGTATCACTAACACGGAATGTATGCCTTCTTAAAAAATACCCAAAATTTGAAGGTGCTGATTCTGTCCAACCCAATCAATATAGTAAGTTTGAGCTATATGTATTTAAAAGGAAAGATAGCCACTTATAGGGCCTCATTATTCCTCCTGGCTATGTTCTTGTATGAATTGGCAGTTGGATAGAGAGATGCTAGGTCTGGCTATTAGTCCTGGAAAACTGGTCTTCTTGCCCTTGGCAGGAGAAGGAATGACAATGAGCCTTATGGCTCCACATAATTGGCCAGATTCTGTCACCTTATTTGCTTATCCATTAAACCTGGCTTGGAGAGGGAGAGGCCAAAATGTGGCTTCAGCAGAAATATAGTAGCTGCCTTTATCCTAGAACTTTCTTACGCATCTGTGAGACTGTATAGTTAACTCCCAAGTGGATCTAAGGATTTATTATTTGCATCACCCAGTGTAGCCTGGCGTGGTCGCCTACGACCATTTTAGCCCTGGAGGTGTTTCCCATTGTCCAGCTTGATCAAGTCTCCGAGGCCCTTCAGCTGTGTCCAAACTTCCCTCCAGCTTATCTCCTAATCAACTTTTCCCATCACCTCAGCTGCCCCCAGGGCTGGCCCGAGGCAAAATGGTGAAGTGGGTGCTCCACTGCCTTCTACTAGGCCCCTTTAAGGCCGGTCCTACTGGGCCTTGCTGACGGCTAGCTGTCACCCGTTCCTTCCTAAGGAGTTAGTTGTGGGAAGAAAAAATATTTGTGTTTTAATTGGATTCCTTGGAAGACCCAACAGTAAAATCCTGAAGGTAGAATGACCTCTCTAATAAGCTGACATGACAGGCCCTGGGGGCAGCATGGCATCCTGGGAAACACGTTGGATTGGAGTCAGAGGACTTGGTCTCTAGTCCTGACTTTTCTGCTTAGTGCTTGTGTGCCCTTGGGCAAGCTGCTTAGTCACTCTGGGCCTCAGTTTCTTCCTCTTTACAGTAAGTGGGTTAGTTGTATGTCTCACTCTCCAACCTTGTTTTCTTGGCAAAGATACTGGAGTGGTTTGCCATTTCCTTCTCCAGCTCATTTTATAGTTGAGGAAACTGAGGCAAACAGGGTTAAGTGACTTGCCCAAGGTCACACAGCTAGTAAGTGTCTGAGGCTAGATTTGAACTTGGGTCTTCCTGACTGCAGGTTTTAACAGCTTGGCTACCTAGTGGTCCCTGCTATCTTAGACTAGGTGACCTCTAAGTCCCCTTTCAGCTCTAAATCTGTGATTCTCTGATCTCCACTGCCTTTAAAGGGTTAGAGTTAGGCCCTGGCTTCCCATTTAGCAGTATTTTAGGAATAGCTTCCTTTTTCTGACTTTATCACGGATAGTTACAGAGTATCTAGATCACCTAGTCCAGGAGTGGGGAGCCTGCAGCCTTGAGGCCACATGTGGCCCTCTAGGTCTTCAAGTATGGCCCTTTAACGGAATTCAAACTTCTCAGAACAAATCCCCTTAAAAAGATGTGTTCTGTAAAACTTGAACTCAGCCAAAAGGCCTCACTTGAGGATCTAGAGGGCCACATGTGGCCTCAAGGCCGCAGGTTCCTCACCCCTCAGTCCAACGGCTTCTTTTTATGGTTGAGAAATTTGAGGCCTAGAGAATTAAAATGACTTGCCCAAGGTCACATAACTAGTAAAAATCAGAGCAGGAATTTGAGGTAGGTATGTTTGTTGACTTCATTCCACTACACCCTGGTGGTGTTACTCATCTACTAACGAGAAGAAAGAATAACAGTAATGACTGAAATTTATATAGCATTTGCAACTTTGCGAAGCACTTTCATGCGCACTATTTCATACCTCAGATTTTACTTCAATTTTACAGATGAAGAAAGTGTGGATCAAAAGAAGTTAATGGATTTGTATAGGGTCGCATAGCAAAACTAATAAGTGTGTCAGGTGAGATTCGGAATTAATTTAAGTCCAAGCACTCACTCCCTTCCACCTGCCACAGATTGTCTCTCTAGACATCATCAGACCTGAGGAGGACAGACCAAGGTCATGGAGAATTGAGACAATTAACCTTTTTTTCTACAGTTCTGGGGACCTCTTAGTGAAAATGAGATAACGGATATCTCATAACCACTGACCAATCTAGACCTGTACTCCCCCTGCATTTGAGGCTTAACAGTACCTTAATTTGCATTTATTTCAGAGAAACATTTGTAACTGAGAGCAGGATGGGGTGCTTAAGTTCTGATAGTTGACATCTGATTACACCTTTCCTCCTAAAAAACAACTGCTTGGAACAGAACTGAATTTTTTTTGAGGCCTGGCAGTATTCAGACTATCCCCTTCATTCCTCCTCTCTCATTTTGTGTCTGTGCAGGTACTAGCCAGGCAACCTTTTTTGCTGAACCCTTCTTCCTAGTTTTTCCCTTTGGTCACTGCCTCCCTAGTTCCCCATCTTGTGAGTTTGGTCATAAGGGAGGGGATGGTCTAAAAGAGAAAGTTAATCCAGAGGCATCATAAGCTGCTAATGTCTTCCCCCTTTCAGTCCTTCCCTGCTACTCTGTGGATATCTAACACCTACCCAATTTACTAAATTTTTCCCCCATTTGAAAGTAAGTTACCTGAGGACAGGTAGGTGGCAGCAATGGATAGAGTCCCAGGCCTGAAGTCTAGAAGACTCATCTTCCCAAGTTCAAATCTGGCCTCAGACATTTACTAGCTGTGTGACCCTGGGCAAGTCACTTAACCCTGTCTGCCTCAGTTTTTTCCTGGAGAAGGAAATGGCAAACCACTCCAGTTTCTTCACCAAGAAAACCCTACATGGGGTCACAAAGAGTCAGATGTACTGAAAAAAAGAAAAACCCAAACCAAAAACAAAAATAGGACTTAACTACCTGATGGCAGGGACAGTGTTTTTTGCCGTTGTTTGTGTGCCCTAGTGCTTAGCATTTTGCCTGGCTTGTGCTAACCTCTTAATAAATGCATGTTGACTTGAATTTGTTTGACTTTTAGCACTTTATCATGTAAACCCATGTGTTGATTGAAGGCAAGTGAACCAAATTCAGTATGGAATATTTACTTACAATAATAATAATGAAAAATCTTGTTGCTGATTTCTAGATATCTTTAGTTTCCTTTCCAATTCTAAACTAATGAGGCATGGAACACAGAACAGCTTTATTATATATGAGAAGGATGCAAAAAGGCCCCCAGGCCTTGTTCTAGGTTTATGGTGCCACCATTGGTTTGAGATCCCTTTGAGGTTTCTAAGGAGTAAAATAACCTGCTTTTACAATGAACTCCATCTTCCCCAGGGATTTAAACAGTCACTCTAGACTTATAGAGCTATTAAGGCTCAACCAACCCTCTGCCAAGTGGGGAAAGAACTTGTGGTTGCTAGATTGTTTAGAAACCTTATGCTTTGGTAGGTCCTGATTTCCTTAAGGACCCACACAGTCCACATGACTCACAGTACCAGTGCTATGCACAGTCTATTTATTATTCCTTGGTTTTACTTCCTGCAGCTCCTTGGAACCCCTTAGTGTGGTCTAATTTTCTCATTACTCTGTTGCTATACCTAACATTCTATGCTGTCAAGGCATATAAACTAGGCCGCTCCATTAGAACTCACTCAAGTCTCCAGTGCTCCCTTTGTTTGCTCAGGTCTAGTCAACACACTCCCAGCTTTTTGTTAGTTAGCCCTATCATCCTCCCCAGTGACATACACATGGGCTGGTCAGGTGGCCACCAAGATCTCCAACTCTCTTTTCTCTGCCAAAAGCCCCTTAGCTCTCATTTTCTCAATCCAAATTAGGGTAACTAAATTCTATGAACTTTTTTGCTTCTTTCTCTCCTCTTCCTGCTATTCCACTCTTCCCTTCCTCCCCCCAGCTCCAGGTCTTCAAACTGATCCAAGTCTCAGATAAGCTGAAAAAAGACACTAGAAACACTGGAGGTAGAGGGGTAAAGCTGGCTACCTCTGTCCAAATTTCTACTGCCATGGCAAAGGTCATGTTCTTGTTACAATTACGTGCCCTTTTCTGTTTTTATGTACATGCTCTTGGTTTCTCCAGTTAGTGGAAGAGCTCCACGGTGGCAGGCACATTGCTTTATACTGCTTTGTATCTGCCCCAGCTCATAATAGGCACCTAGTAAACACTTGTTAAACTTCAGAAATCATAAGCAAGAGGAAAATTTGCTGTGTTTAGGCTTCTACACTTGTCATGCCACTAAATTTCCATTGAAAATACTAGATCCATAACTGAACTCTATGTGAGCAGGAAATAAATTTCAGAGTGCCAGAATTCTCACATCTTCCTCCCCACCCCGGGACTCCAAAGTGACTTTCATTTTTTCCACTTTTTGTGTGTGTTCTGTGTGAAATTTAGCCCAAGTAAACTGAGATGGTAAGCCCTTGGGGTGGGTCACAGCATTTTCCTACTGTATTGGGGTCAAACATTTTGCAATTATTAACAAGAATAGGAAATAACTCAACTTTGAAGGTTTAGAAGTTTACCGAGCACTTTTACTTCTCTAATTGCTGCTGATAAGAATAATATTAAACAAATTATTTTGTTCATTCCCTTAATTTTCAAAGGACTGAGTATATTCTACTCATCACAGGGGAGAAAAGGATGTTAAAAATAGCCTTTATTTAAAAAACAAAACTTTTCACATAAAAATTTGGAGGCAACCAACTGGAATTTTGAGTTCAATCAGTTTCATATATGCATTAGATTAACAATTAAGTCTGTAGAAATTCCCCTGTTGTCCCAACTTTGGATCTTTTTGAGGAAGAACTTTTAGAATGAGTCAATAGTTTGTCATCGTAAAAAAGTTTTATTTACTTTGTCTTAGCAAATGGAAAGAGCAGTTAGCTTGAGATTTTGCTGTAGAGCATGAGAGACCTCAATGTAGAATGGAAAGATAAGAATTTCCGTGCAGGTTCATACCTCTGAAAGACAGCCTACGGTAAAGTTGTAACATGTATTTATTTAATAATAACAAAAATGAGTGAGCTAATTATTTGTATGTTTTAAAAAATTAAGAATACATCCATCCAATGTTGGTCTTTCAGTTGGACACAAAATTTACTTGCTTAAGGATACCTGCTGCTAAACATTGGATGGTTGATTCTGAAACATCTCAGTGTTCTTACTCTATTGCATGAGTCTGAACCTTTGAGGTAGAAGGCAGCATTTAATTGGACCTTTCATGAACACCTGAAGATTTTCATTGAAAAGATTGGCATTTGCAGAAGACCCAGGAACCAAGACACCTTCTTAAGAGTCTGATTCCCATGCAATATTAAGGGATCTGATTGGTCCAATCCTCTTTGAACTCCCAGAAAACTTCAGAACAGTACAGTCAGGGTCTAATCTAGGGTCTACAGACCCTTGGGGGAGTTTGTGAGCTTGAATAATGGGATTTTTTTTTTACTAACCTCTAACTAAAATTTAGCATTTTCTTCAATTATGAATAAAAGAACCCCACATTATTCTTAGAAGAGGTCCATAGGCTTTACCAGATCACCAAAGAGATCCTTGATGCACATAAAAAAAGTTAAGAACTTCTTTAGAGTCAGTCCAAACTCTGGAGACACTAAATAATGGGTCTAGTGTGGCCGATTGGGTTGGGAGATTTTTAATTATTATAGGGTGCTTTATATTGTACAAAGTACTCTCCTCTCTTTGGAGAACCAACATCTTAGTCACCCATGCTTCAAACTCTGAAGTCATCTTTAACTCTTCCCTCTCCTTCATCTTCCATATCCAATCAGTTACCAATTTCTGTTAGTTCTTCCTTAACCCTCTCTTCCATTTATCTCTTCTTCCTCACTCACACTCCTTCAGCTGCCTTCTCCCTCCACCCTTGCAATGCTCATCTTATGTTGGTGAGCCTCAATTTGAGGAACTATCTAGATCAGCCATCATTTGTTCTCCTGGGCAAGTATCTGCCTCTGCCTTCACTTATCAGCTCTTTGAAAAAATTAGTGATCATATTTTTATCCAGAGTAGACCTATGTTAAAGTACCAATGAAATCAGGAATTATGAACAACCTTGTGCCCCATTAGAGGATAGGCTGAAGAATGAACACTATTTCTTTTTCTTTGTGTCCCCAAAGTTTAGTCAGTTCTTGGCACATAGTAAGAATTTAATAAATGCTTGTCTTGATTTTCTTATCCTGGATCAGGCCTTCATTTCTTCTTGTCTAGGCTCCCAACTGATCTTTTTGCTTCCAGTCTATCCATTCTCCATTCCATCCTCTGTTTTACTGCCTGAATAATCTATTTTATTGCTGTTGTCTTTTCTTTGCTTACAGTGGCTCCCCATTGTTTATTTAATAAAATATAAATTCTTGGGGGTGGCATTTTAAGCCTTCAATCTATTTTTCCAGCTTTGTCTCATACTGCTCTCCATTAATTCTGTATTCTGGTCAAACTCTGCTATACTATTCTTGGTCTTCTACTCCCTCCTATCTCCATGACTTTGCATAACCTCCCCCAAATTCCTTCTCCTCCCCTCCATCCTTAAAATGTTTTTCTGTCTCAACCTTCATTTTTGTCAAGGTCCATTACAATTCAGCTGCCACCTTCTCCATTAAGTTTTCCTGGACTCCTCCTTTCCTCTCCTCCTCAAAGTCATCTCTCTTCATCTTCAAGTTTTTCAGAGTACTTTGCCTGGAGCTTGACTTGTCCTTGTATCCCTAATACTTTGCAAAATCTGTAGTAAATACTAGATGCTTAATAAATGCTTTTGGGGGGTGAATTTGTCTCCCTTTTATGCACATCATATTCTTCTTTCCTAATTATTTGAGTTCATGTCTTTATCCCCAGTAGGTTGTAGGTGGCAAGCTCCTTGACAGCAGTGTCTCTGATGTATTTTATCTTCCCAGAACCTTTGTCCCTTGTGCATAGTGAGGTGTAGTAAGTGAAAAGAGTATTGGATTGCTTGGGTTCAAATGACATTTCTACCAGTTACTATCCCTGTGACCTTGGCAAGGCTTTTCACCTTACTGGGCCTCAGTTTCTCATTTGTCAAATTGTGGGAATTAGACTGGATGATTTCTAAGGTCCCATCCACTTCTAAATATCCTGTATCATGTATCCTGTCCAAGATCTCACAGTGAATAACAGTTATTTCAAGATGATATCCCTCGCACCTTTACTTGCATTTTAGATCAAATTATATCCTCCAGGTCAAGAGGATCTCCAAAAAGAAAAGAGGACAATTCCTTTTTTTCGGCAAGGGAAGGACATGGGAAGCCAGCTGCTAATCAGAGCAGGTGTGTCCAAACAAAAGCACTCTTCCATTCATAGGTCTTTCGGGAGGAGATGTTTATTGTTCATTGTGGGCTTAGAGCCTTGTAATATAGTTAGTTTGCTTAGGGGGTTGTTTTTCTGGCCTTTTGCCCAGGGATCTTGTTTTCTTTTATCATTTGGGTGATAGTTTTCCCATATCTGTGAGGCATTGAATGCTGAAAAATTAAATTTCCAGCTTCCAAGTAGGAAAGGAAATTTCCATGCACACACTGAAAAACTTGTTCTTATATATTGGCTCATTGGTTTATGGAAATTGCCCATCATGAATCAACACATTGTTTAATATGAAGGGGGTTTCAAAGGCAAAATTTTTTGGAAATATCAGCTCTTTCTGGGTTGTTGAATCCTGTTCAAGAGCTGGGATGGTAGGCACTTTGTAGAGAGGGAGGTCGGTTCTGGGGAAGGCCACCAGACAGCTGACACATGGAAACTCAATTTTCTACCTCTCTAGACTTAAGGAAGGGTTTTTTTTCCTTTTTTAATCAGATAATCTAGTGGGAAGAAATTTGGTGTCTCATTACCAGACTCTTAAGTCATTTGTTCTTTTTGGCATTATGTTTCTTGTGATGATTCTGCTACTTTGGTTAGGGTTATAATATAAAAGGGGTTGGGCCATCAACTCCCTTATTCTCATGTTGTGCTTTCAGGTCTCAAGGGCTTGCAAATCAGAGTCATTTATTTATTCATGGGCTGAGAGCAGAGGAAGGCCAAAGGACTCTTTGCTTCATCCTTCTTCGGTTAGTGATTCAGGCTCCTGTCCTGTTTACTCCTGGGGTCATTTTCCAGTATAACCATCAATGCCCTTGAGAGTGGCTTGGTAAATGGGGACACCTGCCCCCAATGGAATCTAGATGGAGGCTTATATTTCATTCTCCCCCCTTACCCCCTTCATGTGATACTAAGCAGCTGCTGCCATAAAAACCCTTTAATCATACTACTCATGGCCTTCATTCACTCTGGTGACCTGAGGGTGATAGGTTATGTGCATCCTCTGACTAGAGGGTATTCTTCTGCCACAGTTGGTGCTGATGAGAGGCATGAATTACATGCTTTCTCAATGATCTTCATTTTTTTTTTCTTGTATTTAAACCTCTCATAAAACTCTGCCTGGAGCTTGCTGCTTGGGCCTGGTAGAACCATGCTCAACGAAAGAAATTGGGCTGATGTTTAGACAGAAACTAGCTCCTGAACACTGAAGTTGGACTGTCATCACTCTTGGCATAGTACAAATAACGACTTTTTCTTATAAGGCAGAGGATGAGGGAACAGCTAAACAGCTATTTTGTCTTGGAAAGACTCCAGGCTTTATGGTGCAGTACAGAAGGGGAATCACAGAAGGTCAACCATTCTGTTCCTTGGTTTGGGCAATTTCTCCATTGAGTCATAAAATTAAATAGACACATCTTTGAGAAACACTTGTGTTTGCCATCTTTGGTGAGAACCTGTCAGCCAAGATCTTTTGGCCTTTGCTTGTGATGCGCCACTTCTGTTTAATTTGTGCTAATCTGGCTTTGAATCCAAAAGTATTTTTCAGTGTTCTGACTTTCGAAAGATCATTGTTCTGGAATTTTTTAGTCATCATGTGTCAACTCAGTGGTCATTGTTTGGAGTGGGATTTGAACCACTAGCTTTCTTACTGTGGACAAGTCACTTAATTTCTTTGAGCTCCAGGCCTCAGTCTAAGACTTAGTGAGTTTTAGATCTTCAGTCATCCCTTCCACAGACTTTCCCTGTCATATTTTTGATATATTGTGTGATAAGAAATTAAATGGGAATTTTTTTGGAGTTTTGTGGAAGCTGCAGACGACCCATGAAGGCCAGCAGAAGACACAGAAAAAGTTTAGAAACTCAGAAATGCATAAAATACACGTATAGTACTGTATAATGTCAACCCAAATTTTATAATAAGGTACTGTAAACATGCTGTAAAAGAAAAAGAAAAAAAATTGAGACTTCTTCTTTGGTACAAAGGGAGGGCCAAACATTTTTATGAGGTTTTCCAGATTATGTTGGCACTGTGCCCCTAACCCCCATGATGTGGAAGGGATAATTGTATTACAAATATGTATCTATACCTAGAAGTCACAGATGTTGCCAGCTCAGAGGGAATACTATAAAATGGGTGTTTTACCTGGAGGAGAAACTAGTTTCTTTAGGTTTATTTCTTTTCTCTTTTTTTGGATGCCTCTGCCATGCTTTTCAAGGCTTAACTGGCATCTTGACATTTCCATTTCATCATATTTATACATTAAACTGAGCTGTCTTGAGCTTCACATTCCCGTGGATTCTCTCCCAACCATTGTCTTCCTTTGAATGATACACCTTGGCAGGACTGAGTGATGATGATATCTGCCCTTTTGGGCATCTCAAATACAGCTTTTCCTTTCCTTCCTTTTACAATTCAGGCTTTGTTTGTATAGTCTGTCTACGTCTGTTAATGCTGGTCATTAGATGGTGAATAGTGAAGGTAGTTGCCAGTCAGGAAGCCTGTGTTAACAAATATTTGCTCTGGTTAGAAATATTGTCAAATAGATGAGCTGAGCTATTCGTTGTAGAGAAACCACTCATTTTTATGATGAAGATTTAACATTTTAAATCCTGAGAGGTGAGAGGTTGGCCAAAGTCACAATGAAGGAATAGTAGAACAAACTAATCATTTGAAATCTAGAGGAGGTTTTTACTTAACATCTAGAGGAGGTTGGTTTCCAGTAACCTTAGAGAGCCCAATGCTTGAAAGAAGTTAGGATAAGACTTAAGGAAATCTTGTGAAGGAAAGTCAGAATTTTGAAAACTTCAGCCTTAATATTCTAATACTCATTGCCATTCAATCCACCATCCCTCTCTAGGATGGCATGGAAAGATGGTGATTATCTAAAGATATTTTTGAGAATATCTTATTTGACTAGAGCAGTGGTTTCCTAACCCTTTTGATCTTAGGGCATCTTTACATTCTTAAAAATGATTTAGGAGCCCAAAGAACTTTTGTTTCTGTGGGTTGTATCTATTGAAAGTTTTAAAGATATTTATTCATTTAAAATAACAGTAATAAACCCATGTTGTATTAACATAAATAATGTTGTCTATTAAAAATAACTATTTTCCAAAACAAACAAACATAGTGAGAAGTATGGCTTTGTTTTTATATATTTTTGCAAATCTCTTTAATGTGTGACTTAATAGAGGACAGCAGGATCTCTTCTGCTTCTGCATGAAATCTATTGCTATGTGTTATTTTGATTGAAGTAAATGAAAGAAAGCTGGTCTTAAACAATTAGAAAAAGGAGAAATAGTTTAGTAGGCAAATAATATCTTAGTATTATTATGACCTCATGGGCACCTTAAAAAGAGGCATCTAGGTGGTTCAGTGGATAGTGTTGTGCCTGGAGTCAGAAAGACCTTAGTTCAATCCAGCCTCTGACACTCACTAGCTATGTGACCCTGAGCAAAACACTTAACCTCTATTTGCCTTAATCCACTAGAGAAGGAAGTGTCAAACTGCTCCAGTATCTTTGCCAAGAAAACACCGTATAGGGTCACAAAGAGTTGGACACAACTGGATGACTAAAGAACACCAACACCAACACCTTGAAAGGGTTTCTGAGACCTGCATTAGTTTACAGCATACTTTGAGAATCTCTGGATTAGAGGACAATTAAATAAAAAGCCCCGTCACTATTTTGTCTTCTTAATCAGAACTTTCTGGATGCTTGAAAAGGATATATGTGTGCATATATATATGTATTCTAATATAGCACTCTTTCCTTTCCCTCTATATTCTTCAGTAATAATACCACCTTAATTTGCATCGTTCATAAATATAAAATTATCTTTTGAAGGAATTCCTTTTGAGATAGTGGGTTAACTCTTAAAGGTTTCTGAGCAAAGTCTAGCTAACCATTTGTTGAGTAGGTTGTAGAGGATTTTTGTGGGATTTTTAAGGTGAGGTTTGAACTAAAGTGCTGTAGAAGAGAGCTTCCTTCAGATACAGAAATGCTCTGATTCTGAAGCTTCCATAGCAGCCTTTGTAAAGAATGCAGGGCAGGAGCTATGACCCCCATTTTACAGAAGTAGAAACTGAGACTTGGGTATAGTAATTTCTCTAAGGTTTCATGGATTGTAAGTGTAGGACCTGAAATAAAGTCCAGTGTCTTTTCCATTATCATATGCCAATTAGAATTTTGATACCTGTTGGTTTGGTGGCTAGGTGGCACAGTGGATGGAACTCTTGGTCTGGAGTCAGAAAGTCCTGTGTTTAAGTCCAGTCTCAGACACTTATTAGCAGTGTGACCCTGGGCAAGTGACTTAATCTCTGTCTGTCTCAGTTTCCTCTTCTATGAAATGGGGATAATAGTAGCACCTACTTCCCAGAGAAGTTGTGAGGATCAAGTGAGATAGTAATTAGAAAGTGCTTAACACAGTGCCTGGCACGTAGTATACGTTATATGAATGTTAGCTATTTAGCTATTTTCTGTTACTTCTGCTTCCCTGATCTCCCCCCCCCTCCCTGCTATGGTCTGGTATCTGTCACACCTAGGATTAGCTGATAATCACTCCCTTTTTCCAAAGTGAACCAATTTCTTCCCCTCCCACGTCTCCAGCATTTAGTATTGAGATTTGGTGTTCACCCCCACAGTACAATGGGTTGGGTACATAAAGGAGGCAGTCCCTTCTAAGAGGCTATGTATCTCCCAAGTCATATTTATCTTTAGATGTTTGTTAAACTGAAGTTAGTTAATTTTCTTCATCTTCTTCTAGTGTCTGGACTATGGCCAGTAATACATGCATTAAAATAACCAGTAGTTTCAGAGTTTGGGCTTCCTTCCAGCTCCCCACACTGTATTCAACTTCTGACAGAAAGCTCTTCTAGACCACCTGTCAGCAAGTGGTTTCTCTCTATCCTAAGCTACCCTGAAGCAAGTTCTTTGCATGGAAGCTTTTGCTTTGTTCCTGCCCCAGAAGTTCAGCCCACTGTGGAGTTATACCTTTTTTTTTTTAGGAGTAGATCATTATCTTTTAAAATAGATACACTGAGAGAAAAAGGTTGACTGAAAGAAGAAAGAAAACCACTTGTATGAATGGAGAATCAGCCCTCAGTTTCCTCTAAAGAGAACAGGAAATAACATGTTCATAAGTTCCTAGGATTTAGAGCTGGAAGATGGTCTAGTCCTTATTTTACAAATAAAGAAACTGAGGCCCAGGCCACGGTGTAATGAGATTATCACACCATCCTTCCAGAGGCAAATGAGGTGGCTGGACAAATAAGTCTTGTGTGTGTGCGTTGTTTTATCCATCCAGATTATGTACGTCCACATGGGTCTGCCTAGACTTGGCTTGCAGAGAGGCAAGAAAAGACCTCTTTAGCATCTCTTCTCCTCATCCTTCTCCAAGGGAGACTTGGATTCCTGCTAGGAGGGAAAGCAGGAAATTGGGGCCAGAGGCTGGCTATTCTCCTCTTCTCAGAGAGAGACAGTACTGGGCTAGAATTGTATCTATCTACACCCTTAAATATTATTAACTTAGGGGATATAAGTTTTAGGTTCAAGCTGAGTTCTTGATCACTGTTTAATGGCAAAAATGGCAAAAGAGGGACCCCTAAACACTGTATCCAAAGCTTGACTCCCTTTTTACCAAATGCCAATTTCACAATGAACACATATAGCAAATAACAAAGAAACCCATTTACCCAAATCAATAGCAAAACAGAAATTGGAGAAAACATACATAAGGTAATATATGCTAAGCAACACTTCTCTGAAGTTTCTAGCGTAGCAACACGTGGGTAGGATGTGGTACAGATTGTCAACTCATTTCATTCAGAGAAGTCTTCCAAGAGACTTTCTCTCCCTTTAGTGATATGAAGAGAGGTTGGAATGATGCATCTTCTCTCTTGAATCTAGAAGCCAGAAGAGTCCAGGACCTTTGAGTCTAGGACCTTTCTCTTTTGCTCTTTCCAACTCCACCCTTCATGCTGGCACAGAGCATTGAACAATCAATATCTACCAATGAGGAGAGAATCCCATGTATATATATAATTACCTCCTTGAGCCAATGGTTACATATGTAAGAATTATACCTTACATCTGAATTGTACTTCATAGTTACACACTCCTATGTCATTTCATTTGAATTGATTAAACAACCCTGTGAAATAGGCAGCATTATTATTTTTTTTTGGAGGGGGGAAGGCAGGGAAATTGGGGTTAAGTGACTTGCCCAAGGTCACACAACTAGTAAGTGTGTCAAATATCTGAGGCTGCATTTGAACTCAGGTCCTGCTGACTCCAGGGCCAGTGCTCTACTCACTGCACCACCTAGCTGCCCCTAGGCGAGCATTATTAATGGCATTTTTAAACAAATGAGAAAACAGGTTTAGGGGGGTTAACCTCTCAATGTCACATGGCCAGTTAGTGACAAAACTGGGACTAGAATGCTTGTCTTCTGATTTCTAGTTTGTCTTTCATTGTTAATATATAGCCAATCATGTTGAATAGAATGAAGATTTTCAAAGAAAGGTGTAGGCATATAAGTAGGCAATGTGTTATATAGTAGAAAAGGCACTGTACTAGGACCTAATTGTCACCCCTGGCTCTGCCACTACTACTATGGCTGCTGCTGCTGCTACTGCTGCTACCCCCCCACCCCCAACCCGACCACTACCTAGCATTTACAAAGTACTTTAAGATTGCAAAGCACTTTGGAAATATTCTCTGGGAGGTATGTGCTATTATTACCCCCATTTGGGGAGATGACGAAACTGAGGCAGGCAGGTTAAGTGACTTACCCATGGTCACCTAGTTAAACAAATATCTGAGTGGGTTTGAACTCAGGTCTTTCTGATTCCAGGTCCAGGACTCTATATGTACAGAGCTGCCTTTGTATAACTAACTAGCTGTGCGACCTTGGGCAAATAACTGAAACTTTCTGCTTCTCAGTTTTCTCATCTGTAAGATGGAGGAGTTGAATTAGATGTTTCTTAAAACACCTAATTCCAGCACAAGCATTCCAGAATTTTAGGTGTATTTGTCAGTCTCAAACTTGGTGTGAAGGGCAAAACTACTCATGGAGTGGAGTAACACTTTCAGAGTTAAGGCATTTATAAGCTGTAAAGTAATGTGTACAGACTGTGCTCACTGTACTTGGGGAAACAAAGTCTGAGGCTATGATAGATGTCCATTAATTTTTGGATTGTTCTCTGAGTTGTGTTGGATAGCTGGGTAGTGCCTAGGGAGGAGGGCTGACTTTTCATTGTTGGTTAACACGATTGTATTTTCCCATTGGAGCTTGCCTATCCACAGTGAATTGGTTCATAGACCCGAAAATAAATGTGCTAATTGCAGAATATATTTAACCTGATCACAGTAATTTATAGTCCATGGTATTTTTTTTTTTAATCCAACAGGGGAAGAAAACACACCTGCTTTTGCAAATATCGCCATATTAAGTCTGTTTTCTGGACAAAATCCCAGTCCTTGCAAAGTATCTACTATTCCCAGGAAAGAAAAATTCCCTAAAGCCAGATTTCCTTTGTGAATATGATTAATGCAATGGAAAAGTATAACACTCTTAATATTTTGATTGGTTGCTTAATTTTAAATTATTAATTGTACAGGGAATGTTATTATTCGGTACCAGCAGAGATATAAAATAAAGGCCTCTGAAACGGAAGATGAAGTCAGAAGACTCTACCAAAGCTTGGGCAATTCAAATCTTTGGTCCAGAAGTTCTATAAAAGTGACTCAGAACAAACACATATGTAGCTTAGGGTGAATCTAGACTCCAAGTGTGACTAGTTCCCTTTTCCTGAAGAGCTCTCACCACCTGGAACTAATCTTTTTAGTGCCTAGAGAAGAGGTTTATCTGAAGAACCTTGCCCAAATCTTGAGCTGTTGCATTCTTCCACAGAAGAATGCTCATCACAAATTTCAGACGTGTTGTTTTTGAAGCTTTTGATTTCTTAGGACCCAGGTATGAAGTGAGTAAGAGGCATCTTCCATCTAGTTTAGTCTGATGAAACTCCACAAATAAGACAAGAATTATTTCTTTATTATTTTTAATATTTTTCCAGAGGTAAATTTAGTATACTGTTTTAGACAAAAACAAGCCACAGTGTGGAAATCATTGTCATTATTTTATTAAGCCATAGTGCCTTTTTAAAGGAGGCAAACTTCATGGAATATACCATCTAATAATCTAAACTGGAATCCTAGCATTATCTCAATTTGAAGATCACAGCATCACCCTTCTAGAAAGGAACTTCTAGTACACCCCTGCCCCTACCCCCTTGTTTTCCAGAGGGCTATGTTGAAGCCAGGGAGGTGAACTGATTTGCCCAGTGTCATTCAGGGAGCTGGTATTCGAACTCAGGTTTTCTAAGTTCAGGGTTCTTTCCAAGATAATTAAAGAAGATATGGGGTGGTTTTAGAGGAAAAACAATTAAAGTACCCATATGTTATTTATAACATTAGTTAGCTACTTCCTTGTATCTAAGCAGGAAAATAAACCTCTTGAAATTGGTACTAATCTAGTGAGGTTGAGATCTAAGTAAATTGTTGTTGTTTAGTCATGTCCACCTCTTCATGGCCCCGTTTGGAGTTTTCTTGGCAAAGATACTGAAGTGGTTTGCCATTTCCTTCTCCAGCTTATTTTACAGATGAGGAAATTGAGGCAAACAGGGTTAAGTGACTTGTCCAGGGTCACACATTTAGTACGTGTCTGAGGTCAGATTTGAACTCAGGTCTTCCTGACTCCAGGCCTGAATTCTATTCTCTGTGCCAAGTAAATCATAGGATCATAAATCTAGAGCTGGAAGGGACCTTAGAGGCAATCTAGTCTACCCTATCTCATTTTTAGGTAATAAACATTAGAGAAGGGATTTGAGCCTGAGTCTGAGGTTAATTAATGTTCTTTGTTCTTATGTTGGCTACTTCTGGAATTACCCTAACTCCATATTGGATGGTTCCTTGGAAAAATAAATAAATACCCCTATTCAGTGACAGGAGGCAGCTAGGCAGCTCAGTGGATGGAGCTCCTACTCTGGAGTCAGAAAGACCTGAGTTTAAGTCCAGCCTCAGACATTTCTTGATGGTGTGAACCTGGATAAATCACTTAATCTCTATTTGCCTCAGTTTCCTCATATGTAAAACAAAGATGATCATAAGAGTACCACCTCACAGGCTTGTTGTGAGGATCCAATAAGACAATGATTATAAAGCACATAGTGCTATGCTTAGCACGTAATAACTGCTATAGAAATGCAAGCTATTATTGTTTATTATTGCTATCCTTGGGGGCATCGCCTGGGCTGGAAACTAGATCTGATTCTTAGTCAGGGTTTGTTCCACGGAACCATATTGATTGTCTTGAATCTAGTTTCTAGTTCCTGTCTTAAGCTATTCTAAAAAGACTTTTCTGGCTTTCTGTATTCTGCTTCTAGTGCACTTAGTGCAGTGCCTGGCACATAGTAGGTGCTTAATAAATGTCTATTGACTGACTGACTTTTTGATCTTACAATTTTTTAACCTCAGAGCCATTTGGCCATTCCTGTGGGGCATAAGGAGGCATTCTTTCTTTGTTTATCCACAAAAATTTAACGATAATCGTGAATATATGAATAATATTTACATAGTTAATAACCATCTTCACACTTTGGGGAAGGGAAGGAAATGACCATCCTCTAGTGAACTATTTTGTTTTGTATTCAGAAAGTCCCAGAGAGTTTGACTTGGGACCACTTCTGAAAACAAAACTGAAAGATCAAATTGCTTGTTCAAACTGACTTTTCCAAGTAGGAAGCCCACTATATAAGGCACAAAAACCAATTCTCATACCTAGAAAATAATTTGAATTATTATAGACATTTATATAAGCTTTAGTGATATGTAAGCTAATATAAACTCTCCTCATGATCCCAGTTCTGCCATTCTCAACTCATGTGACCTTGGAAAAATTATTTGACCCCTCTGGGCTTCAGTTTCTTTATTTGTAAAATGAAAGGTTGGATTAAATCATCTCCAAGGCCTCTTCCAGCTTGAAATCTGTCAACCTATGAGCATCTTAAACCTCATGTATCATATTCTATATGCAGACAGACGATTGATCAAGCATTCTATGTTCTGGTACCAATAGAGGAATCAAAAGCAAGTAATTCAGGCAAAGTTTATTCATTAAACGTAGACTGTTAAATTTATAAGAGCTTTTAACTTATGATCCCTGGTGAGAGGTAGAATTATAAACTGGGCTCTATGTGAATGATGCTGTGTAATATGAGAAAACTTCATTCTTTGACCGGCATATGAATTTGTAATTTTTTTCTTTGACAAATATAGTTGGCCTTATAGCAATTTAATTTCAAATATCTCTTATGCAGCCAAAATTCAGCGCTAAGATGATTGCTAATCTGTATCCATACTGAATCTAACCACAAAGCAATGAAGGCGTGGGCCAACATCTAATCATGACAGCCTTCCAGACCCTCTTCTCTCTCTCTCTCTCTCTTTCTCTCTCTCTCTCTCTCTCTCTCTCTCTCTCTCTCTCTCTGTCTCTCTCTCTCTCTCTCTCTCTCTCTGTCTCTCTCTCTCTCTCTCTCTCTCTCTCTCTCTCTCTCCCTCTCCCCCCAGTGAATTCCCTTCTCTAGTTCATTTGCTTGACTTGAAGCGCAGGAATGGAATAAAGAAAAAAACAAACAAGGAAACCGATAATCCTGGCTTTTAAGAGTATGAGTTTTCTAGGCAAAAGAATGGCACATCAAGATCCAAGATGACTGTAGATCAAACATTACAGGACATTATGGGCTGCCATTATCATTGTGGTATAGGAATGCTACACAATGACAACAACAACTTGTGAAAAATAAAGATATATCCACATAGCAAGTATTGATGAAAACAAAATGATCTGACTGAATCTTAGTGAAGGGTTAAATGTATGAAATAAGATTTATATGCGAATTAAGCATCAAGAATTTATTTAGCCTCTACTATATGTTGGACACTGTGCTAGACTTTGCGAATACATACAGAAAAGACAAAATGGTTAGTGCTCTCAAGGAACTTACAACAACAGTTTTATGTGTGTATATATATATATGTATATATATATACACGTTTTTATTAAATATACATACATGAACACATGCATGTCTGTCTCTACATCTATCTTTCTATCTAGAAAATAAATTCAAAGTAATTTGAGATGGGTTGAGAGGAGAGGCACCAGCAGCTGGAGGGGTGCCTTAGGTAGGAAGTTGCATGGGTTAAAGCCAGGTTAAAATTTGCAAAGTACTTAATGCACATTATTTTGTTTGAGATTCCCTATAATCTGACAAGGTTTGTCGTTCAGTTGGTTTTCAGTCATGTCCGACTGTTTTCTTGGCAGATACTGGAGTGGTTTGCCATTTCCTTTTCCATCTCATTTTATGGATGAGGAAACTGAGGCAAACCGAGTTAAGTGACTCGCCTAGGGTCACGCAGCTAGTTAGTGTCTGAGGCCATATTTGAACTTAGGAAGATGAGCACTCTGGCACTGTGCCGGCACTGTGCACCAGCACTCTATCCAATGTGCCACCTAGCTGCCCCTGTCTGGTAAGATAGTTACTACTTAATCACATAACTAGTATTTTTTTTTTTATAGTTGGAGACACTGGGGCTAATTAAATGACATGCCCATGATCAAACAGCTTGTAAGGATGAGTCAGAAAGGCTTGAGTTTAAATCCTACCTCTAGGAAAGAAATAAAGGAGAAGAAAATTTTGGTCAAAATGTCAGAATGGTAAAAATAAATCAAATGAAACAAAAAATCACATTGTGGCAAATGATTTTTTCCTTTTTTTCTAAAATGGTTTAGCTAGTTAATGGTGAAAGTATATGAGTGTTCCGGTTTGGTCCTAAAAGCGATGTTCATTGCACAGTCCTCCTAATTGACACGAACACAGAAATCTTATCCTAGGGTATTCTGCAGTTAAACTTTTAAAACAAATGACTTATCTTTCAGGAGCTATCTGGAATGCAGATTTTTAAGATCATTAGAAAAGTACAGAAAATTTATCAGCTGAGGATTTCACTATCTCTGTAGTTGCTTCCTTCCATAGTCTGGGAAGGTTTCTTTTTGGACTTGGAGACTTATCAACTTGGCATGATTCTGATTTCCTCTGTATTCTGTGTACTTCCCTTGGGAGATGCAAGTCTCCTTCTGGTATCTGTCTCTGCTCTCTTCTCACCCTCATTCTCAGGGCCAGCAAGAAAACAAAGAATTAACTTTAGTTGTTTGTCCTGTCCAATGCACTTGGCTGGACATCCTCTGCTCCCTTCTAGTCTGTACTTCTTAGAGCCTCTGAAACATGCACTTATTTACAGAACGGGTTATATGGTTGTCTTTTTGTTAGTTGTTTTTACGATGGCTCATTATAGTCTCTTTTGTAACTTCTTTTCTTCCTCTTTTTTTTGACCAGTATAGTATTAGACAGGATGTTTTCCCCCTTCAAAATATAAGGCTTAGCCCTACAGTGATACTTCAGATGATGGATAGAATCTCTACACTTCCAGAGTACCTACAGGATTCCAGAGATAATATAGAGAATAGGAATTATAGCTAGTTCTTAAGTTTGGTAATAAAAAAAGCACAATTTTCTGGTGTTTCAGATAATAAGGATTATTACCAAGTTTTAATAGTACCCAGAGTTTTAAAAAATATCCTGGTTTTTTATATTTATTTGACTTGATGGTTATTAAGCTTATAATACAAATTTTAAAAAACTAAGTTATTGTTGGCATGGAAAGCAGGGTAATAGTGGAGATGGTCAGCATTCTTCCTTCCTTTTTGTCCTGTAGATGTGTAATGTGGAATTCCTTGGCATGGTAAAGGAATGGGGTGAGGCCCCCAACATTCCAAATATCCTCGGCCTAAAAAGAGCTATCACACCCTCTTTCCTGAGTTCCTCAGGCATCTCTGACCAGCGAAAGGGAATATATGGTTGAAAGCTGCTGAGTTTGAAATACTAGAGGACACTCCTGTTTCTGAAACCTTGTCTCACATTTGCTCATCAAAATCCTCTATCATCTTTTCTTTGCATCCTTCCCCTACCTCCCTTACTCCTTAGTCATTTGTGAGTATGTTAAGTGAGGAGAATTTCTCACCATATGCAAGCTGAAGAGCTTCACTTTGGGAGATATAAAAATATAATACTTGGTCCTTGCTCTCAGGATTATATGATCTGGTTAAAGAGATAAGGCTTGCATTTTTTGTTATTCAGTCATTTCATTCGTATCCAACTCTCCGTGACCCCATTTGGGGTTTTCTTGGCAAAGATGCTGGAGTGGTTTGCCATTTCCTTCTCCAGCTCATTTTATAGATGAGAAAACTGAGGCAAACAGGGTCAAGTGACTTGCCCAAGGTCACAGAGAGCTAGTTAGTGTCTGAGGCCAGATTTGAACTCAGAAAGATGAGTCTTCCTGACTTCAGGCCCAGCACTCTGTCCACTGCACTGCCTAGCTACTCAAGGTTTGTATACATGAGAATATTGAGAAGATGGTATTTGACTGAAAAAAGAATTTATGTTGCAACTAAGTTTTGCTATGTGAGTTCAAGTGGAGAGTATACAGCACGGGTGAAGATTGCTGGAAAAGAATATAGAGTAGGACCTCCTACCTTTTTTGTGTCGTCAACGCCTCTGGCAGTCTAGTGAAGCTTCTGGTCATCTTGGAATGTATTTTTTTTAAAAACCATAAAATATAAAATAGGGAACTATAGAAGAAACCCATTATATTGAAATACAGCTATATATACACACACACACACACACACATATATGTACCTATATATGTATATTTTTCACCCATCCAAGTTCCCAGACCCCTCCCTGAAATCTATGCATGAATCCTAGGTTTGGAACCCCTTCCAGAGAATGTTTTGAAGCTCAGTAATGTCCCCTTCCATTCATGTACCATAAGATGTTTAGCCATTCCCCAGTGAATGGACAGGGACAGCTAGGTGGTACAGTAGATCAAGTGCTGGGTTTGAAGTCAGGAAGACTCATCTCCCTGAGTTCAAATTTGGCCTCAGACACTAGCTGTGTGACCCTGGGCAAGTCACTTAACCCTGTTTGCTTCATTTTCCTCATCTATAAAATGAGTTACAGAAGGACTTGGCAAACCACTCCAATATCTTTGCCAAGAAAACCCCAAATGGGGTCATGAACAGTTGGGCATGACCAAACAACAACAACAGAATGGATAGACATCACCTTTGTTTCTGGTTCTTTGCTACCTAAACAAGCATTGCTATATTTTGCTGTACATGGGTGTTTTCTTTCTGTAATCAGCCTTCTTAGGGCATGTGCCTAGCACTAGGATATCTAAGTAAATCATGTGAATATTTCAGTCACTTTATTGGTATAATTTCAATTTGGGAAAGATAGGTAACAAGCAATTACTAAACATTTACCTTGTGTCAGGCACTGGGCTAAGCAGTGGAGATACAAATAGAAGCAAAAAGAAAGACAATCCCTATTCTTGAGGAACTGCATTCAAATTGGAGAAGACAACAGATAAACATGGGGTAGGGGGGTAGGAAGGGGGGAGAGATAAGGATACCCTGGTGCGGAAGGCATGGTGGGAAAATCCTTAGAGTCAGAAGCATAGCTGGAAGGGCAGTGAAACACGACTGGGCTGGGCCTGTCTCCAAAATGGAGGCCCTGTAGGAGAAGGGGGCTGGTAGGACACAAAGATATTTCAGGGGAGATTGGGGAAGTCTTCACATAAGAGGTTGCAGTTGAAGAGGGTGAGTAGAAATGCAACAAGTGGAGTAGAGATGAGGTGTGTTCTAGGAGAGGGTACTGAAGTCACTTGACTAACTGTAAAATACCGTGACTCAAATGAGTCATCGTTGTATCCGCCCCAAAGGAGACAATTGTGATTGTGTAGAAAACTTAGTAATGTGGAAAATTATTGGACCAGTAAAAGCATGGAAAGAAAATGAAGTGATCTCCATTTATCTGCTGAACCAGACTCACTTAACACTGTAAGGAAAAAATAATCTGTCTACTGAAAGAAAGAAAACATGAATGTGTCTTTGCCTTTGTTGTCTGTTCAGTCATGTCTGACTCTTCATGACCCCATTTGGGGTTTTCTTGGCAAAGATATTGGAGTGGTTTGCCATTTTCTTTAGGTCATCTTAGAGAGGAGGAACTGAGGCAAACAGGGTTAAGTGACATGCCCAGGGTCACACAGCTAGTAAGTGTCTGAGATCACATTTGAACTCAGGAAGATGAGTCATCTTGACTTCAGGCCTGGCACTCTACTATGCTATGTGGCGTATGAGTATCTGCAAAATTTTGTTATGTTATGAAGGAGTCTTCATACTTTGAAAAACTCTGGAGCTACTGATCTAATCCTCTTTTTATGTATAGCAGAAAGAGAGTGAGAAACTTTTTTGCTCATTAATTTTCCTCATTTCTTTCTTTGGGGCAAGGGTCAGAAGTAGAGTAACATTCAAACCAGAATGTGGTGATAGTAGGAGAAAGCTACATTTCCCAGGATACTTTGGGTCAAAGGGCCGTGGCAGATAAGGATCACACAGAGGACCACTAGTAGGGTGGGTAGAGTGGTGAGACTGCTAGATTTGGAGTTAGAACCTAGGTTCACATTCTGGCTCTTCCATTTATTACTTGTATAATGCAAGGCGAGTTATTCAGTTTCCTAACCTGTGAGATGAATGGGTTGAACTATGTGGATTTCTATAGTTCCTTCCAACTCTAAATCCAGGATCTTCTGAAAGACGAAGTAAAAGTAGCAACTACTTAGAACCTGTCCATGGCTTGTGAAATCACCTCGATGGTAAGGATGATTCTTTATTGGCAAGAGAGGGGAACCAGCTGCCAAATGACAAGAACTAGCCCGTGTGAATAGAGATACAAACACTTTATTTGCTGATGTTTCCAGCCTCTCTCTCTCTGGCTACAGAGATTTTTCTCATGTGTCCACAACTGGGACCATATGTGTTTGAAGAGAATTGAAACCCAAGCCTGTTTTTTTTGGTGGGGTGGGGGGAGAGGAAGGGGATTGAGGCTGAACTCAGCAGGAATGTGGATTGTGATTACTGTTCAGCTTCGTTCTGGATGTTTTCATCTTCCACAGCCATTGAGAACCTAACTGAAGTTTAAACTTCCTTTCCTGACTGACATACAAGGCCTTTCACAGTTTGGCACTAGCATTGTAAACCTTAGAGTGCTTTATAAATGTGGGATATTTCCATTCTTCTCTCTTATTACCCTGTTGGAATATTATATGTGCTATCTGAACTAAATGCTCTTCTCTACCCCCATCCTTCAACACAATTTTTGCTTTCCCAGTTCCTTACTTATTCATCCTCCCTTTCCTGGCCTATTGACTTTCTATCAATCATTTAAAACCCACCTCTTGTGTTATTCCTTCATGAACCCCCGCCACGAAATGTCCCTATTTAGTAATGGCCTTTCCTCTTTCTGATCTCACGTATCACTCTGTTTTCAGCTCTGGGATGCCCACCTTCCTCCTCCTTCAGGTTCTTGAATTCCTAACTTGTTCTTCAAAGACCAACAAAAATAACATCATTCTCATAAAGCTTTCCCTCATCTTCTGACCTTCCTCGGACCCCATCTCACATAATACTTTACTTTCTACCTCTCAGCTGCATTTATTATATAATGCTATGTGTGTTTGGTTATCTGTGTTGTGTTCTCATTCCTTATTTGGATTGTAAACTACATGGAAGGCAAGGACCTTATCCTATTTAAACTTTGTATCTTCCCCAATGACTAACAGTGCCCTGGAGAGAGACTTTGAATAAATCTTGGTTGAATTAATGAATGATTTAAGAATGAATGACTAAATCATTCTACATTAAAGAGACAGAATGGATTCACAGTGCTGATTAGTTATTGCTCACTGTGAAAGCAGGTAGCTTTGAATTGGATATGTTGTCTATCACTCCCTTTGGAGCTATCGTGAAAGAAGATTGAGAGGCATAGAGCAGGCAGAAAGTGAGATTTTTCTTCCCTTTTTATTATATTTTATGGGGACTTCCTCTGAAAGTGCAGCAGAGAAGAAAATATTCTAAAAATCTAGCAATCATGGGCCAGTTTGGTTTTTTTTTTACCTAGAACAAGAATGGACCAGTTCAGACTGGGAGAGGGATTAGATGTGGCTTATTGCAATGTGATGTCATTTTGGTTGAAATGGTCATAGGCATAAGTTATGAGAAGATGACACCATATGGTAAAAGCAGTGAGGAAGGATCCCCAATGGACTTTAGGGGTGACGTACTCTTGACTGAGCTACCTGCTCCTTCCCTGTGATACATGAAAATGTCTTTCAGCCTTGCAGAAGTTGAAGATTTTATCTATTCTAGTATTTCTTTATTCTGACTTTGGGTAACTTATTTCACCTCTCAGGGTGTCAAAAATTTATTTCATGGTCTTTTATTTTTATACCAGTCATTTCTGGGCGTATTGCTTTCCCTTGTCACAAATAAAGACAGTTAAGCAAAACCAAATGATGTGGTGACCATATATGACAGTGGATGCAGAATTCTTTCCCTGTGGCCTACTTTTCCAGTGGAAAGAGGGGGGTGACTATCTTCTTTGGGACCAATATTGGCCATTACAGTTACACACCATAGGTTCCATTTTCACATTCTTTTTATTGCACGGTTCTAAATGTTGTATTCGCTGTACTGTCTTCCTGGTTACGTTTATGTTCTGTTCTGTATTATCTTCCTGGTTATGTTTACTTCACTCTGCATTAGTTCACATGTCTTCCCATGTTTCTCTGAATTTGGGGGCTTCAGATTTTAGATCTTCCTCATAACAGTAAGGGTCATGCCCTTTTAAGCAGTAGCTGGGTCATCCTACAAAATTCCGCACCAGAGCAAATATTTGATGGCACAAGACCTTCTGCCAAGTGGCCATCTGTCCTATTTGCCAACTAATGACTAGAGCGTTAAGAGATAGACTGACTAGGAAAACAAAGCCTGAGTGAACTTAATATAAAAGGGAGGAAAAAGAAAAGTTTATGTATTTGAGATGTCTGAGTAGGTGGATATCATCACCACTCATCTTGCCAAGCTATAGCATTCAAATGAAAACAGTGGTAGGGAGGGAAACCACAGGAATGTGGGGCTTGAGACAGCTACAAATAATCTTCTCTTTGGAAACGTCTAAAGACACCAGTTTAGCACCATGGCATTTATGGTTTCCCATCTAATTCGGGCTGTTGAATCTTGCAAGAGAATTGGCAGGTGTGGCTGTTTACTCAAGGTTGAGAAATCAAATCTTAATTGAGAACAAAATGCGAGGAAAACAACAGGGAGATTCTGATAGAAGAGCTTAAGGTTTTCAAGACCTTCTGAATGTTGTCAATGCAACTCTTAGCAACCTTCATTGTTGCTCGGTAATTAGGACTAAAAACTTTCCTGCAAGTGTATTTTCATGGACCACATGTTCTCATGTCATTAGTTTATGAGGTGAGATATATGCTTCCAATACATGACTTCTCAGTGTCAGAGCATAATGTATATGTTTTAAAGTACTCCTACCCAGTCAACCGAGGGAGCACTTCTTCCTCATTGTCAGCATACCGAACCAGAAATCAGGCCCTTCCATTTCCATTAGCCTTTGCCATTTATTGCTATCAAAAATCATTTGGGGGGATAGTTTTCATAACTGCGGTTTCAGGGATCAATTAAGTTAGAAACATATGGGCTTGACACACTTTCTTTCCCCATTTGCAGTGTTAACCCAGCTTTAAAAGGCTATGAGTATACAGTATAACCTCTTGGGCTCAATAAAGCTCATGCTGCCCCAAACTCCAGTTTCTGCAGCTCTGCAAATACCACACAAAACAGCCTTTGTCTGCCAAGAGCAGGGAAGGCTTCAGCTGAAAAGCTAATGGTGGTGATTATAGTTTACAGAATCAGAAAGCTGGAAGGGGCCAAAGTGGCCATCTAATCTAATCCATGTATTAAAGGCCTGCTGTGTGCCAGGTACTGTGCTAAGTGCTGGGGGGCCAAAAATAAAAGGCAAAAGACTGTCCCTGTCCTCAAGGAACTAATACTCTAATGAGGAAGATAGCATGCAAACAATTACATACAAACAATACACACTGACATGGGATTAATTGGAGATAATCTCAGTGAGAAGGTACTAGCATTTTTGAGGGCCCTGGAAAAGCTTCTTGCCAAAGGTGGGATTTTAGCTAAAACCTGAAGGAAGCCAGGAGGTAGAAATGAGAGGGGAGATTATTCCAGGCAAGGGGGACATCAAGTGAAAATGCAAAGTCTGGAGATGAAGTGTCTTGTTTAAGGAATGGCAAGAAGACTGGTGTCATTGGGTCGTAGAGTGCACGGAGAGGAGTAAAGCATAAGAATTTTACAACATTTACAAATTTACTATTTTACAACATCCCTAACAAGTTATCCTCTATCACTGGCTTAAAGGGTAGTAAGGTGGAGGAATCTACTACCTCCTGAGGCTGGAATTTGTTTTTTTTTTCTCTCAAGTAAGTGAAGTACTTTAGTAAATGTTTAGGTTTAATAATCTCCCCTACATGGAAAATCCTGGAACAAAAGCTTAAAATGAATGAATAAGGCTCCTAGATATAACTGTTAATCTTTCGGAATTTTTGCATTCCAGTTCATCAGCTTTACTGTCTGTGGTTAACAGAGGCAGAACCACTAGTAAGTTTTCTGTTTGCCAACCCCAAGCTTAGATGGTTAACATATTTGTTTTACTAAAATCCTTTACCCATTTAAAAGTGCATTTGATTTTAAAATTTAAAAAAATGAATTAACATTGGTGGGAGGTGTAGGGCAAGGGCAGAATGTACTGTTTTCCCTACATTGTATTTTCTAAATAAATAGGGCTTCCCAGATTTTCCCATTTATTTCTACCAAAGTCTTAGATCCTACAGGGTTTTTCCCTTAATGTTTGATTTTTATTTATGTTTTAATTTTTTTAGTCAATCCATTATCATTCATTAAATGCTACTATGTGCCAGGCACTTTGTTTCCTTCTTTTTAAATTTTTTTATGTTTTAACTTAATTTTTTATTTTTCCTTGTTACTGATTTTTTAAAAGTTAATTTTCAAAAATTAATGAAATTCTACCTTCTCTGCCTTCCATCCCCCCCACCACTGAAAAAGAAAAACAAAACCCTTGTAACAAAAATGCATAGTCAAGCAACACAGATCATCCAATAAATGAATGTTTCATTCTACACTCTTAATCCATCACCATTTTGCCAGGAGGTAGATAGTATATGTCATCATTGGTCCTCTGGAATTGTGGTTGATGATTGTGTTGATCAGAATTCTTAAGTCTTTCAAATTTTTTATTTCATAGGGTTCATCTTGCTAATCTTTTAGCTATTACCTACAAGGTCAGGGGATTATGCCTTCTTGGCTAGGTGGATGGCATATGCAATTTAATATTATTTTTGCAGAGTCTATAAGAGATCTTAGAATCTCTTTAGCTTTGAAAAAACTTGTGAGAGTTCAATTTTAAGTATTAAGTTGAGGATGCTGAATATGAAGATATCTAATACTTCCCCCTGCCCCCAAATGGAGGATCCTAGATTTTAACTCATTATTGATAAGAAAATGAAGGACTATTCATAGAATCAGGACTTCAGGCTTTTTCCAGCTGACCTTTTCAGTAGTACTGGAATGAATATGGACTAAGCAATCCCCCTTTTCAGCTGAGATGCTTGGCAAAGAATGAATGGGATTTCCATCATTAGCTCAATGACAGTTTTATGCTTGTGCTCAGCTTAGTATAATGACTGGGGCTTATAACTTCTGACTTCTAGTTGTTTCCCTAGACCTTCCACAGTGCTTAACTGCCATCATTTTTTAAAAAAAATTGTCAGCTCTTTGTTAATGAGCAATTTAAAAAAATGTCAGATTATCTGGATTTGTATTTTTGTGAAGGTTACATATAAAAACCCAGATCAGAAGAGCTAAGAAATAAAGTATGTGAAAATTAAATTGGAAAAAGGACTAATTTAAAGGGATCCTTTTTGGAAATTAATTCACACACTATAATCCTAATTTCACAAATAACAAAATTTAAGAGCTGAAAGAGACCTCAGAGGCTATTTATGTAGTCTAATCTGTTTCTCAGCAATAATTGCCTCAAAATTAATCTTCTTTCCATTGTCTTTTGGTCTCTGTTTGAAGATGTCCAACCTTCTGTGGCTTTCTTTCTTTTATTTTTTTTTTTGAAACCGATAAACAGAAAACTTTTATTGTCCATTTCTGCACACCATTCCACTCTCATCTCTCAATTTTTCCCCAGACTAACCTCAGCCAAAGAAAGGCAGGAGGCTAAGGAATAGGGAGAGGAGTGTGGCGGGGTTGCCTCCAATTTGGAATAAGCCCCCAAAGTGGAAGTGGAGTGTTCTAGAAAAATATAGACTATGCCCAAGACTCTTCTCAAATGATGGAACTGATGCCCACTTCCTCTAGTGAACTGCCAAGTAGAAGATGCTGCAAGTCGCAAACTGGGGTGGGGGACTACTTTCCAAGAGAGCCCATTCTGTGTTTAAACAGCTCTAATTGCTTTTCCTCCTATCAGGCATAAAACTGCCTCTCTGTAGTTTCCCCCATTATTCCTGTTCTGCCTACTGGGATAGGTGGAATATATCTTTGGAGAACTAGAAAAGATTGGAGAAGTAGATACCCTGAGGTCCAAGCCATGTGGAACATATTACCCACTCATTATGCCAAGATGTATTTTACAGATTATTCGTATGACAAGACTATATGGCACCTTAGCAGCATTATTTAATGACCGCCCAGCTTTGCTGGAAGTGCCCTATGAGAAGTTGCACATGATCTATAATTGTTGGAGAACTGACAGTCTGTACATCGTATCATGTCTTCCTATAACTTCATGATGAAAGAGGGTCCCTCCCCTCCTCTTTTTTTAAATACAAGAAATTAAAAACACCACCTCACCTAGAAACAAATCCAAACAAAATAGGAAACTGAAGTAATATGTAAAATATTGATGTAGTTTAGGACAAAGAGCATTGTAGTTAAAAGCGTTGAACTTGGAGTCAGGAAAACCTAGATTCAAACACTTTGACACTGGGTAGATGTGTGACCCTGGCCAAGACCTAACTTTTTTGAGCCCATTTTTTTTAGAGGGGGTAATGGGAACTGGACGAATGTTCTTTGAAGTCCTTTTCAGCTCTAAATCTATGGTCTTATGATTTTTCTCTGCACTCTGGTCAGAGGATGTTGGTTTGAGTACCAGTCCCACCTGCCAGTAGTATGATCTTAGGCAAGTAATTTCTCCTCTGCATCTTAATTTCCTAATCTGTTAAGTGAGGGGATTGTGCTAGATGATTTAAAGAGCCCTTCTAGATAGGATAGTCTATGATTTATTAAGTGTTTTGCCCAGGAGGGAGAATTGGAAACAGTTGCTGCAATTGGGGATACACTGAGAATGCAGGTCTTGTGCTTAATGTTATTTTGTATAGTCCCATTCATGTGTTCTAAGCTCTTACTCAGGCTGAACTTCCCTCTGCCACCGCAGCCCTTCTCCCAATATGCTTTACTGTGCCTTTTGTTTATGATGTTCTTTATGTCCGAGAGGTCCTTCTTACCTCTTTTTATCTGTTATAGCTAGCATTTCTATACTACTTTAAGGTTTCTAAATCTCTTTACAGATATTTCATTGGATCCTCATAACAACCTGGAGCAGTAGTTGCTATTATGATTTCCTCTTTTATAGATGAGGAACCTGAGACAGACAGAAAAATTAGCTGGGATTTGAACTGAGGTCTTCCTGATTCTATGTTCACTGCTCTGTCCACTGCACCATCTAGCTGCCTGTTGAATTTTTCCCAAATCTTAAAGCCCCATTCAAATACTATGTCCTCCATAAAGTTTTCCTTGATCCTCTTTGCCTTTTCCCCTCTGAACCTCAAATAACATGGTGCTTTATACCTCCTTAATGAATTTAACACGTAATAATGTATCATAAGTATCTCTGCTCTGCTTATTTATTTCCCTGATAGACTGTAAGTTTCATGAGGTCTACTACCTAGCCCACAGTACTCTTTGCACAAGAGTGTTGGTATATATGAATGAAATTGGAGTGGATGGTAGAGGGAGAGGTGAGTGTCAGAAGATGAATATTTGTTTTCTTCAATTGGTGTACCGATGCACAATAAAAAATATCTTTGTATAGAACTTCTCTTTTAATTTTGAGCTAGACTGTTGGTGGAGTTGTGATCTGGAGAGTAATTTATAATTATGCCTAAAGGACTATAAAACTGTGCATACCCTTTGACCCAGCAATACCTCTGCTAGATCTGTATCCCAAATAGATCAAAGGAAAAGGAGAAGGACCTATATGTACACAAATATTTATAGCAGTTTTTTGTGGTGGCAAAAAAATTGGAAATCAAGGGGGATGCCCATCAATTGGGGAATGGATGAACAAGTTGTAGTGTATGATTGTGATGGAATATGATTGTACATGAAATGATGAGCAGGATGCTTTCAGAAAAACCTTGAAAGACTTAGATGAACTGATACAAAGTGAAGTGAGCAGAACCAGGAGAACATTGTACATAGCAATATTGTATGAAGATCAACTGTGAATGATTTAGCTATTCTCAGGGGTACAAAGATCCCTGAAAATTCCAAAGGACTTATGATGAAAAATGCTATCCACCTCCAGAGAGAGAACTAATGGAATCTGAATACAGGTCAAAGCATACTTGTTTTTACTTTCTGCATTTTTATCATTTTTGTCTATGTTTTCTTTCACAATGTGACTGGTATAGAAATATGTTTTGCATGACCTCACATGTATAACCTATATCAAATCACTTGCTGTCTAAGGGAGGGGGGAGAGGAAGAGGGAGGAAGAGACTTAGAAACTCAAAATTAAAAAAAAAACTTAAAAATTGTTTTCATGTGTATTTGGAAAAATAAAATATTAAGAATTCAAAAAAATTCTGGACTAGAGTTTGTGATCATTGAGCTGGAGGTTCACATCCTACGAATAGAGAATCTGGTTTATTCCCTCTTCTCCTTGGTCTGTAGCTCTCCAGGAAGGTAGATTCATAAGTCTCCTCTCTTTTGAACTCCCTTTTTTAAAAGGATGGGCTTCTTTCTATTATGTTCCATTGGAGCTGAAGGGATCTTGAAGAATCTATGAATAAAATAGAAATTTCTTTTCTTTTGGACTTTTAAACAAGTAAGAATCAGCTAAAACTCTTATGAAGAGACAGGAAATGAAGCAATTATCATCTTGGCATTTTACAATAGAATCAAATGTGGCACTGATTATTTTGTTGGGTTTTTTTTCATCTGGTATTATGTTCTGGTGTTATTTCATTTAAGCACTAAATCCTATTCTGTTCTGAATCTGATTTTAGCTGTCTCTCAGACACATCTTCTTTCAAGCAAGGGATTTGGCTGATTTTAAGGAGTGAATTAGAAGCTGTAATTCACAGATTAAAAAATATTCAAAGATTGTCAAGTATTTTAAAGTCTTTAAAGGACCAACAATAGGCAAAATTGCCAAGTGGGCGAAGTTTTGTCTTTGGTCATCTTCTATTTTCCTTTCTTCACTGATTCTCTTTTAGGTACCCAGTGCCCTTATTGTTTCCCTCTGGCGCTCAACTCAGGTAGCCCTCAAAGGCCTTGCCCTCTTCCTGCACTAGCCTATGTCCCTAAATGACTCAGGTTTATAGGATACAGATTCAGAGTTGGAAAGAGTCTCCTGCTTATCTACTAGCTCCCTGCCTCCAGGATCAAATACAAAGACCTCTGTTTATCTTTTAAAGCACTCTATAACATCACCCCCTTCTACCTTTCCAGTCTTTTTACTCTTTATGCCCTTCTACATACTCTGCAATCCAGTTAGACTGGCCTCTTTGCTCTTTCTTGAACCAGGCACTCCATATCCTGATTCAAGACATTTTCACTCACTATCCGCCATGCCTGGGACTTTCTCCCTCCTCATCTCTGCCTCTTGGCTTCCCTGGATTTCTTCAAATCTCACCTAAAATCCTACCTTCCAAAGGAAGTCTTTTCCAACCCTCCTTAATGCTAATGCCTCCCTTCTATTGGTTATCTCCAATTTATCTTATATATAGATTATGTGTACATAGTTGTTTGCATGTTGTCTCCCTGCTTAGACTGTGAGCTCCCCAAGAACAGGGAGTATCTTTTGCCTTTCTTTGTATCCCCAAAGCTTAGTACAATGCCTGGTATGTAGCAGGTGCTTAATAAATGCTAATTGACTAAGTCTCCCATTTACAGATGAAGAATGGGACTCAGAAATGTTAAGCGACTTACAGAGGACACACAGCTATCATCTAATGTAAATTCAAACCCAATCTTCTTATTCTACAACCAGCAGGCTACCCTACACTGCCTCTCCTTCTCCCTTCTTCCCATCAGAATTCCCACTTCTCTCTCAGTTCAACAGAGTGCCAGCTGGTTGTTAAGAAGGAAGCAAGCACTCTGGTTAAATTAATTTATACTAAAGGATAAATAACTGAAATTCCACTTAGGAGTAGTTGTGTTTTAAAAGAAGGCAGGTAATTTCACCCACAGGGATCTCTAATTGGCTAAATTATGGTTAGTATAATTAAGTAAAGCATTTAGGTATTATGACTAAGTGAAGTATATTAGTTGCAGTATCAGAGAATCATCTGAAGGAGCCCAGAATAGCTTCTTGCCCTGATGAAGCTTGTTTTTCCTAGACTGTCTAAGCTGAGCCCAGGTAAACTCTCGACCTTCTTGGCTCTCTGCAAGTTCAGCCCTTGTCCTCTTTCTTTGTTCTTCTGGGGTTTGAACTGTGATTCCTTGGCCCAAAAAGTCTTTGCCTCCTGCTATTCACAATGAGGTATAGCCCTCCTTTAGGACCACTATTTTAATGAAGTACAGTAAAAAGTTATAGAACACTTACTATGTGCAAGACACTGTGTTGGCTGCTGGAGGAGATCTAAAGATGAGTAAGATGGGGTCATGCCTTTAAAAGGTTTACAATCTAATTATGGGGAGAGAGATAAGATGCACACAAATATTATATAAAATAGTGTAAAAATATAGGGGACAGGTAGGAGCAAAGTGGTATGGGGACTCCAACAGAAGAAAAAACCATTTCCATTTTGGATTAGGTGTTAAGGAAAGGTTTTGTGGAGAAGGTAGCAAAAGGAATTGCGCCTTATAGGATGGGTTTAACCAAGCTAAGGGATAGGGAGAAGTGTGAACAAACCTTTGGCTATGTGAAAGTTCAGAGTATGTTTGGAAGTGGGAGGAGGAAAAGGATAGAGAGGATGGAGGAAATTGTGGAAAACAATAAATAACTATAGGTGCAGAGCAAATAATTAGTTTAGTTTGGAGACTATTAATTATATCCACCTTCCCTTTATTCGAGATAAGTTCTTGGTCTAATGAAAGCTCTGAACAGAAGCAAATAAAGGAGATGGAGCAAATAGGTCTGTTCCTATGTGGGATTTTAGTCCGCTTCTTGTTCTAGGCCATAGTTGGACATATTGAAATCATTAAAGTTAAAGCTCTTAATACTAAGCAACATCCTGACTATGCTATAGTCTGGGTTCACCAAATATCTGAGCACTGAGAAATTCAACTGATCTTTTAGATGTTAACAATTTGAAGAGTAATAACTCCTCCTAAGGATTTTGCTACTTAATCACATTACCCTTTTACTAGAGCCAAGGGTAATAATACATTACCCTTAGTCAAGAAAGGAATCATTTAGAAGTCTGGTGTTGTCCTATGCCTAGATAGCTGATACATCAACAAACATTTATGAAGCACAATGGCTAGGGATACAAAAACAAAAGGCAAACAGTACCTCCCTAAGGGGCCACCACTTGTATGTTGTTACACACCAAGCAAATAAATAATTTATTATGTCCCCATCTATGGTTGTTCTAGCACAATGTCATATATAAAGACCTCTTCCCAGTCACTTGAGATCTGATTTGCAATGTACTTCACACGCATGACCACGGTTAAGCCCCTGGACAGCTCCGGGAGGCAGATACTAGAAATATTATTATCCCCATTCCTTGAATGAAGACACTGAAACACAGAGAAGTCAAGTGATTTGCTTGGGTCACTCAGCTACTAAGTAATCGGGGGTGGCATATGATTAACGACAACAGCAACAGCAGCTAACATTTATGTGGTGCTTACTGTATACCTGGCACTGTGCTACGTGTTTTATGGTTATTCTCTCATTTGATCCTCACAACAACCCTGAGAGGTAGGTGTTATTATCCGCATTTTACAGATGAGCAAACTGAAGCAAAGAGAGGTTAAGTAAGTTGGCCAGGGTCACCGGGCTACTAAGTGTCATTTGAATCCAAGTCCTCTTGATTCCAGGTCCAACCACCCCTTCCCTTTTTTTTTGCTCAGGAGGGAATGAGGCTTGGAACAAATTCGCTTTGTTCCTCTAGGCCTCAGTTTCCTTATCAATAAAGCCTGAGACTGGACTAGATTATTTCTAAAATTTCTTCTAATTCTAATTCCTGTGTTCCCATGGTTGCTGATACTGCTATAGCTTTTTAGGGTTAGTCTAGTCCAGTTGGTGGCTTTAGTTTAAATTTCTCACCTAAGTTTAATTTTCAGTCTCTGCCACAGTGTAGTGACTGATACTACCACTCTTAGTACTACTACTAGTTAACATTTGCATAGTTCTTACTATGTGCCAGGCACTTTCTTGGTCATGTCTCTGATCACTTGGCGTTCACTATGCATTATTGGAAATACTGGGGTATGTGGGGTATTCAGGGAGGACTAGCACCTCGGGTGTGAAGGCTTGTGGAGCCCTTTTCGGAGGAGCTCACCCAACCTTTTGTGTCCACCTGTCACCCAACTCTCACTCTCACCTGTGGCCCCAAGAAGCTATAGCATGTGCAAGCTGCCACACCCCAGTAAAACTATCTCAGCAGACTGGTTAAACCAGGTTGAGGGTAACTGACAGGCCTCAAACCTGTTGAGGAGTTAGGGGATATTTACTTCAAGCATGTGAAGACTTCACCCAGTGGAATGGGAGGATGAGAACAGTTTGTTTCAATGGCCATAAGTGTGGCTGAAGCAGGCACTGTGGAGTGCTTAGAGCTTGATCTGACATCACAGATGCCAAAGTCATCCACTGCATCATGGCCGTTGCCAATTGTCTTGATTTTTGTATTGCTACTGGACTTCATTGACTCTGGAAGAAAGAATGAGGCTGATGACTTTGTACAGCTCTGCTTCACTTAACTCCAATTCACATGCAAGTTAAAACATCACCCTCCTGATGTCATCCACACTCTTTGAAAACAATGCACGGACTACAACATTGCAAACAATTGTAGCTTCTGGCAGTGGACAGGGACTCCATAGGCCTTTGCAAATTTTGGATCACTGAAAGTACTCTTAATTCTGATGCACAGAATGTTTCCTTCCTCTGCACTAGACCGTCACTCCTGCGTCTTTTCTTCTGTACTGCTTAAATTTCCTAGTTGTTTCAAGCCTTCTTCAGGGGACGTTATTTTCAACCATTTGTCGCTGTTGCCCTGGAAGGAGGTCATGTCCCAAGCTAGATTCAATTTAATGCTATTCGGTTCAACAAGTACTTATTAAGCACCTACATTTGTGTGAGGACAAAGTATATTCTACTGATGAACTCCAATTTGTCTGTGTCTCTCCTAAACTCTGTACCCTTCATGGGGGCAGTTTCTAGGTCTAATTTACTACTGCATTTCATCAAGTGCCTAGCATGGTGTTCTGTCTGTAGGAGGAGCATAATAAATATTTAGGTGTAATTGAACTTAATGCTATAAATATGATGTTGTTAGTGCAAATTTTCATGGGACTCTTACCTCCCTTTTTTATGGATTTTATACTTCTCTTCTTAGTTGGTTTATATGGAAATTGTCATTCACTGAAACCCTTAGGTTTCTCTTTTTTTCTCCACATGAATTCAAGGCCTCCTCCATTTCTTTTTTGTGTTCTTGTCTTTTTGAGCCCATTATTATCCTAATTTTACAGTTGAAGAAATCCCAGACCCTTAAGAGACTTTTCCTTCGGTCCCATAACCATATATCAATAAGATTAAAACCCAGGTCTAATGACTTTTAGGTCAGATTTCTTTTCACCCTGGAATTGCTTTAACATTGTTTATTTATCATGGGGCAAGAGTTGAAATATGTTCACATAATATAAAATTTACTTGGTATATAATACTAATGGATAACAAGCCCCAGCATGTCTGGGAAAGGTCATGTTTAACATGTGTGACTGTGTCTCATTTTGCTCTGGGCCAAGCGAACTGAAGGCTGTAGTTTTCTTAGAGATTTATCTTAAAGGAGTGTGAAAAATGTGATAAGATGCCCTCAAAAGAGCTATGATTGTGCATCATGCATATATCTTAAATGGCTATAATCTTGTGTGTTATCTCAGGAGCACCACTTATGACTGAGAATTTTGCATATTAGAAGCATCATGCAGACTCCTAAATCTCAACCTGAATTGGGTTTCTACAACATTACAGTTGGTATGTAGGGTAGTATATGGTAAAGAGGATGGAGGCAAGGGGCAAGCTGTGTACTGGCCTATGATCTTTCAAAAGGACTAAAGGTTTTATCAGCTACATGAGATAATATTTGTAAAGCACTTAGCATAGTTCCTGGCACATAGTAGGTCCTTAATAAATTCTGTCCCCTCCTCCTACCTGCCTCATTATATCCATGTGGCTTTCTGGATGTTAGGATAACACTAATAACTCCCCGACCTTCTGCCAAATAAAAACATAAAGTTTAAGAGAAATATTATTTTAGCTAAAAAAAGGATAAGTTTATTTTAAACTTTTGTTTTCTATAATTTGGGTATAGAAAGAACTTGAATGCCAAGTTTTAGGAAAAGTAGCGATTCTGGAGGTGGATTTTATTTCCATTGCTGCTTCTTTTTTAAGTCTTAAGATATTTTTAGACTGTGGTGGTCCAAAAGTGGAAACTTTGGCTTGATCTGTGTCCCTGCAAATAAAAACCAACTTCATTTTAAAGCTACCCTTGCCTTGCACATTTAAGCATCTGCCCTTGGGATTTTAAATGCCCATCTATTAGTTTAAGCATATCCAATTTATTTTCAAGAATTTCTAATGGTGGTATATTAAGGTATCACATGTTTAGTGTGATGGGCACTCAATACATTTTATTGATTGCTGCTGCTAAGTTCTCTTCCTTCAGTAAAAGCCTGTTAAGTGTGTCTAGTAATCACATGGATTTAGATATATTAGAGGCCCTATGCCCTGAGACACTGAGTAAGAGCCTGAAATAACATAACTGGCCTTATAAAGCAGATAGATCTTGTCTGGATGCCTGACACATAGTAGGTGCTAAATCAAAGATTGTTGATTGATTGTCTCCACTAAAAAGGGATTTCACTGGACTTGCAACTGCGAAAATGACTGTGTGGTTTTGCTTGGTTTAACTACCATCACTTGAAGTTTCCATCCTAAAATTTCCCATGTTATTTTCCAAATAGTCAAGAACAGCTTAATTGAGGGCTATTGTTTAAGGGGCAGCTAGACAGAGAGTCATGCCAGGAGTGAAAAAGACTCATCTTCATGAGTTCAAATCTGGCTACTACTAGCTGTTTGACTCTGGGCAAGTCAGTTAACCCTGTTTGCCTCAGTTTCCTTATCTGTAAAATGAGTTGGAGAAGGAGATGGCAAACCACCTCGGTATCTCTGCCAAGAAAACCCTGAAGTTGGGTCATGAAGAGTTGAACATGCCTGAAGTGATAGAACAACAAAAACACCTACCTCCCGGCACCATGTGTGAGGATCAATCAATAAACATTTATTAAGCGCCTACTATATACAGCTAGTAAGTGTGACCCTGGGCAAGTCACTTAACTTGTATTTGTCTCAGGTCCTCATCTGTAAAAATGGGGACACCTTGAAGAAGGAAATGGCAAACTATTTCAATACCTTTACCAAGAAGACCCCATAAACAAACCCATGGGATCACAAAGAGGTGGATGTGACTAGACTGAACAAAAGCAACAGTGTTCTAGGCACTCTGCTAAGGTGAGCAAAAAGAGACAAAAGACAGTCCCTGCTGCTCAAAGAGCTTGCAATCTGATAGATCAAATGAGGTAATGTTTGTAAACTGCTTTGCAAACCTCAAAGAGCCAAGAAAATGGTAGCAATTATTATTTTAATTATCACTTTAGTTCCTGGCTAGTCAAGCTCCCCTTTCTCTGGATATCAGTAGAACCACAGATTTCTAGAACCATAAGGGATTTGGAGGATAATCTAGTGATAGGATTATTTGCTTTCATGCTCTGAGGTACCTTATAGTTCATTTAGTTCCTTTTACAGATAAGGAAACTGAAGCTGAGAGATTATGACTTGCTAAGGTTTTTGTTGTTCAGTCAGACTCTTCATGACTTCATTTGGGGTTCTCCTGGTAAAGATACTGGAGTGGTTTGCCATTTTCTCTAGCTCATTTTACAGATGAGGAAACTGAGGCCAACAGGGTTAAGTGACTTGCTTAGGATCACACAGCTAGTAAGTGTCTGAGGCTGGATTTGAAATCAGGTCATCCTGACTCCAGGCCTTGTGCTCTGTCTAGTGTGACACCTGGCTGTCCCTAGCTGCTCCAGGTTACTCAGCTAGTAAAGGTGGGATCTGAGCCTCGTTCTCATTCTGCCGACGATTAACTCTATGCTCTTTCTCCTTCCCCACTCTGCCTCTAATTCTTACCAAGAAGGGGAAAAAAATTGATTCACATTTTGTTATAGTTATCTAAGATATGTAGCTAGAGTACAAAAATCAAAAGAGAACTTAAAATACCTACATAGCTTAATTTCTGTTAGTGGGTTTGTTATGTGTCACGCTATGAACATAGTCTCTCATAGGCCTTTAGGGTGTTTGAGACTCAAAAACCTGAAAACCTGACAGCCCTGGTAACATGGGAGCAGTGGTTAAGCCAGTTCCTTCAGAGGGCAGGATGCTAGCTAGCATTGGAGCTTATGCGACTTCCTGTCATCTAGTTAAACAGAGCAGAGTAAGTCTGAATTTCACAAGAGAAAAAGTAAAGAAAGCAAAATTTGCAAAACTTCCGCTGTTTTACTGATAGTTAAGTATGTGGAAGGAGTGACTATTTTAGAGAGATCAGTAGTGGGTGTTGTGGGGCCTCTGTACAGCCCCTGTGAAGGACCTCCCTGGTACGATATAGGCAGGTGACCTTAACCTACATAAGAAGTCCCACCCCTCTCCCAGCCTGTTGCTTTAGAGGGGGCCTACTGCAGCCTCACTTTGAACATATCTGTTATCACAGAGAGATAGATGTAGTTTTGAAGTTTCTCTTTATGGGATAGTGGGATTTGGAGTTAGAAAAATATCTTAAAGCTTATCCAGTCCAGTATCCTCATTTTCCAGACAAGAAAACAGGCTGAGAAGGGGGTAAAGTGACTTTCTTTTTTAAAATTTATTTTATTTTTAATTTATGGAATAAAACAAGCATTTCCATAACATAATAAAAAAAGATGTTCGCCAATGAAACTACAAATCTACATGTGTAACTTGGTATTTCTTTTAAATATAAAGTGCCTTTCTTGCCTATGGGCAGATAGCAGGGAGATTAGAAGTTAATACCTTTTCAGAGTCTTGGCCATTCTGAATCCCTTTTCCTCAAGGTAATAATTAGTATAGCAGGAATTCAAATTTAGGAGTTCTGAATTCAAATTAAGTAGGAGGCCGCTAGGTGGTATAGTGAAGAGAATGCTGGACCTGGAGTGAGGAAGATGAGTCCAGTTCCCACTTCAGACAATGATTAGCTGTGTGTTCCTGGACAAACCACTTAATCCCTTTTCTTCATTTGGAAAATTAGTGATAATAATAACACTTATGTCCCAGGTTATTGTGAGGATCAAATAGAAAATATTTGTTACGTGGTTTGCAAGCCTTAAAACTCGAGATAAATGCTAGCTATTAGTTGCATTATTAGCACCAGACCTGGAATCAGGAAGACCTGAGTTTAAATCCAGCCTCAGACACTAACTAGCTGTGTGATCCTAAGCAAGTCACTTAACCTTGTTTGCCTCAGTTTCCTCATCTGTAAAATGAGCTGGAGAAGGAAATGGCAAACCACTCCAATATCTTTGCCAAGAGAACCCCTAATGGGGTCACCAAGAGTCATGCACAACTGAAATGACTGAACAACAACATTAATAACATTATTAGTAGTATTAGTGATAGTACACTACCTACTACATGTTGCTGTCTCTTATTTTTTCATCCTCTGCTAGATGTGGGTATAGGAAATAAATGTTACGTAATTGTCCAGTCTTCAAGGAAATATGATCAAAACAGTTCTTTTTTTCTTTTACTAGAATTTCTCCAAATTATTTAATGTTTTCCAAATTTCCAGGATTTCCCAGTTTTCACCTCCTTCTGCTGCTTTTCAGCTGTTTGATGTCTGTAACTAAATGTACTTGTCAGGACTCGGGTAGAAATAACTGGGTTGCCTCCTGGAAAACCACTATGATGGGAGCCATGAACTGAATCACCCTCAGCAAATACCATTAATTAGCCACCCATGAAAGGTTTGTGACTTTGCTGTTTTTATAAGCATCACATCAGTATGTGGCCAGGAAGCTGAGATTATCTCAATAATTTAGACCTGAAAATACTCAGCGTGATCAGGATCAAAGAATTTACTCTGTTTTCTATATTACTCATCTTACTGTGATTATGAGATATGGGTGCCTGGCCTCTTTTAGAGAAGCAGGGGCATCTGAATATGGACTTAGAAGAATTATAGGTTGTAGGAAGAGAAAGGAATGAGTGTGCAGTCTTAGTGGGCCCCACATAATGTGGTTGTACCACCCCCCCCCCCAAATGGGCTGCTTGTGTTCTGAGAAGGGAGATACTAGGTAATTTGTGAGAAACCCAATTTGGAGTTTGGGGATAATTTTGCATAACTTTTCAGTCTATTCCAAAAATAATAAATTGTTAATTCCCTCATGTACATTGAAATGTGGAATGTCATTGAAAGAGCGCAGGAATTAGAAGATCTATCTGCCTTCTACTTCTGGCTCTAGTTTCCTCATGATCTCTGATGTTTTTACTCATTTTTAACATTACACTAACAGTTTCAAAATGCTTTTTTTTAATTTTTAAAAATAATTCTATTGTTCTTTTGGGTTTTTTATTGCCTAAAATTCACCATTCCCCCCTTCATAGCCCCGCTTCTCTGAGGAAGCCATACCTAAAACCAAAAAAATAAAAATTAAAAAAAAAGAAATAATAAGAGGAAAAAACCCAGCAAAACTGATCAATACAGTGAAAAAAATGATAATATATGTAGTATTACACACTGGTAGATCCCTGCAAAGGTGTGAGGGGAGGTATCTTCTCATATCTTTTCTTTGGGACCACGGTTTTTTTGTTTGTTTTGTGATTACTCTTTCCATTCACATTGGTGTAGTCGTAAATATTGTTTTCTTTTTTTAATTTACTTTGTATCAGTTCATGTAAGTCTTTCAGTGCTTCTCTGTATGTATCATATGCATCATTTTTATAGCACATTAATATTCCGTTATATCAAAATACTTCTTATATCATGACAACATGTCTAAGAATTTTAAAACCAGAACAACCCTTGGAGGTTCTCATTGAACTGAATTGTTCTATAGGTTACCATATCTCCATATGAACTGAACCCCAGGGAGATAACAAGTTTGCATATAAGATCATAAAACTAGCACATGGTTTGATTATTATTTATAGTATTCATATTTTTATTCAAGTCTACAGTTGTGTTCGGGCTTAACTTAACCTTTTAGAATATTTAAGTCCCAGGTACTATGGAATTAATTCAGCTAAGTTGCAGATTTGATCTTGAGTCATTTGAAAAAAGAATCCTTGAAAGGGGAATGTGGGGGCAGTTACTTGGCAGGAAAGAAACAGGAAAATACAGCATCTGGCAAAGTATGTCTCCCTTGTTTTGCTTTGCCCTTTATGGACGTGACCTATTTTTGAAATGTTGTGATTTACATTCAGTGTTGTGGTGGCAAGTTAGACAAAACAGAATTGCCTCCCTGGAGGTTCATGGGGAACGAAGGGAAGGGTGCCAGGAATGAAAGGAAGTAACCTTGATTTTACCTGGAAACATGAGCATCTCTGAGGGCAGGAGATTTGGACTCTATATATGTGAAGAAAGAAGGAAGGAAGCCAAGAGACTGAGCTAAAGTTAACATCCAGGAATAAAATAGCAATCACAGAATAGAAAACAGTATTTACTTTTACAGCGCTTAAGTAGGCAGTTTTAGGGAAAGCATATACAGTTATCCCTTCCACATCTCAGGGGTTAGGGGAGATCCTTCCTCCACCCACCCTGCCCTGACAAAATCTAGAAAATCCGTGTAAAATTTTTTGGCCCTCCCTTTGCACCAAGAAGTCTGAATTATTTTCTTTTTCTTTTGCAAGGTGTTAATGGTACCTTATTGTAATATTTGAGTATATTTTATGCATTTCTGAGTTTCTAAACGTCTGTGTCATCTGCTGGCCTTTGTGCGTTATCTGTGGCTTCTGCAAAACTCCCCCCAAATTCCCATTTAATGTCTTATGCCAACCCGTTATATATCACAACTGCGATGAGTAAAGTCATGATGTGGAAGGGATAACTATGCATCAATCAGAGGAATTCCACTGAAGATTTCACGGTGGACACTTGATTTACTAAAATTATTATCATTATTATTTAAACACTTGAAATATTAAAATCATAATTTGGACAAACCACCAAGATTAAAATGTTTCTACAGCCCACTCTTGTCTCTTTCATGCCACCCCTCTCACCTTTCCCCTTTGCTCAGAAATCTTCAATGGTTTCCCATTGTCTATGAGGATAGAATTTCATAGACTCATAGAACATTTAAGAGATCATAGGGGTTGTTTTGTCTAACCCCATCCTTGTGGAGATGGGGAAACTAAGAGCCAGTAAAGTGAAGTGACCTATCAGGTCATATATGGAAAAGTGGGGTCTAGAATTTGGGTCTCTTGAGTTGTGGTCTAATATTTTTGCCTCTATACAACTGCTACCCAAATGCTTATCCTGACATTTTAAGGCTCTCAGCAATTATCTAGTTTCAACCTGTAGTTCCAGTCTTATCTCCCATTATTCCCTGGCATGAATCCTTTGCTCTGTGTCTAAGCTGGTCTATTTATTGTCCCCAGAAAGCATCCTTATTTAATCATTCCTGCCTGTAAGCTTTTGCTTTTTCCCCTGGCAGATAGTAGGAGTTTAATAAAAGTTTGAATTGAATTATTGAATGCTATTCTCTTCTTGCCTATAATTTCCCATCCCATCTGTGAGCCCCAATTCCTTTAAGGTAGGCTCAAGATTCACTTCAATCGTCTTTTTTAAAAAAAACTTGTACCTATGATTTCATTGGGAACTGGCTGAACCTGAGCCAATCAGTGGGTGCATAAGGTTCATAGCTGAAACTGAAAGGGACCTCAAGACATCTAATTTAGCCTCTTCACTTCGCAGATGAGGAAACTGTCAGAGGGAGATATTCAAAACTAAGCCTTCCTGAGTCTAGGTCTATCTGCCACATTCAGGCTGCCCCTTAGTAAATAACCTTACATAGCACTTTATACAAAGGGCTTTCCAGCAACTGCAAGGGTTGCAGGCAGAGATGTGCTGGTAACTCTCCAAAATACACAAAACACTTAAGTTAATTTATATTATTAACATTTTCTCCCTTGTTTTATTAAGTTTAGACAAGCAACAAAACAATCAAGCCCTGATTTGTAGCAGTTTGTCATTTCTGAGATTTAAGTGCTCACACTGAAAATTTAATAGCTGGCTCACTGGGTATGAGCTGGCTCCAACACCTCCCTGGATAATGTAGGAATTAGCTCCATTTTGCAAATAAGGCTCAGAAACTGAGCCTTAGAAGGAAGGTGATTTACAAGGTTACACATATAGGAATGAGCAGAATATAGATTCAGCCCAGCTTATGACTTCAAATCTATTGTTCTTTCTACTAAATCTTGCAACCTTCCTCTAGCCCATATATGTCTCCTCTGCAGCCTTAGAGTCCTTGATTTCTGAATTTTGGCACTTATTTTATGCTCCTTTGAGTTATTAGTTACTCTTAAAATACATAATTGGAATTCGTCTTGCTCTGCATGTTGTTCCTGGAAAATGTGATGAAGTAGATTGTCTTTTCCTGTATAGGAACAACAATATTTTCAGGGTTGTGTTTCAGACCAGATAGTGACCATCAAATAAATCATACCAATGACTTAACGGTATGTCCAGAAAGCAGAGACACAGCTACTCTACCTCTTTAATCATTGAAAATAGTCCCAATTATATTCTAAGTTTGAATAACATAGGTATACATATTTGTAAAGGAAGGAGCCCTGGTCCACTGAGACACAGGCTGGATAATTTTCATGAAGTCATATAGCAAGGCGTGTTTCAGCCTCTCTGTTGTCTATACTGAGCACCACTGTTCCTTTCTTATTGCTGGTCCCAAATAAGAGGAGTGGACTAGATTAGATTAGAATCCTGGCTTTCCTGCGGACTGTTATTTCTAGCAAATGACTTAGAATTTCATGTTTTCCCTTCCGTTGACTATGCCTCTTGGGATGGAGATGTCTCTAAAGGTTCTGAGCTTTACAGCATTGTGCATAGGACTGTGGATTTCATAAAATCAAAGTGGGGCTAGGAGTGGGGGAGGGAGGGAATAAAATGAATCAGTAAAAAATTGTAGGCCAATTGGAGCCAATATTGTAGTTTTAAATAATCCTTCTTCCCTCCTTACCAAACTTTTAACCTGAACCATTATAACCAGGAGCCAAATTGACAAGTTTTGAGTTTCTTTCTTTTTAATTGCCTTGCTCACCTTCTGACTGGAGTGCTAATGAATAATGTTAATAAACAGAAAAATTACTAAAAGAGACCTCTAGAGGAGAAGAAGAAGAAACAAAAGACATGAATATTCCTAACACTGGAAGACAGGTCTCTGAATAATTACTTCATAGCTCTAATCATGTAAGCTGCTTTCATGTTGGAAAAGTCAATAAAATTGGTCTCTTACATTCTTATGTTAGATGCCTTGTCATATGAGCTATTATTTATTAGGGCAACTAGATGACGCAGTGAATAGAGTGATGGGCCTGGAGTCAGGAAGACTTATTTTCCTAAATTCAAATCTAGCCTCAGATGCTTAGTAGCTGTGTGACCTCGGACAAGTCACTTAAGTGCTGCCTGCCTCAGTTTCCTCGTCTGTCAAAGGAGCTGGAGCCACTCCAGTGTCTTTGCCAAGAAAATCCTAAATAGGATCATGAAGAGTCTGGCACAACTGAAAATGACTGAATTATTTATTATATATACATAAGCAGATTAACTATAGAATATTGCTCATTAATGTTCAGAACACTAAAACTGAGTTTCAGTAATTGGAAGTATTGAAAAGTTTCCATGGACAGCACCTCTAATTATTACTTATGGGGCAAAATTCATAGAGATGTATGATATCTCTAATAAATTCATTTTTTATATCCAAGGATACTCAGTATCTTATACAGACCTTATGACACTTAAGAGAAATCACTTTCATATTATGACCCTCATCATCCTTCTGTGATAGATTTGAATTCCTCTCCAAGAAGGGTCTGTATTTAGAAATCTTGCTTAATGGCATCCTTTGTGCAGGTTTACAAAGCAAGACCCTTGTGTATAGTGATAAATAGCAAGTTTTGTTGGTTAAAACTAATGACTTGAACCAATTTTGACTGTCTCTTTTGCCAAACTGGAAGTGCTGGCTGATGCCCAGATCAGTTCTTACCTAATAAAGGGTTTCAACTTATTCACTTAAGTGGATGATTTCAAGCAACTGTGTTATTGCTACATCACATATTAGCCAATAATAATGTCTTCCTGTCTTGCCTTCATTTATCAGATGACAAAAGTCTGGACACAGGCTTAGGAATATCTTGTTCACTTTAGGATATTGTGTGTGTGTGTGTGTGTGTGTGTGTGTGTGTCCCTGCATTTTCTTTTAGGTTTAAATCTCTTGGTCACCCAATCTGGTCAGAAAAAGATAAGCTGTCAGGAAATTTAAAGAAATTTTTAAAGATTCCCATCTGCTCATTATTCAAAATTTTAGTTTCCCACTGCTGTTTAAATGACATCTTTTTATTCTGTTGGTCCTCTTTCCTGTGGCGGTGCTCTGCAGAAAATTTAGTGCTGGTCCAGGGATGGGTTTTAACTGCTCTGGTTTTAATGCACTCAAACCCTTGTGCCTTTAGAGTAAGAAACTCACTATAAATGGGGGAAAGTACTTCGCAGAAGACATTGTACTACAGACAGCATTGATGTTCTACATTCTAAACTCATATATATCTATCTATATATATACATATATATATGTGTATATATATATATATATATATATATATATATATATATATATATATATATATATATATATACGTGTACACAGCTTACAATTCTATTACACTTTAAGGTTTGAAAAGCACTTTCCTCGAACCAGCCTGGTCAGGTAGGTAGTACAAGTATTATTATACTCATTTTATCGATAAGGAGAGCTACTGTTCAAATTTAGGGATCCTGAATTTAAGTCTGGCACACTTTACTCTGCACTATATTTTGTTGTTTTTCAGTTGCTTCAGTCATGTCTGACTTTTTGTGACCCCATTTGGGGTTTTCTTGGCAAAGATACTGGGTTTGCCATTTCTTCCTCATTTTGCAGATAAGGAAACTGAGGCAAACAGGGTTAAGTGACTTGCTTAGGGTCACTCAGCTAGTAAGTATCTGAGGCCGGATTTCAGTTCATGAAGATGAGTCTTCCTGACTCCAGGCAAGGCACTCTGCTCACTGTGCCACCTTGCTGCCCATGCACCACATCTGGTGGTGGCATACTTTTTACTTTGTCAGTGGGAAGTGACCAAATGACCAAGGTTTAATTTCTCTGCTAGTAATTATGCTATACCATGGCATGGTTTTCTAACAACAGTGACAAGACCAAGGATAATCTGAAGTGTGTAAGGAAAGCTAAGAATAATAAAAGAGGATGTTTTAAAAAGTCATATTGGAGAAAAGAAGAGAATCCCAAAAGGCCTGTCCATTGGTGAAGTGGATAGGTCTAAATAGCATCATTCATGTCAAGACCTCAAGATGAGAATCCAAAGCCTCAACTGGGTGTAGTATTTTAACTGAAAACTTATTTAGAATTAACAGTTCTCAACTCTTCATGTTCAAGGAGTGTAACAAATAAGGAGAACATTTTGAGACTTCAGTCTCCTTCTTGTGATTTTTGGCTCTGTAGGAGAAAGTGAGGCTGGTGACTTTGCACAGCCCTCCCTCACTTAATCCACTTCACTTGCAAGTCGCAGCATCACCTTTCTGATGTCATTATGCTCTTTGAGAACGAGGGACAACCAACAACAACAATCATAAGTATTTTTTAAAGTTTTTTTTTTGCCCTATATGCCAGATAACAGTTTACTCTCTTGCTCCCTCTAGTGTAAAAATTGTGGTTTAACCCAGGTTCAAATCAGAAAGCCCAGTGGCATTTCAACGTGAACTCTAGTAGTTTAGGGTAGTGTCAAAGAAACAATACATCACATCCCATGGACTAAATTTCTATGGATGAAGGGAAGAACTCAAAAATGCAAATGTAAAGACTCAAGAACAAACAACTCCAATGAGGAAAGGAAGGAGAAGTTGGCAGATGTGGCTGCACAGGGAACTCATCATCTTAGATTGTCTAAAAAGACAGGGATGGGAGATTGAAGTAATATGTATACACAAGTGTGTCACAGTCCTGAAAGAATAGTGTCAGGAGTGCTAAAGCTAAGATTATAAACTGAGACTAGTGAGGAAAACTAAGGTCTGTAGGTGTTGTTTTTATGTTTTAAAGCTACGCTGGGGAAAAGGGGAATCAAGAAGGAATAAAACCAGGATGGGATGGTGGGGGTAGGTGGGAATGGGCTGATGATAATAGACATTAGAGACAGGGTGGAGTTACTTAACTCTCATTTTGCAACTATTTTCTCTGCCAAGGAGCAAAATCTTTGGACTGAGGTAGACAGAACAAATATGGATAATAGGTAGTTAATAGATTATATTGTAAACTCCTTGAAGGCAAGGACTATCTTCTGCCTCTTTTTGTATCTGGCTGCTCCTCCCCCACACCACCTAGAACCTGGCACATAGTAGGCACTTAATAATGTCAGTTGATTGATTACTTTGAGGGTAAATGGAGAGATAATAAGTCACCTGGACACCTTAGAGCAAAAAAGTAATGCAATGACTATATATATTTGTAATGAGTTTTGTTTTTCTTGTCTTCTCAATAGGTAAGGGAAGAGGAAAGGGAAAGGAAGAGTTAAGAGTTGAAAATAAAATAAAAGTTCAAAAACAAAGTAATGAAAATTTATAGGATCATAGATCCAAAAAAGAACTTGGAGATTTATTCTGACTCCTCATTTTATAGATAATAATAGCTAGCATTCATGTAGCACTGGCCCAGAGGAGGAAGTGACCTGCCTGTGACTACACAGGTAGTAATAAATAGCCAAGAAAAATGTATTTAATAATTTTTAAAAAGATTCTTTATTATTTGTGATGATTTTCTGGGTGGGAAGAAGAGGAAAGAAGCCAACAGAAAAACAAAAGGTACCAATAAAAATTCATATAGGAAGCATGCAGAGACTTAAATCCAGTGTTCTTTCCACCACTCTACTTCCCAAGGAGCTTGGCAAAGAGATGAACCTTTATCTTGTTGCTCGTTGGTTTGATAAAACCCACTGGGAGATGGTTGGTAAAAGTGGCCTTTGGATCCAAATATCCTCCTTGGCTCCCCAGCCTCAGACCTTCTGCTGGAGAATGTCAGAACAGAAGCAGCTCTCTCTGGAAGGCTGTCAGCCGCTCTTCTGGTAGAGATGATCAGGGGACATTGGCAGATGCTCCTGAAAGACAGCATGACAATTCACTTTTGAATAACTAATCTCTCTCTGTGCCATCAGTCCAGGAGCCACTGAGGGCATCCTTTTAAATGTACTTGAACTGTTTAGTAAGTGTCCTTTCTGCCTTCCTGTTTGCCCAGGTAATGGTCCCAATAGCTTTAAAAATGTGAGAGGCATTTCATTTTATTAAAGCTGAGCATACCTAGAAAAAACTCTGGTAGTTGATAATGAAATAATAACCACCCTGCAGTTAAACAAACAAAGCTTTCTAATGGAAGGTGTGATCGCATTGATATATCTTACATGACTTCTAAACTTAATTTTCTCCTCTGCTATGGAATTTTTGCCGCTTTGACTCTCGTTACTATTTCATGTTTATTCACTACTCCCTTTGCACTTCATTATACACATATTTAAATTTATTTTGTGCACTGTTACTCCTGAAATGTGTGAACCTTTAAATGGAAATACTTAAATGCTACTAGAATTAACACTATGTTGGCACATAGGTAAAGGTAAGCAAGTTACACGACAATCTCAGTTGTGTTGCTGTAGTTCCTTAAACAAAAGTGCAAGAATGGGGGAAAAGTGCAGAATGCTTGACTATTTTAGTGGGGATGGGGTGGGGTGGGGAATAAGGTCTTAAGCATTATGATTGAGACTATTATAAAACAAATGTTCTCTAGAGGCAGCATTATTTGGATGCTGCTTTTCCCCATAAGATCGCAAGTAATTTACTGGAAGGTCTAGCATTAGTCTGGATTTTTGTGGGGAAAGGAGAAGCAGAAGCTAGGGAGGAATGAATGGAGCTTTGACCCAGGGCACCAAAATTTAGAAAATGCAAAAATTTGTAGAGGGAAAAGTCCCTTCCCTGACTCGTTCCTCCTTTGGCTGCAGGTTGCAATGCCCCAGGGTCTTTATTGGTTAAGGTCTTGAAGCCTCTCCCCCATGCTTGATTTGAGGGCTCATTTAGCATTGCTTGCCCTAGGACACCATTATTTTGTGCTTCTTGCCCCAGACACTAAAAATACTAGTCAGGACTAGCATGTGTGTGTGTGGGTAAGATACTAGAAATGTCTGTTTAAAATCCCAGGAAAAGGAAATAAATGCTAAAAATGTTTTACACATGTGTTGTTTTCTTCCAGTGGGGGTGTGTGTGTGTATGTATGTGTGTGTGTAGGGGACATACCTACAATCCTCCTGTTAGTTATGTCTCTAAAAATCAATGCCACTCAAATGGTTACAATTTTTTAGAGGAATTTTTTTTTTATACAGTGGTGATTATTTTATGGAGCAAGACCATGTATAAACTGTTTGAGCAGGACACACAAATGTGAATAAATGTGAATATCTGGTTTAGGATCATAGTGCTGTTTGGGGACCCAACTGTGAAGAACAGTACCATGGTCACACTAATACCATCACTATGGCCTGTGCTGCTCTCTTCAGGCTTGAGGAAACAAGTATTTTCTGTTTCACAGGGAATGTGTAGTGGGTGTATATGTACATAAAACTGGAACTCCTAAGACCTGAGGCTTTGACATTTTGTAGGTCTCTAAAGAACTCCACTATTGGCGGATGCATGGTAGAGGGACCCTCACAATGTTCTGCAGAGTAAATAGACCCAGTGAGATGAACAAGGTGTATACACACACCTCTCCTGTCCTACACACTGGTTTTACTCTTTGGTCCCCAACAGCTCTCCTTGAGAACATTCCAGGCATAGCTTAGAGCTGTTTGCTTTTCTTGATGAATGAATACAAAAAGGACCAGTACAGTCTACAGATTCCTTTAAATATGTGAGTGATGATCTACCTTGCTATCCAAATTCCTTAACTTAGGTTAATTTCAACACAGTGGAAGGGTTTGGCTTCAGAGTCTCCCTTCCACAGCTGTTGATAGAAGAAATTGGATTTTTCATTCAAAATCCCCCATAAGCCTAGATACCTCCTGTCATTTTCTTCACTGTTTAGGGCTCAAAAAGTCATAACATACTGTACACATTTATGACAACTTGACTACTACAGATGTTTAGAAAACAGCCTTTCAGATTTTCCTTGAGAAAGAGAGTGAGCTATCATTTCATGAAGTTTCTTGATACATCCTCTTATCAAAGTGCTTTATGACATATAAGTCCAGAAATTAAAAAAAAAATTGCCCTGAAAACCATGTCTGCCTGAGTGTCTAGTTACCTAAAGGAATGATTTGAGGATAGTAGATAGATTTGTCCCCAAATAATCTTTTTATCTTTATACATTAAGTTCAAAGTTCTCAAAGAGCTAAAAATCAACAAATAGTAGAAAATTTGCATCAATTTCCTGGAATCCTCTCTTCCTGTCTTATTGGGAACCCACCCCTGATCCTTATTCTTTCCAACAGAACTGAAGTTAAAATAGAATGTAGGAAAGAATTTGGGGGGATTGGAGATCCTTCTGTCTTCCTCTCCTGTTTCATATGCCCTTCAGGTTGGTTTTACCTTAAATCTCACCATTACCATAAATGACTATACCTCAAAGATACCAAATTCTGAAATTCTTTTCTTTGCCCATAATCTCTTCATCAAACCCTTGGTCTGAATTCCACTTTGGATACTTATTAGCCGTGTGACCCTGAGTAAGTCAGTTAACCTTTTCACTGAAATTTTCTCATTGGTAAAATGGGCATAATAATACTGCCATGAAGGTATTTGGCACAGTGGTACAGAGAGGTAACCTTGCTATCAGGAAGACCTTAGTTCAAGTGTCACTTGTGTATGACCCTAGTCAAGTCACTTGATTTCTCCAAGCAACTCTAGAGTAGAAGCTTCTAAACTGTTTTGGGAGAGGAGATTTCATCATACCAATGTAATCACAGATTTGGACCAAAAGAGCCCCACAGGGTTGCTGTGAGATATATGTGCAACACTTTGACAACCTTAAAGCCAGCTGTACATCTCAACTGTTAATATTGAATTATTGTTAATATGTTATATGTTAATGTGTCATTATTGAATGAGAAGGGAAGAGAGAGGATGGACATTACGAATAGAGGGGTTATTCTTATTTTTTAACCTTGCTAGTAACTGTCAGTCTCTTGAACCACTGATTTCTCTATCATTACCCTCAGCCATGTGGCATTTTAAAAGGTTTGAGAGACATCGTTTCTGGGTAATTTAATAATTTTATTAATAAGGCCAGTATGTTATTAATAAAAGGGTGGTCATTTGGTGAACTCTCTTAGGCCAAAGACAATCATGGTGGCAGGGCTTATACGTTCTTTTGGAAGAGGAGTGGCAATCAATTCTGATTAACACACTAGGAGGTGGGCTATATTAAAATGAGGGACAGAGAGTGACTTCATGTCATCCTTGGACTGAGAGTCTTATCTCTATACCCAGATACCCCCAGCTTTGAGCAATCTAGTCAAAGAATTTGTCCCCACCTTAGACTGAATTCCTTGTAAAGTTGGCTGGGGTCTGACCAAGTTTGAGGAGAGTTAATTCAATCTCATTATCAAGAGACTGCACTTCTAATTTTTTTAAATGAGGACTTTAGAAGAAGGGGATAACTTTGTATCTCCCCAAATTATTGGTTATTAATAATTTCTCTTAGCCACTCATACCCTGCATATCTATCCCTAGATGAAGATACTTTATTTCTATTGTCTTCTTCCTCTACTGATTCTCCCCAGATGATGAAGGCTGCTGGAGATAATCAAGAAACTTCTGATTGGGTTTATCACACATTTATGCTGACCTTTTTATTGACTATCACTTTCTCCAGAATGGTATTCCTAAATCTTCTACTTTCTCTTCAACTCCAATTCCAACTCCAACTCTTCTCCTCTCACCAAATGATTTCCTTCATGTCAAGAAGAGTGAGACGATTAAAAACAACTTCAACTTTCCTTCTCAAAACTTCCCAGTGTCCTCATTCATCCTCTCTTTATTCCTTCCATTTGTAGAATGAAGGGACCCTCATCCTTGCCAAGGCTAGGCTCACTACTTGTAACGTCCATCCTCTCCCTTCCCACTGTGACTTTGCTTTTTAAATAATTCCCCTTCCTTTTATTCATCTTCCATCTCTTCCTTATAGTAGCCCTTCAAATGATTGTCCTTTGTCTCTATTGCCTTTTATGTTCAAACTTCTAGAAAGAATAGGCTCCCCTGAGTGTGGGAGCACATGCTTGTAATCCCAGTTTTAGGGAAAGCTAAGGTACTTGGATCTCTTGTACTTGGGAATTCTGAGCTGCAGTAGGCTATGTTGACAATACAATAAGATGGACATTATTATGCTGAACCCAAGAAGGGGTGAAGCAGTATAGGTCAGAAACGGATGAGCTCAAAGCTCCTATGCCAATCGGTTGTCTCGGGCCCTTAAGTAATCTCTGCATTTCTAGCCTTTTAAAAAGATGTAGTCTCTAAAAAAAAGACACTACTTGCTTATCATTCATTTTTAAACCTACTACAACTTGTGTCAATCTACTGAAATGGTTCTCTCCACAGTGAAAAGCCACCTGCTTATCTTTCAATTAAATGACATGTTTTGCTTTCCCTCCTCGAACCAACACTCCCTCTTCCTTCTTGAGATCTCTTCCCTTCTTGGCTTGTGTGATGTTGCAACACCTAATTCTACTGCTTCTCCTTTCTTTCTGACCATCCCTTCTGTCTCCTTCTTTGGCCTCTTATCATTTCTCTGTTCTTTTGGTGCCCATAAGATTTTGCCTTTGGCCTTCTTACTTCATATACTATCTTTCTTGGTTATTTGTCCTGGCTTCAATTATTATCCCTGTTCAGATGATTTGAAAGTCTCTGTCTCTACCCCAATGCTTCCTACAGCTAATCTGATATTTCTTATTGGATAACTCTACCTGAATGTCCCACAGCCTCCAATTCAACATGTCTAATACTGAATTTCTGATCCATTCCTAGTGGTCCCAGCATCCTTCCAATGTCACTATTAATTTGAACCCCCAGAGTCATTTTTGATTCTCACTTGTTCCTCAGCCCCCACATCCAATCAGATGCCAAGTCCAGTCCAGATGCAATGTGTCTTACACTCAGCCTCTCCTCTCCATTCCTTAGTCCAGGTTCTCACTAGTTTTTAATTAGATCACTATATAATAGTCTTCCCACTGGCCTTTCCAGCTCCAGTATATCCCCTCTTCAATCTACCTCCCATATTATTAATGAAGTAATATTTTTAATGCACAACTATGATTCTGTCACTCATTCACGCCATAAATCTTATATATTAGACATATATTAAAATGTAGCTAAATTAAAATATATTTTCAAAATATATTTTATTTTAAAAATAATTAAATCCTGACTTTAATTCTTCTTATGTTTACAGCCCCCACTGGTCCAAGCAATTTTCAGTGGTGATCCAGAAGAGATACGAATGTTGATCTACAAAACGGAAGATGTGAATGCTCTGGTAAGTGATGCTATTTGCTGACCAAGTGGTTTTACCTATACCAGCTCTGAAGACTTGAAACTATTAAGAAAATAGCTGCAATAAACAAGGAATTAAAAAGGAGAAAAAAATCTGGTAGTCAATGATTTATGAATTTAACAGTTTCTTAGAACTAAGTTGAACAAGTAATTGAATATAGTACATGCTGCTAATTCCCTTGGTATGACTTAATTATACAAATCTGCAAGTCCATCAAGGACAGGGGACTTTTCTCAAACTTTTATTGTCAGCCAAAAACAATGGAAAAGTTAAAGCATCTTTGATCTCTAGCATCTTTAGATTATTATACATTAAATTATAGTATTGGCACAGTATAATAGAGTATACAGTATTATAGTAGTCTGCAGCGTGTCTCCTGCTTCCTGTTGATTGCTCTATCTGCACGTCCAAATAGTCCAAGCTCAGAAGTCTGGGTTCAAGTTCTGCCCCCCGAAACACACTGACTATATGACCTTGAGCAAGTAGAAATTCTTTAACACCCTAAGTTACAGAAAAGGTGTTTACCTTCATTAGTAGGAAGTTCCTCATCTTGGAATTCTCTATTTTAGTGACATCTCAGGCTCAATCCCTCTTCCATCTTAGCTTCACATTTTTTTTCCCTGGTGAATTATAACCTGAATTTGAGCATTTTTTGTGTCTAGAACATTACATCTAAATAACCGGTTGAATGTTAGAAAGAGTTATAGTTAGAAACAGAATCATGGGATCCAGCTCTAGAGCTGGAAGGGATCTTGGAGTCATTTAGTCCAACCCCTTCATTTTATAAATAAGGAAACTGAGGCTGAGAGATTAAGTAAGTGGCCGTATATGGTGGAAGGAGCACTGGCTCTGGATTCAGAGGACATGGATTCAGATTCTATCTTGGACACTTCCTACCTGGTTGATTTTGAACAAGTAAGTTAATCTTCTGGGTTTCAGTCTTCTCATCTGTAAAATGGAGGTGGTTGGACCAGAGAGTCTCTGAAGTCCCTTCCTCTACTATACTGGCGATCCTCTGATCCTAAATGGCCTACCCACAGTCATACAGGTATTAGAATCAAATGAGCCAATGTGTGGAAAGTGCTTTCCAGATGGTAAAGCTGTATATGATGCATATTCTTATTGTAAGCATTGCTGAAGTCATATCTACATTTCAATTTAGTTTTAGATTTCCTTATTTAAAAAACTTTTTTGGGAAGACTTTCCTTGGCTAGCATTGAAAACAGATACAATAACATAGTCTGGTTCTTTGGCAATTTCAGCATAGACAAGACTAGGAGTGGGCTACTTCAGAGGACAGTTGGCAGGATGGAAAGAGCAGACAGCTCAGCGTCTTGACACAGAGCATGGGAATTATCCAGGCCTGCCTTGCGGTGATCCCGACCCTGGGCAAACACTAGAGAACGTGACTTTATTCTATTGATGATGGTAGTGGAGCGAATGGTGGAGAGGAGAGAGCTGAAAGTTTTTCCAATGATGACATACTTGTAGAAAAATCACACTGCCCTTAGAGTGGCTTTTATTTCTAGTTGGGACAATGACGTACAGGTATAGACCATCAAAGGTTAGGCGTTTTACCAGTGGTGGACTTTAGTTTCACTGCAATTCACTTTTAGATTTACATGTTTCCCTCGACCATCTAGGGAGTTAAATATTAGAACTCTTAAAAGCGATGTTGCATCTTTTGGACAACTTTAATATTTTCCAGCAATGCTAGAGAAATCAGAGACAGTTGTTGAGGAATACACACAATTTCTGAACTCACTAGGGTGACAGTAGTTCAAGGTTTAATAAATTGTTTCATTCTAGTCTCATATTTGTCATACCACATCTCACCCTGGCTCCAGGAGAGTGCCAAGAATATTGTTTCTTCTTGTCACGGAAGGCAGAGACCCAACCAAACAAGTATTTATCAAGTGCCTACTATGTGCCAGGCAGCTTGGTGGCATAGTGGATAGAGTACTGGGCCTCAAATCAGGAAGACTCACCTGCCTGAGTTCAAATCTGACCTCAGACACATACTAGCTTTGACCCTGGGCAAGTTACTTAATCTTGTTTGTCTGAGTTTCCTCATCTGAAAATGAGCTGGTGAAGGAAATGGCAAACCACTCCAGTATCCCTGCCAAAAAAACCCCAAACAACATGTGCCAGGCACTGTGCTTAAAGCTAGGAATACAAAGACAAAAACGATGCTGTCTCAGTCTGCCCTCAAGAGCTTACATTCTAATGGGGGAGATAGAATGTATAATATATGTATACATATATATGTATGTATATGTATGTAATATACACAAAATGAATATAATACAGTTTGGGGAGCAAGGTCTCTAGAAGCTGAGGGCATTAAGAAAGGCTTCATATAGAAGCTTGTACTTGAATTGACGTTTGAAGGAAACAAGGGATTCTAAGACCTAATACCTTCCCATTACATGTCCTTTATGATATCTTTTCAGATGTCACTTATAATGACTATTTTGGGGGAGTCTTGATTTTCTGGAACTAAACTAAGTGACCAAATTTCAGACCAGTCTTGCAAGGGAATTGAAAGAACACAGGACTTGGTCAGGATTCAACCTAGTTTGAATAGATTTGAATAACTGTGTAACCAATGGGTAAATCATGTCATTACCTTGGAATCTCAGTTTTTTCCTCTGTCAAATGGTGCTACTAATACACTCCCTCACAGAGTGGTTGTAGGGGAAGCGATTTGTAAGCATTGGAGTGCTATAGAAACATAAGAATTATTGTTACTGATGTAGTCAAGTCAATGAGTGTCTATTAAACACTTGCTGTGTGCCAGGCTTTAGAATTTTTTAAGGGCTTTTCTTTTAGATGATGGCAACCAGATGTTTTCATCATTGAAGAAGAAGAAATTGGATTAAACTGCAGCACGAAGGATTTGAATTGATGTAAGGCAAAATTCTGATTAGTGAAGGCTGTTAAATATTGGAATGGTCTGATGAGGAAGGATGAGAAATCTCCTCTATAAAGTTCAAAAATTAAGCAAATAAGATAGTGACTCATCTGTCTGGGAAGATTTAACTGTAGTTCAGATGACCTCCATAGATCACTTTAAACTCTCTGGTGAGCATAGTCTAGTGGGAAGCATGCAGACGAAGGATCAGGAGGGCTGGCTTCCAGTTCTAACTCTTTTATTAACTATGGTGACTGTGGGCAAATCATTTCACCTCATTTTCCCCATCTATAAATGAGGGGGTTGGGTGATCAGTAATGTCCTTTCCAGCCTTGACACTTTATACATATATATGACATTCCTGTAAAACTTAAAATACAAGCTAAAAAATTGAGGCTTTCTAAATTTAAAAGAGCTTTTTTTTTCTTTAAAAACCTAAACCTAGAGATTCATACAGAATCTGAGTTGGATAGGACCTCATTGGCCATTTGGTCTAGCCCATTTGTGAAAAAAGAATCCGTCCTTCATTATACCTCCCAAAGAATCCCCCATGCTACTTCTGGACAGCTCTTTTAGGAAGACTCTTCTCATCTTGAGCCTAGTTTTATCTTGATGACCACTTCTACCCGTTGCTCTTGGTTCTGGCTTTTGGGACTGAGAAGTACAAGTTGAATTCCTCTTCCATGGGACAGCTCTTAAAGTACTAGAAGGCAGCTGTTGGGCATCAATCAATCAATAAACATTTATTAAGCTCGTGCTATGAGCCAGGCATGTTTTCTCTTCCAGGCTACCCTCCCCAGTCCTTTCACCCAAGCCTCAGATGACATGTCCTCAAGGCTCTTCACCATCCTGATTGCCTTTCTCTGGTGGGAGGTTATGATTTTCCTTCCTAAAATGTGGTGCCCAGATCTGAACAAAATATTCCAGATGTGGTCTGATGAAGGTCATCACCTCCCTAGTCATAGACACTGATGCCTTGAGCAAATAACTTAATATGAAGAATTGAGAAAATACTTAGGCCAGAGAATTAGGCAAATTAGGAAACAAAACTGAGATCCTTTGGTGGGAATGGGAGAAGGCTAAAAGCAGCATATGCTTTTGCATTCTGCACATGAGGTTGCTTTCTTCCCTGTTAAATGTAAAACCATCATTCTGAAGTTCATTCAGCTAATGCTATGAGTTCAGACCCAGAAGTGGAATCTCTGCTCCTTTGACTCCCATGTGCTTATTTACGGAATCCCTTTTCTGGGATTCAGGGAGGGCAAGTTGGAGTTTCTTTATCACATAAAGGGAAATTAATCATTTTGTTCTTGTGGGCAGGAACTATTCTTCATCAGCAGATGCCAGGCAGTAATGGGATGTGTTGTCCCTTATTGGACCTTTGCCCAGGCCATGGGAATGCAATTTAGAATCTGTGCCCTGTGCTATATAGAGTGATGCATTAGCTCATGATGCCACTAAGTTAGCCACAGAGATGTCTTTTCAATGGACATTTTAAATGCAAAATTGAAGTCCTAATCAAGGCTCCTTCTGTCTGGTTAGCATCATTCTTTAATTATCCTTTCAAGGCGACTGAGCAGTATGAGGCACCCCATTCTTCAAGAACTGTTTTTCTTCCCTCTGCTCTGACATAATGCCAGCTGAAGATGCCAGAGACTATTCAGCCAGTTTGCAAGTGGGGAAATCCTTGTAATTGTATTAGATTAGAGATGTAAAGTTCGGTGTGATAGTATTGTTACTTTTTCATGTATAAGATACCCTTAACATGGAGGGTCTGTGTCATACTTTGGCTCAAGGACCCACCCTGAAATCTCTTCACTGGACATTTTGGAAGGCTGGTACCAAGTCCCTCTCGTGTAAGCATGTGGGCCATAATATATCAGCAGAAAATTTTACCTATTAATCATGTCAAATTTGTATAGCGTTTTTCCATTTGTAAAGTACCTTCACAGACATCAGATTATTTAAACTTCACAACAGTCCTGTGGGATAGGCAGGCAGGTATTATTTCCATGTCACTGATAAAGGAAACTGAGACTAAGAAAGGTTGTGAGAGATGTCATGGTTTGGTACGAGAACATCATATTCGGAGTCAGTGGATTTGAGTTTGTGTCTCAGCTTCACCATTTACTACTCATCTGTTTTGACCCAAGTCACTTACCCCTTTTAGGGATCATTTTCGTCATCTGTAATGTGAAATTAGACTTGGTGATTTATGATATCTCTGAATTCTATGGACTTACCCATATTCACATAGCTAATGACTGGCAAAATCAGGATTTGAACCCAAGATACCACCATCTTTCAAATCACCCATACTTGCAACCTCAATATTGTCTTCAACTCCTCACTTACACTCATCCTGCTTGCCCATTCCATTGTCAAATCTTGTCATTTCTTCCTCCACAATATCTCTTAAATGTCCCCTTCTCTCAAATCACACAGTCACCGTTCTAGTTCAAGTTTTCTCTCCTGGACTGTTATAATAGCTTCCTAATTGGCCTCCCTGCCTTAAGTCTCTCCTTATTCTAGTCAATTTTTCACTCAGCTGGCAAAGTGAGTTTCCCAAAGCACTGGGCTAATCATACCACTCCCATCTCAATAAATGATAATGGTTTCCTGTTATAATAAGTTAGAATTTATGTAGTGCTCTAAGATTTGCATGTGGCATGTTTATGTTATTTCATTCGATGCTCACAACAACCCTGTGAGGTAGGTGCTATTTTTAATCCCCATTTTACAGATCAGGAAATTGAGATGGAGAAAGGTTAAGTGATAAACCATGATAACACAGCCAGTAAGTGTCGAAGGAAGGATTTAAACTCAGTTCTTACCTCTAGGATCAAATATAAAATCTTCTGTTTGGCAGATACAGCACTTTATAACCTGATCTCTTCTTACTTTTCTGGGCTTTTTATATTTTACACTCCTCTGGTCCCTCTATGATCCAGCTACATTGGCCAACTTGCTTAGGTATAAGCATATAACCCCACGTCTTCCCAATTTATGCCTTTGTCTAGCTACCCTCCATGACTGGACTTCTGATCCTCTTCCTTTCTGCCTCCTGGCTTCCCTGGATTCTTTCAAGACTCTGCTTAAATCCTACCTTTTGTAATAAGCTATTCCCATTCCCCAGCTACTACTGCCCTCTTTATGGAATTACCTTCCAATTAGACTATGTGTATACACATATGTATGTATGTATATTTGTGAATTTTCCATTTACATTGTTATTTACATCGTGTCTCCCCTATAAAAATGTGAGCTCTCAGAGAGCTTTTGAGTTATTTTTCAAGCACGTCTGATTCTTTGTGACCCTATTTGGGGTTTTCTTAGAAAGACACTGGAGTGGTTTGCCATTTCTTCCTGCAGCTTATTTTATGGGTGATGAACTGAGGCAAACAGGGTTAAGTGACTTGCCCAGGGTCACACAGCTAGTAAGTATCTGAGGCTAGATTTAAACTCAGGAAGATGAGTTTTTCTGATTCCAAGCCCAGTGTTCTATCCATTGTCACCTAGTTGCCCCTTCTTTGAGAGCAGGAGCTGTGTTTTTTATTTTCTTTGTATGCCCTCCACTTAGGACAGTGCATGTAGTAAGCATTAATAAATGATTAAATAAATGAATAAATGATTGTTGACTGACTGCTGTGTCAGATCAGGACTTTTTCTTTATTGAGGTTTTCCCTCCTTTGACTAGAACTCAGTTTAACATTTCCTAAATGATTTATGCCCTAAGGGCCTGTCAGTAATTCTCCTAAATCATCTTGAGGATAGGGTGGAAAGGTAAAAAGTTCAAAGATGTGAACCCCTCCCTCAGTCTAAGCAGGGTTACCTGGCTTTGTTAGAAAAATGTGGCACAGAGGAAATACTTTATACTTTGAATACCCTACTTTCTAAGTGGTTTGAGTGTATGTATTTCATACCCCAAAATGTGTGTATATATATGTATCTATATATGTATTTATCATGTACTAGAACACTTCAGAGGAGCTATGAATTCTTCAGTGTTGGTACAATTTTGTCCCTTAAGGATACAGACATTCTCTCAAGGCCTTCTTGTTGACTGAAAACTGGAAAAAGTCAGAAATAGCTTGAGTCCTAAGACATATATTATATATACATACACACATACACACATACATATACACACATACTCCCCCACACATATGTATATTCTTGAGTGAGTGTGTGTGTATGTGTGTGTGTGTGTGTGTGTGTGTGTGTGTGTGTGTTCTTTCATTGGAACCCTCTATAGGCTTGGGTTCAAATTCTAGAGACTTTTCATGTTAATTTACTTATCTTGCCTTTTTTTTTTGTCTCCACCTATTCTGAAAACTGAAGACTACGAAAGTTAACTCAGACCTAGGTTTTCTAGTTGTTCATGCTGTGTCAAAAAAAAAACACCAAGCCAGCAAAGTTGAGTCAGGACAGAAATGAAAGTTAAAGCAATGAACGTAGTGTTGGCCACATTTACAGATAAGTATAATATCCTTTTGCTTTGCCCTCCTCCCCCACCTATAGTGGTTTGAGACTCAAGCTTATCCAAACTCACAACTCTATTGATGACAGGATGGGCTTGGCCTCTGCCTGGAGCTAGCTGATCTTTCTTGGAAGGTCCTGGAACTAAAGATTTTGATGCTGTACAGTCTGTGTCTGGGATCACCTTCTTTCTCTGTTAATTTCTGTGACATCTGTAAACTATTGCTCTTTGAATTAGCTCCAGGTTGTAACGTCTCTGTGCTGCTTTCTGGCTCATCTCTCCATTATTCTTCATGGCAATTATTACTCCATCAGATGGCTGATGGGAGGATAAGGGGTGGAAACTTCCTGCCTATCCATTTCATTGAGCCAGAGCAAAGCCTTCTGAGCCTTGGTGGGAAACTTTATTCATCATCTCCCACATATGTGAACCCCTGCCCATATATAGGAAAACTTTCCCTCCCTCCAGGACAGAAAAAAGTAAGGAAGAGCTATGCATGGCTGGTCCATCAAGGAGCTCCTCTGTATGTAGGAACATGCTTAGTATAATAGGTGCATAAAATTTATGTTAAGTAACAGCAAAAAACCAATATAGGACAAAACCACCTATACAGTATTGACATGGAAATCCTAAAGATGTCCTTGCCTCATCCTAAGGCAGGGATTCTTAATCTGAGGACTGTGAACTTAAAAACATTTTTTTGTAACTCTATTTCAATATAATTGGTTTCCTTTGTCATCCTCTTTATTTAAAAGCATTATTCTGAAAAGGAGTCCATAAGCTTCACCAGACTGTTGAAGGGATCCATGACGCAAGAAAAGTTAAGAATCTCAGTTCTAAGGAAAGGACAGATTTATTGCTCTTTAGGCTGCTAGTTGTTACAGTGAATAGAGTGCCTGACTTGCAGTAAAGAAGACCTGAATTCAAATTCTGCCTCAGACACTTATTAGCTGTGTGACTTTGGGAAAATCATCTAACCTTTGTAAGCCTCAGTTTCTTCATCTATAAAATGGGGTTGATAATAATCATACCTACCTCACAATAGGACTACTGTGAGAATCAATTAAGATAATATATGTAAAGTGCCTTACAAATCTTAAAGCTAGTTGTGGATGTTAGCTATTTGGTTTTTGGGCCTTTATTTTCATAGCAGTTGGGAGATTTAGGATGTGGTGGCAAAGGGATATACTTTTTAGGTTTTCCTCCTGCCAGCATATCATCCTTATACTTTTTATTGATCTTTCCCCTGGTCAATGAAGATAAGAGCAAATGGAAAAAACTGGTCTTGTAACACCTCAGTATATAAACAAATCTTTCCTATTAGTAACATGAGCAGAATTTCGTAGCTAAGATGATCCTGATGGCACAGAAACAGACAAAAAAAGGAGCTCTTTTAGATGAGATTAAGAAGAGGGCTCTATTACTTGATAAATTCGTTATAACCAACAAAACCTAACCAAATGAACTAGAGAGAGAAATTTCACACAAAATACAGATACCATCAAATATTTGGGACTGTGTATACCAAGATTTAATCAAAGACTAAATGCATTTACCTATAAAAAAACTCTTTGCAGAGGTAAAGACACACATAAGTAATTGGAGAAATACTTCATTGCTCACAGTTGGTCAAGCCAGTATAAAAAATGGCAATGCTACCTAAATTAATTTACTTTTTCAGTGCCATAACAATCAAAACCCTAAAAGAATATTTTCCCCATTTATTTAATTTATTTAATATTTTTATTTTCAGCATCGATTTTCACAAGAGTTTGAATTACAAATTTTCTCCCCATTTCTAACCTTCCCCCCACTCCAGGATGGCATATATTCTGGTTGCCCTGTTCCCCAGTCAGCCCTCCCTTCTGTCACCGTGCTTCCCCCCATCCCCTTCTCCCTTACTTTCTTGTAGGGCAAGATAAATTTCTATGCCCCATTGCCTGTATATCTTATTTCCTAGTTGCATGCAAAAACTTTTTTTGTTTGTTTTTGAACGTCTGTTTTTAAAACTTTGAGTTCAAATTCTCTCCCCTCTTCCCTCTCCACCCACCCTCCCTAAGAAGGCAAGCAATTCAACATAGGCCTCATGTGTATCATTATGTAAAACCCTTCCACAATACTCATGTTTTGAAAGACTAACTATATTTTGCTCCTTCCTATCCTATCCACCTTTATTCAATTTTCTCCCTTGATCCTGTCCCTTTTCAAAAGTGTTTGCTTTTGATTACCTCCTCCCCTATCTGCCCTCCCTTCTATTGTCCCCCTTTTTTGTCCCCTTCCTCCTTCTTTCCTGTGGGGTAAGATACCCAATTGAGTGTGTATGTTATTCCATTCTCAGGTCAAATCCGATGAGAGCAAGTTTCACTCATTGCCCCTCACCTACCCCTCTTCCCTTCCTACAGAACTACTTTTTCTTGCCATGTTTATGTGAGATAATTTACCCCATTCTATCTCTCCCTTCCTCCCTCTCTCAATATATTCCTCTCTCATCCCTTAATTTGATTTTTTTTTAGATATCATCCTTCTTATTCAACTCAGCCTGTGCCCTCTGTCTATATGTGTACGTGTGTACGTGTGTGTGTGTGTGTGTGTATTCCCTTCAGCTACCCTAATACTGAGGTCTCATGAAGTCCCTTATGATTTCTCTTTCTTGTTTACCTTTTCATGCTTCCCTTGATTCTTGTGTTTGAAAGTCAAATTTTCTATTCAGCTCTGCTCTTTTCACTGAGAAAGCCTGAAAGTCCTCTATTCTATTGAAAATCCATATTTTGCCTTGGAGCATGATACTCATTTTTGCTGGGTAGGTGATTCTTGGTTTTAATCCTAGCTCCATTGACCTCTGGAATATCATATTCCAAGCCCTTCGGTCCCTTAATATAGAAGCTGCTAGATCTTGTGTTATCCTGATTGTTTTTCCACAATACTCAAATTGTTTCTTTCTGGCTGCTTGCAGTATTTTCTCCTTGATCTGGGAGCTCTGGAATTTGGTGACAATACTCCTAGGAGTTTTCTTTTGGGGATCTTTTTCAGGAGGCAATCTGTGGATTCTTTCAATTTCTATTTTACCCTCTGGCTCTAGAATATCAGGGCAGTTCTCCTTGATAATGTCTTGAAAGATGATATCTAGGCTCTTTTTTTGACCATGGCTTTCAGGTAGTCCAATAATTTTTAAATTCTCTCTCCTGGATCTGTTTTCCAGGTCAGTGTTTTTTCCAGTGAGATATTTGACATTGTCTTCCATTTTTTCATTCCTTTAGTTCTGTTTTATAATATCTTGATTTCTCATAAAGTCACTAGCTTCCACTTGCTCCAGTCTAATTTTTAAGGTAGTATTTTCTTCAGTGGTCTTTTGGACCTCCTTTTCCATTTGTCTAATTCTGCCTTTCAAGGCATTCTTCTCCTCATTGGCTTTTTGGAGCTCTTTTGCCATTTGAGTTAGTCTATTTTTCAAGGTGTTATTTTCTTCAGTATTTTTTGGGGTCTCCTTTGGCCAGTCATTGACTTATTTTTCATGGTTTTCTCGCATCCTTCTCATTTCTCATTTCTCTTCCCAATTTTTCCTCTACTTCTCTAACTTGCTTTTCCAAATCCTTTTTGAGCTCTTCCATGGCCTGAGACCAGTTCATGTTTTTCTTGGAGGCTTTTGATGTAGGCTCTTTGACTTTGTTGAATTCTTCTGGCTGTATGTTTTGGTTTTCTTTGTCACCAAAGAAAGATTCCAAAGTCTGAGTCTGAATCTGAGTCTGTTTTCACTGCCTGGCCGTGGTCCCAGCCAACTTACTTGACTCTTAAGTTTTTTGTTGGGGTGTGACTGCTTGTAGAGTATAGAGTACTTTGTCCCAAGCTTGAGGGGCTGAACTGTTGTTTTCAGAGCTTCTATACAGCAAGCTCTGCCACATCAGTGCTACTCCTCCCCCAAGAACTGGCCAACCTGGACTGGACTCAGATCTAAGCTGGCTCTGCTCTCCTGCTCAGATCTGCCACTTAATTCCTCCCACCAGGTGGGCCTGGGGCCAGAAACAACTACAGCTGTAGCTCTGTAAGTAGCCTCAGAATTGCATCACCTCCGCTGTCCTTGGGGCGGTGGCCAAACCACGAACTCTTTTCACTCTGTTCCAGCAGCTTTTCCCACTAACCTTCTCTGTTGTCTTTTGTGTTTGTGGGTTGAGAAATCTGGTAACTCCCACAGCTACCTGATTCAGGGCGCTAGGGCCTGTGCCGCCTGGCTCCTGGTCTGGTTGGTCTGGGCGCAGCTCAAGTTGGGCTCTGCTCTGCTCCGCTCTGTTCCCAGTTCCGTGCAATAGACCTTACCCAGGGACCATCCAGGCTGTCCTGGGCTGGAGCCCTGCTTCCCTCTGCTATTTTGTGGGTTCTACAGTTCTAGAATTTGTTCAGAGCCATTTTTACAGGTGTTTGGAGGGACCTGGGTGGGGAGCTCATGCAAGTCCCTGCTTTCCAGCTGCCATCTTGGCTCTGCCCCCCACCCCTGATAGAATATTTATTGACCTAGAAAAAAAATAATACAGTTCTCATGGAGGAATGAAAGGTCAATAATCTCCACGGTAATAATGAAAAAAGTGTGAAGGAAAAGAGTCTAAAAGTATCAGATCTCAAAATATACTACAAAGATCTGTACTACAAATGATCTGTTACTGGTTTGAAAAAGGAGTATAATGTGTGTTATACCCAAAGACCCCCGTGAGTGGATGAAGGACTCACTATTTGACAAAGACCCCTAGAAAATCTAAACAATGGTCTGACAGAAATTAGAATTAAATCAAAACATTACACCATATACCAAAGTAAGCTCCAAATGGGTACATGACCTAGATGTAAAAGATTACATCGTCAGCAAATCGGAGGAGCAAGGAAGAAATTACCTTTAGGTTTATATGGATTGGGGAAGAGTTTATGATACAACAAAGTATACCCAAAACAAGAATCACAGGAGATAAAATGGACAGTTTTGATTATGTAATATTAAACATATTTTGCATAAGCAAAATTAGAAGGGAAATTGGTAAGTGAGAAAAAATCTTTCTGGTAAGTTCCTCTGATAAAGATCTCATTTCCATGATATATAAAGAGAACTGATTCAACTTTATAAAATTGGGAGCCATTCCCTAAGAAATAAATAGTCAAAAAATATGAATAGGAAATTTTAAATGAAGAACTCTGTGCTATCAACAATCTTATGAAAATGCTCTAAATACTAATAATTAGAGAAAGGCAAATTAAAGCAACTTTTAGGTTCCCCTCTATATCTCTCACTGGCAAGGAAAACAGGTACACTAATGCATTGTCAATGGAGTTGTGAATTGGTTCAGCCATTTTGGAAAGCAATTTGGAAATACATCCAGAAAGTTACCAAACTGTATGTACTATTTGACTCAGCTAGACTAGGCCTGTATCCTGAAAGAAATCAAAGAAAGTGAAAAAAAGATCTGTATGTACAGCAATGTTTATAGCAGCTTTTTTTTTTTTTTTTGGTGGCAGCCAGAATCGGAAACTTAGTGGATATCTTCCTCTTGGAGAATGCCTAACAACTTTGTGGTATATCAATGTAATGCAACATGATTGTGCCATAAGTAATGATAAAATAAAAATTCAGAGGGAACAAGGAAGATTTCTATGAGCTGAAGCAGAGTAAAATTACCAGAAGTAGGAGAATATTTTATGCAATGATAACATTACAGAGAAAAACAACTTGGCGAGACTTTGGAATTCTGATCAATGCAATGATAAACCACAAGTCCAAAAGAATTAATATCCGACATACCACTCACCTCCTGACATGTGATAAATTTAAAATGCAGAAAGAGTAATACACTTTTGGATGACTAATGTGGGAATTAGTTTTGCTGGACTATGTAGATAAGGTTTTGAGGGATTTGGGGGAAGGGGAGTTTTTTTTTTTTAAATCCTTGTTTCTTGAAAAATAAAAACAATAAGCTAAAAAAATTAGTTCTGTTGGCACTGGTTTATAACTTGCTTGAGTTATTCAGTTTTAAAGGAATGCTACCATTGTGACAACCAGAGTTTTCCCATTGCCATTTTTATAAAACTGTTGTTAACATCTTGAAAAAAAAATTTTTCTTGGAGGAAAATTCAAAGCTCTTAAGTTGCATATGTTGTTTAAAGAGAGAGAAAAGCCCTCTTGGGTAACTTGTTTATCAGAAAGATTGCAGAGCTAGTTATAATTATTAATCACCATGACAACTTTCTACCCAGGAGGGAGACCCTGATTATTTTTAAACAACAAAAAACCCTCACAATTAACTTGTTTCCTACTTTTTCATTTCTAAAATTTTTTCTAAGCCCAATGTAAAGTACCTTTCTATTTTTCTTTCTCTTTCACACTCACTTGCCTGCTGATGTGAAGACACAATTGTTCAAAAGTTCAGACATGAGCAGCCCAGGATTGCCCCTCAGATCTAAAAGAGGGCTAAAGTTCACGCTATCCGTGAACAGGCCACCTTAGTATTTGCCATACATTTGCACATAGTCTGGATTAGGCCACACCAAAAAGCAGGAATTCTTTCCTGTGATATACCAAGAGGTATGTATCACGGCTGAGGTCACCCCTGGCTTATCTTGACCCCTAAACCTTGGACAAATTGCCCTGGCTACTGGTCCATCTGCTTAGTGTAATGCTACCTTGTAATATACGCAAGTGGAACACAGCTGAGGATCTTTCCAACTTCCTTTCATCATCGAACGAACTGATACAGAGATCAGTGGTTCTTAGTTCCAAAAAAACTTTTCTCCAAGAAAAAAGACTTAGGGAGGACCCAGACCTAATGAGTGGGGCTTACTTCCTGTGACAGTTAAAAGTATCTCCTTCCCCACCCCACCCCCCTCCATTCACTAAGGGATCATCATTGCTTGTCCCTTTTTGATCATAGTGCCTGAAACCTTAGCATCATTCTTGACTTCTTACGGTCCCTCACAAATAGTGAATCACTTCTCAATATTACCTTGACTCCCTCACATATGTACCCTTCTACCTACTCACTAATTGATCTCCCTGCCTCAACCTTTGTCAATATATCCTCCTTATAACTGCCAAAAAGATTTTCCTAAATCACAGATCTAACCATGCCACTCCCCTGCTTAACAAACTCCAATGGCTCCAGACTACCTCTGTGATTATATGTGGACTCTATTGGATATTTATAGCTCTTCAAAACCTGGCTCCAACTTTTTTTTTCATATTTGTTCTGTTCTTCTTTACACTCTCTTCAGTCCAGCCAAGTTGCCTTTTCTGCTGTTGCTCACACACAACTTTCCATTTTGTTTAGTATGTCTTTTATATAGATTATATGTTCATGATGTCTTCTCTATTAGAATGGAAGGTCCTTGAGGTCAGGAACTGTTTCATTTTTTTTTGTCTTTGTGTCCCCAATGTATAGAACAGTGCTAGTAAGTACTTTACAAAATCTTGATTGATTAATTAATCCTTACCTTTGTATATAGGCTTTTATCCACACTTAGAACGAATTCCCTCACTTGAATCCCATCTGTTTCATGAAACATTTCTTGATCTCCTCCCCCAGTTGTTGGTACCTCACTCCCAAATTACCCTGACTTTTTTTTAAATCTATGTATGCACATTGGGTGGGCGCCTCTGGCAAAACTTTGGGAAAATATAGACAAGAGTCGCACAAGACGGACAGGCATGAAAGGTTGTAGTTTTCGTTGTTATGGGGACCTCCAGAATCTACGAGATTTAGTCCCGACTCTCTTATTTTAAATGGCTCGCCTAGGATCATATAACTAGTCATTGGAAGAGAACTCAGACTAGAAGCCAGGGTCCTAACTTTCCAATCCAGTGCTCATTCTACTGTGTCACAGTACTACTCCTAGAAGCATTACTTAAAATAATATTATTTTGGAAAGTACATTTTATTCAGCATAATTGGATATATTATTTTAAGTAAGAGATAAACTTGTATGATATTCATTAGCTATGGGTCTCAGTCCCTCACTATTATTCTTACCCTGCCAAGGAATTGTGATTTCGTTTGTGATGCTTTGACCAATATCTCTCCGCTCTGTAAATAGGTGAATAATTTCATTGCCACATTCATTATTCCACATTAGAAAACATTTTATATCTCTTTCTTGGGAGGGAAAATGAAGACAAAAAATTTTGCCAATTTAACCTGGATCACTTTTTAGGACTTGTCTTCAGAGAAGGGTTCAGATACTCCCTAAGGGGCTGTCAGTTTGATACAGTGGGATGGTTTGGCTTCAGGCAGGAGTAAAGAATAAATTCAGTGCTTGTGGGATCCATTTAAATACTCTCCTTATGTGAACTTTCCAGCTTTTTCATTTAGGAAGGTTCATCAAAGGAAAAAAACCCACAAAGTTCTAGTTATTAAGGATTCAGTATTTTTTGGTAGGGATGTAATTGAGAAGACGTTATGTAAGATTTCCTAACCACTCTGTCTCTTCCCTGCCCCTCCCCCCATAGTTTCTGAGTGGTGACTCAGCAGCCCTTGCTAAGTACTGAATTTCTCTAAAAAGGGTCTAATTTTTGCCTTCATGATCACAGTAATACCCTTGTAGAAATGTTGTTTGGGTCCTGAATATTAGAAATATATTTCTAGGTATTTAAACTTTTCTATCAAAGAGTGCCTGGTAGGTGCTTAGTGCGGCTTTAGATTAAAGCCTTTGGATGTTCCTAAGGACTTGCCAAGGGGATTTCTCAGGTTAAAGCATGAATGATTTCTTTGAACCCAAGTGTGTGCTGTTTAAAACCAAGTTTGCCTTGCTTCAGTACTTGGGTGTATCCTTCTATGAGTTCATAGGTTGCCACTGATACAAATTATAATTTCTCCCTTCAAGCCTTCTCATCCCATGGTATTCCTTTCCATGTTTAACAATGAATTCTCCAGAAAGGATCAACCCAGTGACCTGAAGGTCTTACTTTTGTTCTTTTACTATCTTGGGGTATCATTGGAGCACCTACTCTTAACATCATTTGCCTCTCATTTTTGCTAAGTGGTCAGACTACCTCTTTTCCCAGTCATCCGTATTCTTGATAATGTCCCTTCCACTACTGTCCCAGGTAATTCACCATTGGTAACATAATGCAGGCTGCACATGTAGAAAATATCCCTTTCCAAATTCTGTACGGGAGTTCTGTGTCTTGAACGTGTCCCCACTTCACCTCTAGCTCCTGGAATCCTTAAGGCTTCGCTTTAAGGCTCAGTTCAAATCTTTCCTCCTCCTGTTCTCCAGTTACTGCTTTTCCAGAGTTCCAAATATCAATTAATTGACAGACTTTATTAGGCTTTGGCTTTGTGCCAAGCTTCGAATGGACAGCTAGGTGGCTCAGTGGATAGACTTCTGGGCCTGGAGTCAGGAAGACTCATCTTCCTGAGTTCAAATCTGACCTTAGATCCTTATTAGCTGTGTGACCTTGAGCAAGTCACTTAACCTTGTTTGCCTTGGTTTCCTCATCTGTAGAATGATCTGTAGAATGAAATGGCAAACCACTCCTGAATCTTTGCCAAGAAAACTCCAAATGGGGTCACAAAGAGTCAGACATGACTGAAATGACTAAAACCTAACAATGTGCCAAGCACCATGCTAGGTGCTGGAAATACAAAGACAGAAGAAAAACAGTCCTGGCCCTCAAGAAGCTTGCAAATCTATGTTGTTGTTGTTGTTGTATTTCTTCCTAATCAATTTTGAACCTAAGTTATTGTCCATTTGAGCATCTGCCCAATAGTCTCTGTTTTATAGTAGAACAAACTGTAGTTCCTTTACCTTGAGACTGAAGGCAGAGCCTATCTATGGAAAGCATGCTGGCTTTGGAATCTTAGTGCCTGGGTTCAAATCCAGGCTCTGCCAGTAATAGATATGTGACTTAGGGAAGTCATTTAACCTCCTAAAATTTTTCTTAATTTTTAAAATGAGGGAATTGGATAAAATGATCCTGTAGGTATCTTTTAAATTCTAGATCTTATGCTCTCACTTAGATGTGTCTATAAACAGGCAAAACTTTCGCCCCTAATATAGAACAGTATTATTGTATTAACTTCTTTTCTGAGAGAGCCCTATTTTCTTGGTTGTCTATAGCTATCACTTAGGTTTGCGTATTAGGTACTGTGCCACAGGATTGTGACATTGAGCTCAGTAAATTGGAAGCAAACAAGTATTTTGGGAACTGAGTGTACCCATTGCCGACTTTGCCCATCACTGCCCTTTCCATCAGTCTCGATTACAGTGAAGAGTAGGCATCCTTGTACTCAAGACATCAGATTATAATATAAACAGACTTGCTTTCTTTTCTATAAGCAGATGTTTTCTGTGTTCAACTGAGCCTGTAAAATCTCATTAAGCTAATCATCAGCCTTGATGAAGCAAACACTGAAGTATTTGACTTGAAAATTTTAATTTCCTATTTCTAATCTGGGTCAGCTGGCACAGGCACCATCATTTGCCTTTATATCCTCAGTATTCCTTTGAAAAATACTTCTGTTCAAGTTGATTCATCTCTTAGCTCCACTTTCTTCATCTGTAAAATGAGGGCTTTGGACAAAATGATGTACAAGTTCCTTTCTAGCTCTGAATCTTTACGTCAAAGTATCTGTTGAGTCCTTTCCATCTTGCCTTTCTTGGTCCACATCTATGACCAAAATCTTTAAGACTATAAGTTACTGACAAGTCCAACTGTATATAAGGAGTTTCCAGACTGGGAATGTTTGCATATGGATAAGATGATACCCTACTTGTTTCTATTATTTGTAAGACTCAACTAATTTTCTCTTTCCTCTCCATCCCAGGGAGAAAGTCTGTAGGTTAGATAAGAGCCAAGAGACACAAAACTGATCATCTTTCCTTGATTTTTTAGATTCCTAAATAAATGCCCATCAGATGAACCCTGGTCTGTAAATAGAGGTCCCCACTTTTACTGACCCTTTTAGAACAAGAGATAAACTAAATTGTATTTCTCTTCCACCCCTCCATTTGTCTCCAGTAGCATTCCAGGTTTTAGAAAAGATGAACTAGATTGATTTTACAGCTATTTAAAATGTAAATCCATGGTGATTATTTCAGTATTTCATGTTTGCTTTCTACAAAGATAAAAAGAGATAAGGCTAAGTAAAATTGCTGCTTCCCTCGAGAGCTCAGACATGATAAGTATCACTGTAGGCAAAGAATGTTAGAATTAAGTTAGAAACATTTACTTAAAGGGAAAAATATATATATTGGATTCTGTAATTCAATTCAACAAACATTTATTAAGCTTGTACTATGTGCAAAGCACTGATAGATACTATGAATACAAAGATTTTTTTTTAAAAAAAACAACAGTGTAGGCCCTCAAGGAATTTTCATTTTACATTGAAACATTAAACCTAAGCAGGTAAGTTTATAATACAAAGTAAAGTGTGATGGGAAGAAGAAAAAAGAGATCTAAATATTTAGAACAGATGAGGATGGAGAGGATTGTTTCAGCTGGGCTGGGGAGGATGGGATAGAATTCAGGACTTTGTGGTAGAGGTGCTACTTGAGATGATTTTGAAAGGCAGAGATGAAGTAGCATTCATCTCAGGAAAGGGGGCAGCTTACACAAACACAATGAACTAGGAGATGGCAAGGATGTGGTATGTGAACTTTCTATTGTTTTTGGTCGAGAAATCTTTCCCTGTCTTTCATTTGTGATTTTCTCTCCACTCAATTAAATCATTAGCTCCTCAAATATGTGTGTAGCAAGTAAGCTTTAACTCTTCCAGAGCCAAGTTAGCTACATCTTACCTTTAGGGTTCAGGGGGGTACCTTGAAAGGTTTGGGGGTGTTTTTCTCTAACGCTGTTGACTCAAGCCCTAACCAGTTATGTTCTCCCACTGGTAGTACCTTAGTTCCATTTAATCAATCAATGTCAATTAACTTTTACAAAAAGATGTTTACTTTCAAGATTTAGCAAGAACAAACATATCAATATTTCCACCAATGCCTTGGGAGCACCTTGGTGTCTGGAGAGAGTGGGGCCATTGTTAGTTAAGTTCCTACATAGCATTGATCCTACCAAATTCATGTCCAAATTACACATTGCTTCTAGATGAGTCTTTGTCTCAGCTACTGCTGCATTGGTTCCCCACAATTACTCCATCTCACTTATTGTTCTTTGGGGCATCGTTGCTGAGCTGGCTGCAAAATCTGGACACTGGTATAGTTGGATACCACTCTCCTTTCACAAAAATGCAAGAAGAAGGGTCAAGGTAGGCAAAGATTCTAGACAAGGTGATATGGCCTTGGAGAGGAGAAGGCCCAAGGCTAATCCTGAGGTCTTTTCGGGGTGGGAGATGGGGATGAGATGGGAACAGGGATAGAGCAGAAAAATCATGCCTATTATTGATGTGATGTGTTTCAAGGTATCTAAGAAATATGACAAAGGCTTTTGGCTTTATAATGTTCATTTGGTTTTTGCTGCCATAAATACAAAGGAACTCAATAAAAGTTGTAGGGGGTTGTTGGGTAGCTGGTTGTGACTAATTGATTTTCTCCCTTTTCCTTTTACTTTCTATAGTTACGTCAAGGTGGGTGGTAGTGGAAATTAATTGGTCAAAGACCAGTTACTCCTACAATGTTACTAATGAATATGTATTATTAATTATACCTGGTTGACTTCTAGCAATATAAAGTTCTGAGTTGTCAGAACCAGAATTTATATTCTACTTAAGAAGGGAAAAGTAAGTTTTTATTGACTGGATATTTCCTATTTATACTTTTAAGTATTATGTTTCCCCTTAACTATGATACCTCATTGCTTTAATCCACTAAGAAAAAAATCTAATGGCATCTCTCATTTTTCTAGCTTGAGAGGACATTGTGTTAAGTGTAATGAGAGATCTTTATCATATTATGTCAATTTTAACCTGTATTAGAAATAGAACTTTTCCAGTTATGGGTTTCTCAATGTCTTAGTACCTGCATTTCAGCCTTGACTTTAACCAGAGCTACTGCTGAATTTGCACTTTAGCTCTCCTCAAGTGAATTAACATTATTGTGTCTTATTTTGAAATTTTAAAGTGACTCAGTTCTTCCCGGTGACTTAAAGGGATTTTAGAACTGGAAGAAAGTCGTCTAAACCCTTCATTTTAAAGATGAGAAAATGGAGGGCCAGAGAGGAGAAATAATTTGCTTAAGATCCTACAGGGAATTAGTGGAAGAACCAGGTCTTTAAAGATCTCTTTAAAGCCAACAATGTGGAATGTTTCTTTCATTGAGAAATTTTGTGGTGAGACAGATACCCGTGCTCCATTTTAAGTGATGGACTGTGGTCAAATGGGAAAGGAGAGTGAGGGCATCCTCTTGGCTTAGTAAGTCTGTGGCTTCTCTATGTGCAGTTTATATACCTCTTGTTCAATTCAGTTTAACAACCATTTATTAAAGGCCTACTCTGTACAAGCTAAAATTATGCTATGGGCTGGGTGTACAACCTTACATTCCATTGGATGGGGCTGTGGGCAGGGTTTGGAGTGTAGTAAATCAATGAGGCATTTCATTACTGGATGGTTCATACAGAACCTGAAGTGGGCTTCACATGTACAGTAATGGCAGAATCCACAGTAGATCTTCTGATCTCAGTCATTACCATCAATCTTCTTTGTATAGCTGCACTCATTACCCATGAATTAGATTTTTCCTAGCAAATACAGGGATGCTCCTAAGGTCTTTTGGCTTATTAGATAATTTGGCTAAAGTTTCAGTATTTATTTTATCCTTCCACCAGCACAGATCATAATCTCATCACAACTGAGTGGATACTTGTGAGTTGCTTTGGTCAAAAAAAATCATCACTTACTAGGCTCTCCACAATTAGCTAGTTTGGTCCTAGAACAACACACATGTGTACACACAAAGTCTGTGGCCAGGCTCTCAGTTTAGTTAGACCTTCCAGGCCTCACATTTTGCTGGCATAATCTTTGAGAAACTTCATTTATGATAAGACATCAGAATTCAACTTTGGTCTGTTTGTGTGTATGTGTCTCCATGCATGAACACACATACATACATACATGTATGTCAATGGCCAATTCTTAGGGAATCTTAATATAATAAAATACATTTAACAGAAACTACCTGGAACATAATCTTTGTTCAGAAAGTTCTGTAGGATTTTGCAGGATCTCAGAATCAACAATGGTCAATTAGTCTGCAATTAACAGGTAATTAAGTACCATCCATGCAGGCACTGTTAGATGTTACAGCTATGGTTACCATGAAACAATCCTTCTATTACATTTATATTCTAGTAGGGGAGATAACAAGCAGATATCATGTGCATAAGTATTTATATAATTCATATATACATACATAAAGAGAGAGAGAGGAAAGGAACAGAGAAGAGAGGAGAGGGGAAGAGGGAGGGAGGGAAAGAGGGAGGAAGGAAGGAGCATTTGTCCAACAGTTGAGTCCCCAGTGTGGCAGCTAGCTCCTCCTCCTCACAGATTGTTTGTTATTTGTCCTTCTTTCTTGAAGAAGACCAATGACATCAGGAGGGTGATAGCTTGACTTGCAAGTGAATTGGATTTAAGTGAGGTAGAGCTGTGCAAAGTCATCAAACTCTCTCTCCTCCATGATCATCTGATTCCAGTATTAACAATACAAAGAAATATATAGAATATTAACACATTCTGAGTTTCCTTGCCCCTCCATTTCCCAGGGTTAAAGCCCCTGGGTCTTTGTGGTTCAGAGCATTAGATCTTCAGGGCCTTCTATGGTATTTCAAGGTGGAGTGCTAGGGTCCTCTGAATTCCTGGAAGCGTTATCTCTCTTGATCTGAGAAATACCTATCCTCAGAGCTTCCAAGTTCTCTCATTCTAGATGTTCTGGTTTCCCTGAGGCTTTCTGGGTTAGGGAGGACCCTCACGCAGCTTTTGCTGTCTCTGGACACAGGGCAATATAGGCTATGTGACTCCGTGACTCAACTGATCACACTGGGAGTGCTGCTGGCTTGTTTCCCTGCGCTGGCACCAGTCCTAACTGGAAGCCTCTCTCCTATCAACTGTGGGGTTCTGGCTAGCTTTTTGTGCAGTTCTGAGGTGGCATAAGTTGCTTGCTGTAGTTTCTCAATGGAATTTTTGATCATTATTAGATCTGGCATGAATTTCACTTTTTTTTTTTTGAATACATGTGTGAGAGCTGGGCAGTCTGTATCCATTCAGGCAGCCCTTTGTCTGGAAAGTCCCAGGGTTCTTTCCTGATGAAACCGCTTCAAATTGTACTTTTTACACTATCCCTTGGATATCTCTACCAAATCCTAAATTAATTTTTAAGGGAAGAGGAGAAGGCAAAGACACTAGAGTTAACATTTATGATGAGCTGATAGTAACACATTAGTCATTAAGGTTTTCAATTGCAGTGTTGGGGTTTTTTTTAATATCTTCTGCCTCTCTGTTAATGAAATAAACACTGGCAAACATGGCTTACAATTGTGGACAGAGAAGACAGTATTATTATATTAGGATCTTCAAAGACCAGTAGAATTTAGTTATTTCTAACATATCTATAACTTTTATCCCACTTCTGAAATCCCACTACTATTTGTATTTGATATGAGAATTAACATTTAATTCACAATCCCATCTTGTATATTCTCTACCACCAGCCAATCAGATGTCATATATCAAATAGTGATTTCTTCACAATCACTCTATCAGGGTTCTTCAGGTTCTCAATTTTATTAGTTTTCCTTAGTGTGACCATAATCTGGAAAATGGATCCTTTCTAATCAAATTTATGGTCAGCTAGGTGGCACAATGATTAGAGTGCCAGTCTGGAGTCAGGAAGACCTGAGTTCAAATCTGGCCTCAGACAGATACTAGCTGTGTGACCCTGGGCAAAGCACTTAACAATGATGGCCTCAGTTTCTTCATCTGTAAAATGAGCTGGAGGAAATGGCAAACCACTCCAGTATCTTGGCTAGAAAACCCCAAAAGGGGTCATGAAGAGTCAGATATGACTGAAATGACAGAATAACAGCAAAAACAAAATCAAATTTATGAGAGACTGATTTATAGGCTTGAATACCAGTTTATTAACTTACAATGGGAAATATGCCTGGTTTGAGAACTGGATTAGTGATTTACACAGGACCCTATTTTCCTTATTGGTAGGTTCATCCAAGAGTGAGGTAGTCTAGTGTAGTGGAAAGAGAACTGGGTTTGGAATCTGAGGACCTGGGTCTGAGGACCTCACTTGTGCCACTAATTATGTGTGTAGATCTCATTTTCGTTGTCTGTAAAATGGAGTTGAATTAGACAGTCTCTAAGGTTTCTCCTAGTTCATGATCTATGATCCTGTAACCACATAACAAAATAAAAGGTTTTCTTTAGTGACACCAGAATCAGAAAAAAAAAAACAAATTAGTCTTTGCTAAAGGAATATTCCCATTAAGCTAATATAAGCCTAGTGTATGAGTGTTCTCTACTTTGGGGGATACTTCTCTCTAAAGAGCTGAATTAGAATCTAGATGTCAGTGAATTTTGATGATTACTTTGGATTGTCTTGGTATCCGATTCTCCTTTTTCCAGAATGCATTATTTTCACCTAAAAATAAAGAAGCTACATTCTAGTAGAATCTTCCTCATGATCTATTATAATTTTCAAGATTACAGTTTTTGTCAAGCCAGGATTTTCTTGCTAAAGGCTGTTATAGTACTCAGAGAGCAGACACGAGATACCATATTCTCATCAAGTTATTAAGGACGAAGGAGAACAAAGTCAGTGAGTTTCTAAATGTAAAAATAGGCAATGTCTATGAGTTTCTTTCATGAAAGGAGTGATTGGTCTAATTGGTTACCCAACTTAGCTCTGATTTTTTAAAAAAGTATCTTCTGAAAAGAGAGATTGCAAAATTTCTTTACCATTTGAGCTTATCCTTCATTAGTTGATTTTAGTGTGACTGTTTCCAAATGATATGTAGAGGCACTTTAATCAGCAATACAATCATTAATTATATTTGACTCCTTGCAGAGGGTAAACATGGGGGGGGAGGGGTGGGGAAGGGTTGTAAAGAAAGTCATTTGTTAACTACAAAGCTTTATATAAATGGGGTTAATGGTAATAATGAGTAGTTGTTGTTCTGAAGCCCCAAAACTTGACTCCTCACCGACCTTTAAAATTCAAATTAGACTAGCCTTCTGTACATTCTACCATCCCTACACACTTACAGGCTTCGTTGGGAAAAATTCTAATGTATCCTAATGCAAAAATTCTTTTTGTGTCATGGACCCTTTTAGCAATCTTGTGAAACCTGTGGACCTCTTCTCGGAATAATGTTTTAAAATTCATAAAATGGAGAATAAACTAATTATATCATGTCATATCATATCTATCTTAAATTGGCAGACCCCCTAAATAAGAACTCATTCCTTAGTGGTGGGGGGCAGGGGGAAGCAAGGGAGGGGTGAGGGAGGGATATTTTTCTCCTTGGAAGGATAGAATCAACCTGTTGAAAATGGAATGCATGGGAATCTTGTTCTTTGGGCATTTCCTCCAGGGCCTGCGGTTTTCAGAGTGAATAGAGTGCTGTGTTCAAATGGACCTTTAACTTTTGGCGGTGGGCTTCATAACTAACTGAGCCGCTAGAATGCGGACATTAGCCCTTTTTTTTACCCCCTTCCCAATATCTAGCATCTAAATGCCTGGATTCCTTCTTAAATGCTTTCATGGCATCCTAAGCTCTGGATTATTACGTTTACCTATTGCCATTGGATTATGTGGTTCCCCTTTGCTTTTGAAAGGGAATCAATTACTCCCCTCCACATGAAATAGGCTGCCCTGAGAAGGTCTTGGGAATCACTAGACACTTATCTATAATTGAAGTTGGGATTTAAAGAATGGTTGTGACCATAGATAGACCAGGTGCTCTCCCTGGCTTTCACTGACCAACCTAGATACAGAACTGTATGCATACATGGCTCAGACAGATTTTAGGACTGATGATTGAGATTAGAGGCTGTTGTCAAAGTTTTCCACATCTCTACAGATTCAGAGCTAACACCTGGCTGATGTTGGAAGGATCCATCAAAATTGATTGTGGATTTCATTCAACCACCAATTCATACATTTAGTATGTTCCTTTTACATTTGGATACTGTTGTAGGAAATTTTTTTCTCCTTTTGAGCTATTTTATGTTATTTTTTCTTTCACTTACTTTGCCATAATAATAGCATTTATATAGGGCTTTGAGGTTTCAAAGTGCTTTACATATATCATTTAATCCTCACAACAACCTGGTAAAATAGATGTTATTATTATTCTCATATCTCGGATGAGGAAACTGAGCCTGAGAGAGGTACAGTGACTCGCCCAGGGTTGCAGAGTTAGTAATTGTCTGAGACAGGCTTTGAGCTCAGGTCATGTTGACTTCAAGTCCTGTGCTCTAACCACTGTACCACCTAACTACCTCATAGTAACAAGGTAATATGTCATTAGTAGTAGTAATAGAACTCAGAGAGTATGGGCAGGAAAACTAAGAGAATCCTGGGTTATCAGATATCTCTTGGACAAAACATCTTTTTAGTCCTTCATCTTCAACACATATGTTCTGATCTGGTTAAACAGAATCTCACAGCCACCCGTAAGTAAACCACATACACACTGGAGTACTTACCAAAGGCCAACAAAGCTATCTTCTCTAATCAAATTCATAGTCTGGCATATAGACCAAGAGGGAGCTGGAAGGGGGGTTGGGTAGTCCACACACATCTAAAAGGTCAGGAATTTACCATGGAGAGGTAAAAGAAGTGGGGATTTACACAGAGACTGATCTCATAGTTCCATTGAAGTCATGCTTCCCAAATCTCCCAACGATCCCTCAATTGCCAAATCTCATGGCCCTTTTAAAATCCTAATCCTTCTTGATCTCTCTGCAGCATTTGATGCTATTAAACACTTTTCTCTCTCCTGTATATTCTCTCTTCTCTGGGTTTTTTGATATTTTTCTTTTGGCTTGCCTCTTACCTGTCTGATCTCTCCTTCATATTTGCCTTTGTTGAGTCTTTGCGTCATCTCCAGTCATCTTGATGAATATCAGGCCACTGGATCCAGATGGCTCTGGAGGAGAAAGTGAGGCTGGTGACCTTACACAGCCCTCCCTCATTCAAATCAAAGTCAACTGCAAGTCATGTTATCATTTCCCTGATGTCATGGTCCTCTTCGAAAACAAAGGACAAACACAACAATACAACAACAGCTTTCTCACTGTGGGTGTTACCCAAGGCTGTCTAAGACTCTCCTGTCTCTATACTCCATCCTGGTAGTCTTATCAGCTCCTGGAGGTTCAGTTGTCATCTCAATGCAGATGATTCCCTGATCTATATAGGAAACCCTAGTCTCTCTCCTGAGCTCCAGGTCTGGCTTACCAACTGCCTATTGGGCATGAATGTGTTGTTAAAAACAGGAGACATCAACTTAACAGCTGATGGGAATGGTATGTTTTCAGAGAAATGATCTTGCTGGTAAATCACTGGAATTTGTTTACAGGGCTAAACTTGATGTTTTATCATTTGTCAAGAGGCTTTATAGAAGAGTACATTAACTAATTGAAACTTGCTACAAGATAATGAAGATCCTGGTATAGAAAATTGAGCCCACTGCATTAAGCTGCATTTTGAGGTAATTACTTGGCATTGACTCTTGATTGAGCCATTCTGTGTTAAAGGTTCTAATAGCCCTGCTTAGAATTTTTATCACCAGCATCTATTTGGACTGTTTTCTAAAAATTTTCAGAAAAGCTGTAGACCAGATGGATAGCAAAGGAAAACAGTCATCAGTAAAGACTGACCAATCATTTAAATTAAAAGGCTCTTCTGCTATCACAAAAGCAGCTTTAGAAGTTTCCACAAGGTTAATAAAAGCAGCCTTACTCGCCAGAATGGTTTTGCTTTATCTGGAATGGGAATTATTAGGCAGTCTATGGTTGTTTGGTAATACATTGGCTTCACATACCCACTTTACATCATTTATATAGGTTCCCTGGAATAACTGGTGGCCTCCGGAACTCCCCTTCCCTGTCTGCTAGCTTGGGATTCCCCTTCCACCTTCACTGGCTGCCACGTGGGACTTCCCTGACTCTCCACCAACTCAAACCACCTTCATCTCTGACTATTGGCTATTGTTCCAAGGCCAGTCTTAAGTCACAACTGGGGCAGGCGGTAGCCTCTGGTGGTAGAAGATAGAGGAGGAGACATTAAATCTTATTATCATCTCTCTTCCCCTTATTCCCCATCTGCTGTTATTGGGCCTGTGGGCAATATCCCTCCCTAGAAGCCCCATCCTAGCCTTATACACCAACGCTCCTACACTTGCCCCAGAAGCTCTGAAAAAAAATGCCACAAAAGACCTGGGTCTGTTTTTCTTCCAATATGTATGTAGATGAGTCTTATTTCAATTCTTTTAGTACCTAAAAATCCATCATTAGCACCTCAAAGACAAAGATGACAAATATAGAAAATGAAAATTGTTAGAAACCTTGTGGGAGAACAGGCACACTGGGGCATTATTGATGAAGCTGTTGGAAAAGTGGTTCAGAACCATACTCCCAAAATCACTAAACTGAATATAATCGTTGACACACTACTAGGCATATACCCCCAAGAGTACAAAGAGCCAGAAAGGACTCATGGGTACAAAAATATTTTTAGTAGTACTTTTTGTTTTAGCAAAGAATTGTAAACAAAGTGGGTGATCATTAATTGGTAGAGTGACCAAATAACTTATGGTATATAAATATGATAGAATATTATTACATCATCATAAGAAATTATGAAAGTGATGAATACAGAGAAGCCTAAGAAGACAATTATGAGATGACAGAGAGTAAAATTAGCAGAATCAGGAGAACAAATTACACAATGACTACAACTGTATGAAGAAAAATGATTGTGGAAGAATTAAGGACTCTAATCAATTCAATGACCATTCCTAACTCCAGAAGACCTATTGGCAGAGAGAGGGTAGACTAGAGGTACAAAATGAGGTACACCCATTCATTCATGGCCAATGCATGAATTTGGCTATACTTATTTGTTACAAGGAAGGGCTTTTATAGTATCCATGAAACATTAAAAACAAATACACGAGAAACATTTAGGTGGCTCACTACATAGAGAACTGGCCCTGAAGTCAGGAGGATCTGAGTTCAAATGTGACCTCAGACACTTACTAGCTGTGTGACCTTGGGTAAGTCACTTAACCCCTATTGTCTCCAAATGAACAACAACAACAAAAAACCAAGCCCCAAACCAAATACACAGAAGAATGCAGAAGGAAATTTTGCACAAGGAACGTAGACAAGGAGGAAAATTTTGTTACTATTCTGTTTAATGTTAGGGGTAGGGAATAGATACATGGTTTTATTGGCATAAACTCTCAGGTGATAAAACTCCCTTTACCAATGCAGGTTGGCACTTCTTTGCAACTTAAAATGTTAGAGAGATGCCCAAGAATACTGAGAGATGAAAAGGCTCTTATCTAGAGGTACTTAGCCATGTAAGCCTCAGACAGATATTGAAGATAGATCTTCTTGACTTCAAGGCTGGCTCTCTGTGCAATAGAAATTCATAGTTTAATATATAACCATCTTTTTCTCTCTGTCTGTTGAGATGTTCATTATTGAAGAAGTTATATTAGATAACCTCCAAGGTCCTTACCAGCTCTCACATCCTGTGGTTGTAAGAGTCCTCTCATAGGATGATTCAAGGCAAATGCTGTTCACCTATTTAAGGAATTTCCATTTGTTCTCCCCTCATATGTGTAGTAAAGCAAGGATTTAGTTTATCCTACCCATTTCCTTATCAAGTGATAAATTTCCTGACAATTCCTGCATTTTTGTTTATGTTGGAGTTAATGAAATAGGCCTGTGGTGCTCCTAGAACCCTTAACCAAATTGGACCATGAAGTCCCACTCCATATTAAAGGAAATCCCAGGATAAGGAGCAAATGGGTAAAGGAGGTGAACAAACTGGCATCTGGAAAATATTTGCATTAGGGATAGCCCAGGGTCATTTCAAACATCCTGTGGCTATTTCAAGTATGGACAAAGGATTGTTCTCTGCTGAAACTTTAACGTTCTTAGACATGTCCATAATATGACGAGTTGATGCTAGGCTTTTCGTATTTGGCTTCTGTTATTCTGTCTGTAAGATATTGTCTGATCGAGTACATATAAAATGGTTGCTAGAAGTAATAATACTTTGATATGTGTGCGTACCTACACATATGTATTATGTGTATATATGTATATGTATACATATGTACATATATACATGTGTATATACATGTATATGTATGTATACATAGATATATGTTCATTGCTTCTCTGACCCTAAAACTGTTTATAATCAGGTTAAGTATTCTGTAATTACTATCAGCATTTGGGGTTCCTTATCATGTTTCAAAATTCTTAATTTTCTTCTTGCCTGAAATAAAACTTCCAAAGTCAGTATAATAGTTATTATTGTGTTATCTGTAACTTTTAATCATAAACTGTAATACCTGAAAATTCCTGAGTAAAGTCAACAATATTTCTTTTTTTATTAAGTAAGAATCATATGGTTTTCTTTCAATGAGCTTGTAAAGTGAGAAGAGAGCTTTTAATATCACTTATATGTTAATTTCTGTGGGTTCCTATTTTGAATCAAATGGATAAATAGGAAATCAGGATTTAGATTTTTATTAAGTGGTATCTTTGAGGTGGAGTAGGAAGGCTGATCACCCAGGAGTTTGGACTTGCAACTTTCTCTAGTGTGGGTGCATATTAAGGCTACCTTATCATTACCGGAAAATGCTCACTTACATAAGGAATGGTTACACAAATTGTGGTATATGACTATAATGGAATACTATCATGCTATAAGAAATAATAATAGGTTCAGAAAAATGAGGGAAGATGTCTATAAAATAACAACAATGTATGAACAAACATCTTTGAAAGCTTTAAAAACTCTGATCGATGCAATGACCAGTCATAAACACAGAAAGCCTATGATGAAACATGCTGCAATCTGACAAAGAAGTTTTAGATTTAGGTGAACTGATTCGTACCGAGATGTGTGTGTGTGTGTGTGTGTGTGTGTGTGTGTGTGTATAAAATATATATAGATATATATAGATATATAGATATATAGATATAGATATATGCCTTAGTCCTCTAGGCAAATCTCTAAGCCCATAAATTGCAGAGAAAGTACCAACCTGTGTCAGGAAAGGGAATTCCCTCCCTTAGGAGTTCCCTGTCTTAAAGATATCAAAGGTACAGTTCAAAACATTGTATTTGTACAAATAATGTCTCTATACCTTGGGTCTAAGCCTGGCAATGATTTTAATATTGTCCCTTGCAGAGTGCTGGTATACTTTTATAAGTGGAATTCTGAGGACCCCAGAGCATCCTTTTTCTGTCATAATCTAGATTTCCTTTCCACTTTCCTTCTAAGGTGAAAAAAAGTGAAGTAGTTGTAGTTGTCGCCGATTCATTTCATGTATGATCTCATTATTTCGTGAAGAGTTTAAGTGTGTGATTGGGGATATTGGAGGAAGGAAGACATTAATTCAGTTAACAATTGAGTTCTGACTCAGTTATTATTTGTCTCTTATTAACTTAGTCTATTTGGTGTCAGAGGTGTAGATACATTGTCAACTTTGCCATTGTATTTCTTTATATTCTGTGGTGGGAAGAAATCTAAAGTTCATCTTTTACCTGTGAAAACTTTTAAAAATTATGTAAAGTGTTAGGGTGGACATCTTTTTTTTTTGGCAAAATAAATATTGTTTTAATTTTTTTTAGGAATCAGCCTATGTGATAATCCAAACATTTATAAACCTTTTAGATACACTTCTTTTAAAGAATATTATTACTTCAGCTTTTCTTTTATTAAGAATTTTAACTTAAAAAAATTAATAGAAGTTGGAACATCTTCGGTTAGAGTACTAATGGGAGATGAATAGCTTTTATGTTTTTTTGCCGGCTCAGCTAGGGTTTTAAACATCCAATAGAGTGTAAGCTCCTTGAGGCAGGGCACTATTTACCTTGTCTTTGTATCTTCAGTGCTTAGCCCTGTGCATGGCACACATTAGGAATTTAATAAATGTTTGGTGATTGATAAACCATTGGTCCACCTTGTGTGAATTTGAGCTCCAGGACAGCTGTTGCTTGCTATTCTGACATTTTGGAGCTCACAAGGTCATAGTCATCTCCAGCTCTCCTGCACCTAAAAGCAAGAAGACTAGATACAGCAGAGGCAGAAGCCGTACAGAAGGGCCATGCATTCTCCAAAGTCTACATGAGGATTGCATCAACTCTACATGGCATTAAGGACTGTGTTTGTTGGGCAGTACCTTATTGCATATTGATTGAACTTCATTGTCCTTGAAATTAATGTCTAAGACTGAGATGTTTAGGACAAATATAATGAAATTCTGTGGCTTTTCTCATTCCTTTTATTCTTAGCTGCATTTTAAATTCTTCTGAGTGTCACTTTTGTTTGTTTTCATTTGTCTTTTGGAGAGATGGAGCTTTTTTTTTTTTTTTTTAGGTACAAACCAGGAGCTTTGGTCCACAAACTCATTTGCTACCAAAATCGTCTTGTCCATGCCGGTGCAGAACTTAACATCATGTGAATAGATAAAAGTCTCCGTGACTTTTATCAGAGTGTGAATTCTAGGGAATAGTCACTTTTTAGATTTAGTGAAAATTATGGCCATGGAAAAGTTAGTTTCGGAATAGGCAACAAACAGGAAATAATAGTAAAAGCCTAACCTTTTTTTTTTTTTGGCCAATCCAGGGAACAGAGTGTGTGTGTGTGTGTGTGTGTCTGTGTGTGTGTGTGTGTGTGTGTATGTGTGTATAGTGTGTTTATAAGGTAGTCAAGGCAAAGATTAAATTTCATTGAAAATTGAATTGGAAACAGAGCTTGGCCTGTTCTTTAGTTATTTCTTATCTTCATCTCTCAAGCAGTTTTACTTAAATCCAAGTTTCTTTCTCATTTTTACAACCCATTTGATTTATTTCTTTTTTGCCTGTGACTTTCTTGAAGAAAGAACATATCCCCTACACAGTCCATTCTATTAGTCACTGCTGTAGCTCAAAGAATCTTCTTTCTGCTGTGTCTCTGACTTCTTCTTGGCACATTGCTATGTCCAGCAGTACATCCCAGATGTCACATTAAGCTCGCTGGGTCTAATTTGGTACTTATTTCCCAGTGCCTCTGTCCTAGTGGACATTTTGGCTGAATCAGATCTGAAAAATGAACCTTAACATTCTCCCTGAGTTAATGATGTAAAGTTTTTTTTAAACAAGACTTTCTAGTTTTGCTAATATTTCTTTCTCAGTGTATAAGATGCTGAGTGTACAGAAAGAAGGTTTTTTAAAAGCATAAAATATCTATAAAAAGCTCAGATTGCATTATTATACACCTTTTATAATTCCACTTTTCACTTCTAGCTCATAGTTTATTAGTAATTATAGCTTCCAAAAGACATGATGAACATTGATTCATCTCTACAAATAAAAGCGAGGGTGCTTCCTGTAGCCATTCGAAGTAGCATTTTTAGTTCACTGAAATGGCCTAATTTACTATCTCAGACTTCCTTTTAAATACACAGACTTTAGGTTCCTTTATTTTCTTTCATCTGCTTCTTATATAGTAAACAGACAATTTAGAAACTTCCTCTGTCTGCTCTCTTTCTGCCATGGTTTTCAGCTCAGCAGGCAATCGCCCCCTTTATGTGCTACCTTGTGGTGCCATGGGCTATTAAAGAGAGAGAAGGTTTGCTTTCCTTGGATGTCACAACATGGAAACTGGATTTATGTTGACACCCGCTTTCAATAAATAAAATATCTCTGAAATCAGTAATAAAAAAGCTCAAACCTTCTATGTCTTTCCAACATGCAAAGTTGAATGTTAACATAAATCCAGTTCCATTTTTGGAACTTTTTGTTGGATCTGTGTAAAAGAAAAAATTTTAAGAGATATCATCCGACATGAATCTGATTTATAGGAAAGAAATTAAAAAAAAACAAACCATTTTACCTAGCAACATTTTATGTACTTCTCAACCTACTATCCTTCTATCATAGTCATAGTCTCTATAAAGACTAATTTTGTTATTTCATCTGTGTACAAACATTACTTGAAAATAAGGTTGGAAATAAATGTGATAGAGGAGATACCTACCACACTATCCCTGAATAAGAATCTGATTTAGATGCATTCTCAGAATGGAAATATGGCCCAGAGCAAAACTCTGCAGTACCAGCAAAAAATTTTGGATCATGTCCAGAGGATTACATTCATTCATAGGTCAGATTAAAAGTATGACTTGGTATGGGACCTGCCTACCTTAAAAGGATGTTTGTAGAATTAGAGCTGGAAGGGCATTTAGAGGCCACTTAGTCCAACCTCCTACTTTTGTAGATGAGGAAACTGAGGTCAAGGGAAGCTAAATGCCCAAGGTCACACAGGCAGTCAAGATTTGAACTCACGTCATGGGGCTCTAAACCCATGGCTCTTTCTACTTCACCACATTGCCTCCCTGCTTCCATCATCAATATTCATTCAGATCCTGGGGAACTTCTCTAAGAGCTATCTAAGTTATTGGTATTTATTCATGGGTAGGTCACCTAAAGCCAGTGTGAATATGTTCAGGTAACCAAAAGGAGCTTTAGTGCTAGGGTATAAAATGAAGAATTTTTACCATATGATCTCACTCAACACACCCTTGTTATGTTATGGAAGCTTCAGTTTGAACAGGTCATGTTACAAAAGATGTAAAAAAAAATCAGTAACTTCTAAAGCCAGCTAAGTGCTTAATGACAGGCCAAGCAGATTCGGAAGAGACAAAAGCCTGGGAGATCTCTTGGGTTTTTCTTTTAGCAAAGAGCTCCAAATCAGAACATGAACCAGCAATTACTTTGCTTCAGGCCAGATTAAGTCACAATTAATTTGATTCCATTTCACTTATTGTTTAAATCACTTAAGTAAAGCTTAGCTTGTTGAATCAGACACTGGAACCAGTTCAATTCACTGAAGAGTATGAAATGATGTAATTTTTGTCTTTGGATTCGCAAGAAATGAATTAGGTAAATGTGGGCAGGAATTGGAGAACAAAACAGGATGCCATCAAAAGTAGGGTATTTTGATATTATATGAGAGTTTGATAAAAAGTTATGATAGGGTAATTTGTCTGAGTCATTTGTATTTCTCTTTGGGAAAACGAAGTAATAAACTTATTTTGTTAAAAAACAACAGCTATTTCCCCCTTAAATACAGTATTTTTACTCTTAAAAATAATTTGATGTGGCCACACTTTGAAAGAATGGCACAAATCTTATATAGCACCAACAGTAGTTAGCATTTATATAGTGCTTTACTGTTTTCAAAGCCCTTTACAAATGTTATCTCACTTGATCCTCACAACAGCTCTGGGTGATAGGTTCTCTCATTAGCCTTATTTTACAGATGAGGAAACTGAGGCAGACCTCTGTCTTGACTTACCTAAGGCCACACATGGCTAGAAAGTGTCTGAGGATGAATTTGACTTCCTGACTCCAGATCTAGTACACTACCCACTGGGCCACCTAGGAACCTATAAAAATAATAGTCATAATAATGGATATTTATGTAGCACTTGAAAGTTTGTAAAGTGCTGTATATAAATAGTCACATCTGAGCTTCACAAACAGCTCTGGAAGATAGGCTCTCCAGCTCTTCTTCCTATTTTATAAATGAGAATGACTGAGACCTTAAGTGACTTATCCATAGTCATTCAGCTAATAGATTGAAATCCAGCCTCTGACACAAGCTTACTATGCTACACTGCCTCTTACATGTCCAGCATGCCCTGTTTTTTGTTTTTTTAATCTTATAATTACATGCATGGCCTACTTTCAATTATCCACAATAACTGCTAACAGGGATAACACGTATACAGTAATTGAAATTCACAGGTATCCTCTCTTTAGTCATTTAATGTCACCCTCCTTCTCCACAAAACCTTTTTGTCAGAACTGATAAGGGATAGCAAAATGGAGTGGTTTGAGTTTCAACTCTTATGATTTCCCCTGCCTGCCATCTGGCATGGATACTAATGAGTCATGAAATGCCTAAAAGCAAGAAGTCAGAGGGGGGAGGAGCAACAGCAAAAGGGCCTGAGCTGGCCACAAATTGAATAATCAGTCTCTGAATAATGAAGAACTGACTAAGTTGGCTGTATAATTAAGTGCTAGCAGAACATGATCATAAAAGTGAACTGCTAATCAAAGTCCTGGGGATCTTTACAATTTTCCTGAAACACTTGGTTGGGAGAAAGTACAAGGTGCAGCCATAAGTTTAGGTTAAATTGGTCTTCACCTGCCATAATCACTGAGGAAGAAAGTGATGAGAGAATTTTATGAAAAGGGGGCTGCCTGTTGACCAACTTTGGTGTTTGAAAGTCCTTGTGGGTCCTTGCCTGTGTAACTGGTCACTTCTCTTTAACAACAAAACAAAACAAAACAAATAAATGTTTTCAACCATGAACCATGCCATAGAACTGAACTTAATGATTTCCAGAGAAGTTGGAACTTGTTCATTACAACAGAAAGTTGAAAGGAAACTAAAAAACCAGCGTGGTATGTCCTTGAATACATGATGTGCCCTCTTGGTCCTTTCTGATTTGATCTTTAATAAAAGATGTAGGGAAGAAAGGACTGTATACAAAGAAATTATACACAAAAATTATAATGGCATCTTAACCGAGTTCTCTGTTTCCTATCAGAACTATAACTAGAAATCCTCTTGCTTGGAGCATTCACCTGAGTGTAAGGCATATTCAGATGGTGAGGACAGTCCAAGGGTTGGTTAGTCAATATTTCCCCCTGAGAGTCTGGTCCTGGTTGCAATAGTGATCAGGGAGATCCCAAGAGAGTAGTGCCAATGGTGGTTGACGACTTCAAAGGGACATGCTGTGGGGATGGTGGTTACCTGGGGAGGAAGTGTGGCCTCCTTAGGGAGGAAGTGTGCCCCATTGGCTATTGGCTTTCTGGGAAAAGCCCCATTTATCCCACATTAATTATGGTTCTGCCTCTAATCTCTCTATTCTCCATCCTTCATATGGCTACCAAAAAATTTCCCAGTACAAGTCTGACCATGTCACTACTCTGAACAGACTTTAAGTGGCTCCCTATTGACTACGAGATATAACCTCCTTAATCTGGCATTTAAAGTCCTTCATAATCTGGTTCTAATTTATCTTTCCAGCATTATTTCACATATTCCAATATTATTTATCATGTATATGTAATCTTATGTCTGTATATATGAAATATGATAGATATTGCATAGATTCTACTTTTCATTCATATTAGACTACTAGCTGCTTTCCAAATCAACATATTATCTTTGTCTTGGCACATTCATACTGTCTTTTTCTAGTTTCTGGAATGTACTCCTTCCTCATTTTTACCATTCATCAGCCTTCTTTTCTTTCAAGGCTCAGCTCAGGTGGCTCCTCCTCTGTGGAGCCTTCTCTGATTCCTCTCAACTAGACATATTCCCTCCCCCCTCAGATTTTCCTAGAGCACTTAATCTGAATGTCTCCTTCCTCCTCTCCATGATACCCAACCGTGTTGTATATTTTTCTGTGTACTTGTCATTCCCACAATAAAATATGAGCTCCTTGAAACAGGGGTTATATCATGCTTCTATCTTGTTATCTCCAGGATTTAGCATGTGGCGCCTTACACATTTGTTCACTCTATTCATTTATGTGGTACGTGTACAGAATGAATTCATAACCCGAGTTACTCAGTTAGAATTTTTGGACTTCTACCTCAGCAACTCTGATAAGTGTTCTTTTCTGTTCGCATCATCACTGGTGTCTATCATCCATCACCAATTATTTGAATTCTTTTTGTTTACCTCCTAGGATGCTGAGAAACGGACTCCACTTCATGTTGCAGCTTTTCTGGGAGATGCAGAAATCATTGAACTCCTAATTCTTTCAGGTAAATCCAGTTTCCCCAGAAGTCAATGGCAGACTAAATGACCACCTAGGGAGAATATTGCCATGTTGCAAATGACCACATTAGAGAAGACAATTAAAAGGGACTTAAAGAAATAACAGCATTTTATTATGTCTGTGGGACATCGTTTGATCAATACTTTCCTAAATACAACAAAGTCAGCAAATGCAGTTGTTTTAACTAAAGAATAACTTATCATAATAATAACTGATATTTATATGGCAATTTAAGGTTTGCAAAATGCTTCAATAAATTATTGTAAATACATACTTTTGATCCTCAAACTATCCCTGTGAAATGGATACTATTATTATTCTTGTTATGTTCGTGGGGGAAATGAGGCTTTCGTTGTTGTTTAATTGTTTTCAGTTGTGTCCAATTCTTCATAACCCTTTTCAGGGTTTTCTTGGTCAAAATACTGGAGTGGTTTGCCATTTCCTCCTTGAGTTCATTTTACAGATGAGAAAATTGAGGCAAACAGGTTAAGTGACTTGCCCAGGGTCACACATCTGGTAAATGTCTGAGGCTGGATTTAAACTCAGGTCTTCCTGATTCTAGGCCTGGTATGCTATGCATTGCACCACCAAGCTGCCAAAAAAATGAGGCTTTTAGAACTTAAACAACTTACCCGGTTAGTAAGAATCTTACCTAGGAAAAACTCAGGTAGGATTCAAACCTAGCTTCTTCCTCCCTTTAAGGTCAGCTTTCTTTCCTCTGCATCATGCTGCCTCTCTACAGAAAACTCATGAGACTTGGGATCAGGCATAACCTCATTTTGTTTCTCATTTCTGCCATTTACATTAATGGTATGACCCTGGTCGTATGAGTCCCTGAATTTCTCAGAGCTTCAGTTTCCCATCCATAGGATGAGGATTTTACCAGACTCAAAGGGCTGTTATGATGAAAATGTTTAGACCATAAAATACTATATAAATTGATGATAGACCATAGAATGATATATAAATTTCTAGACCATAAAATGATATATAAATTGGAATTATTATTTCTCTATCAAATATTTTCTCTTAATGATTTCTTCATATCTAATCGATATCATAGTAAAAATTAGAATACCACAAAGTAGATTAGCTCAAAATTGTTTCATTTAATGGTGTGTTCATTCATCTATTTTGCAAAGTGGCTTCTTAAAGCATAAATAAATTCACAGTTACTTGTGCCTTATTTTTAAATGTTAAAATTTGTTTGAAAACTGGGATTCTTAATACCTTTTACCAAATAAATTTCACAAAAAGATGATGGGCTTTCTCCCATAAGCAATACTGAGCTAGTCCTTCCCACAGAGTATAGCTAAGTCAATGTAAATGACCCTGGTTGACATTTCTCTTAATCTCTTGCATTTTCCATTTGGGGAGATCAAAATTCAGGACATATGGTCTTGTCTCATCACAAGCCTTTAGTTTGGTGTAAATTTTTGCATTTGTTTCCTGGACTTAAATGACACCCATGGGATTCCCAACTATGTTTTATAAAGCATTTACAGGGCTATTTGTAAAGCTAACAGCTATTAAACTGTGAATACCTTTTGAACTAGCAATACCACTATTAGGTCTGCTTCCCAAGGTGATCAAAGAAAACAATCTATATGTTCTAAGATATTTCTAGTAGCTCTCTTTGTAGTAGCAAAGAACTGGAAATTGAAGGGATGCCCATCCATTGGGGAATGGCTGAACAAGTTTTGGTATATGAGTGTAATGGAATACTACTGTGTTATAAGAAATGAGGAGCTGGTTGATTTTAGAAAAACATGGAAAGACTTGTATGAAAGATCAAAGAGTGAAATGAATGGAACCAAGAGAATGCTGTATACAGTAAGAGCAATATTGTTAGAAGAATAACTGAATGACTTAAGTTATTCTGAGCATTATAAATACTCAGATCAATTACAAAGGACCTATGAAGGAAGGTGTTAGAGACCTTCAGAGAAAGAACTGATGAATAGAAGTGGTTTTAAAAGTGTGTGTCTGTGTGTGTGTGTGTGTGCTTGTGTGTGTGTGTGTGTGTATATCTGTGTATCTGTGTCAAACCGTAGCCTTTTCTATGCATGGTGAGGAGGAAAGGAGGGAGACTGTTTGGAACTTAAAATGGAACCCAAAGGAGGAAGGCTAAGAGGGAGGCATTATGGAAATAAAACAGAATTGAGAATTTTTTTTAAACCAATGCACCTAGTACTTTATTTCTTTTTTCCTTCTTTTTTTAGTTCTCAACATTCACTTTTAGAAGATTTTGAGTTCCAAATTTTTTTCTCCCTTCTTCCCCTTCCCCCTCCCAAGATGGCATGCAATCTGATATAGGCTATACATGTACAATCATATTAAACATATTTCCACCTTAGTCATATTGTGAAAGAAGAATCAGAACAAAAAGGAAAAAACACAAGAAAGAAAAAAAAGAGAAAATAGTATGCTTTGATCTGCATTCAGATATGCCATAGTTCTTTCTCTGGATGTGGATAGCATTTTCCATCATGAATCTTTTGGAATTGTCTTAGATCCTTGTATTGCAGAGAAGAGCTAAGTTATTCGTAGTTGATCATCTCACAGTGCTGGTGTTACTGTGTACAATGTTTTCCTGGTTCTGCTCACTTCACTCAGCGTCAGTTCATGTAAGTCTTTCCAGGTTTTGGAATTGATATTTTAAAAAAGTTAGCTGTGTTGTAATTGGCAGTATATAATGTTGTCAGTAATCTGAGAGATGGCTATTAATGTTTCCCTCAGATGTTGACATTATCTAATTCTTAAGCTCTATTGATCAGGAGATGTTCAACAGAGGTAGTTATGGCCAACCACAAACTGTGCCTTTGGGCCCCTGGCCAAAGCAGAACATTAGGCTTTGTGAACCATAAGTCTAACCCATTATCACTTACCTCATCCTCCTATATGCTTCTCTCTCCCGACCCCAGAAGCTAAAGTATTGAAGTATTACTTCTATTGAAGTAAGTAAATTTTCACCAGTTGAAGGCTAGGTCCCAAGACCTAGGACCTGTTTGAGGTCTGCTCGGATTTTACTTGAAAGCTAGTCTATATCTGGGTAGCTGTTGCCTCAGCTGAAATTAACCTATAGGAAGCTATAAAAACATCAAGAACCTTTGAAAAAAAATACTTGTGTCTAGAATGAAGAATTCAATTCCATAACATTGCGTAATACACACCAACTATTCCTGTCACAGTTTCAGTTCCGTGAGCATCTCAGGATTGTATCTTTACTATATTGTATAATTTTGAAATTGTATGTTTGATCTCAAGTTTATTTCCATTTAATTCAATAAACATTTATTCATTTCCTACAATGTACACAGTCCTATATTCAGTGAAAGAGATATAAATACTAAGAAAAGTCCCTGTCTTCAAGTAGGGGGTTTTCTATTTGGAAGGGATATAGCATGTACACAGATAAGTACATGTAAGGTAATTTAGGAAAGGAAAGACCACTAACAAGTAGAGAGATAAAAAGTTTTTTGAAGAAAGTGGCACCTGAACTGAGCTTGGAAGCAAAATCACTAAAGGTGGAGATAAAGGTAAGAAGGGAGTGCATTCTGGGAATGGGCAAAGTTGGCTTGTGCAAATATGCAGACAGGAAATGGGACTTTCAGTTTGGGGAGTAGCTAGCTGAAGGGGCTGGTGACTTTAGCTTCCAGGGCTTTTTTCCCTCCAGATACTAGGAAGCTGGGGGCAGAGGCAATTTGAAAATGTTGTGCTGGGTCAGTTAAGTACCTAGATCTCTCAAGTCCCCCAAACTACCCAAAATCAGACATGACATCCATTCCTTAGATATATTACCAGATGATCCTTGTCACAAGATGAAAACCCTCACATGGAGGAAGTTCTTGGCTCTCAGTTGGAATGGAAGGTTCTGGGTTGAGTTGAGGCATCTGGTGGCTTTGGATTTCAGAGACTAGCAGTTCATAGTGTGTTTAGGGCCTCAGCTGGTTTGGGGTCACTTCTGAGTAGGAAAGTTGGAGTGCAGAGACATGATCTTTATCCAGTTATCTGTGTGGCACATCTATAGAGAGGGGAACCTTCTTGAGAAATATGATTTCCTATCACTATCACATGTGCATATACATTAACCAGTCTATCTTTAACTGTAACTATGTAATTATGGTAGCATCACAGCTATTTTAGATATCTTCAGATCTGTGCCCCTTGCTTAGCTTTGGAATTGAGACTGGTTACTAATCTTGAGCTAGTAGCATCTCTAATAAAATTTTCAGCCCTGCTTTGGAATTTCTTTTCATATCCTTTTCATTCTTTATTCCAACCAGAAAGTGAAAGAGGTAGAGGGAGGAAAAGTTTTCCAAAGCTTCTGACCACCTGTGATTTGTCACGATTCCTGTTGATTCTTATTTTTATAGAAAATATCCTTTTCCTACCTGGGTTTTGTTTTATGCTCCTGAGGGAATATAATTGCAAGATCACCATATTTATCATTTCATTACCCTTCTTGCATCTGGCAGCTGACACTTAGGGAAACCATCTAAAGAATTTTCAGATTTAATAATGAATGAGGTATTAATTATTCCCATGTTGGACAAGTGATTTTGCACCACCAGAGCCATTCATTATTGCATCACCCTTCTCTTTTCTGCATTAACATAAGGGGGCAGGGTAATCCAAGTTGGCAGAATTCTTGTTGATATCTCCTGCTTTCCAAGGGAAATTTAGATGCCTCTGAGGCAAATAGTGGGAGATAAGCTACTAGGAGAGAATTCAGGACATGCCCATGTGACTGACATTTTTTCATAAACTGACTTTCACTTACCATTAGTTTAAGCTATTGCTTTGGGAACTAGCTTAGAAGGACTTAAGGTAAAGGGAAGATTAAGAACTAATTAAATCACTCGTGAGTCAAGTAATCCATCAGTCAGATGGATTTATTGGCTAGGAATTGCTAAGGAAAAGGTAGAAGAAGCAGGGTCCATAAAAAGATAAGCAAGGTAGATAATAATAGCTAGTTAGTAGTTCTATACCACATACTATGTACCAGGTGCTATGCTAAGTACTTTACAAATATCGTTCGTTGTTGTTCAGTCATTTCAGTTGTGTCTGACTCTCTATGATCCTATTTGGGGTTTTTGTGGCAAAATTACTGGAGAGGTTTGCCATTTCCTTCTCCAGCTTATTTTACAGATGAGGAAACTGAGGCAAACAGGGTTAAGTGATTTGCCCAGGGTCACACAGCTAGTAAGTGTCTGAGGCTGGATTTGAACTCAGGTCCTCCTGACTTCAGGTTGACCCTCTATCCACTGCACCATGTAGCTGCCCAAAAATATTGTTGCATTAGATCAAATAGAAATAATGTATAGGAGGTGAGATGCTTTCTAATAACTGTTTTCAGATTGCATGTTGGAATAGACAAAAAAAGATCCTTAAAAGTTAACAAGCAAATAATAAATACATACATACAGACATTGGATATATATAATGTAGACACTATAAAATAAATTGATTTTTAAAAAAAAAAAAACAAATGCACCACAGAGCCAAATGGCTGTTGTTCATTTGTTAGGTAATGGATATATTCCAACTATACTTCCATTGATGGAGATATTTTGGTAATTCCAGGGTAAATATGACAAGAACATTGAACTGGAGTGGCAGTCAGGTGATCAGGATAATGGCTCAGTTTTTGCCATTATTTAATTACATCACTTTGGGCAAGTCACTTTACTTCTGAGTATCAGGTTTCTTTTCAGAAAAGTGAGCAGTTCTATCTGTAAGGGCTGGACAATAACAGTGTTGATTAGTGGTTTTAGGGCAACCTAAAGAGAGGTCTTCTAGTGGCATGACATAGGACTAGGAATGGCATGCTTATCAGATTTGCAGTACATGAAATTTATAATATATTGGATCACAGAAATGGGATATGGAAAAATCTCCATGGCCCAGAAAAGTAAGCTGAATTTAATAAGATAAATTTAACTATAGATAAATGTAAAGTCTTGTGCTTATTTTAATATAACACCTGCGCATAAGTACAGGATGAACTACATGGCTTGACAGTACTTCATATCAGATATGGAAGTTTTGGTGGACTGCAAACTCAGTATAAATTAGCAGTATAACATGGCAGCCCAAACGGCTAATTTGATCTTAGGCTACGTTAGTCAAAGTTTAATGTCCAATTGAATTCTGCCCTGGTCACACCACATGTGAGATACTGGGTTCAGTTCTAGGCACCATATTTAGAAGAGACTTGGCAAACTGGAAGATGTGCTGAGGAATGTGACTGTACTGGAAAGGAGAATTAAATCTTTGTTATACAAGGAAAGTTGAAGGAACTAGGGGTTCCCTAGAACTGGGGAAGAAAACACTTCAGGGAAGCATGCTTGCAGTTTTCCAATAGTTGAGTTGCCATATGGAAGAAGAATTTGACTGATTCTTGGCTCCACAAGGCAAGATAAGGAGAAACTTGCTGAGAATTAGAACTATGAAAAAATGAAAAAAAATTTACCATGGGAGAGTGAGTTACTTGTCAGGAAGCTTTTTTTTTTAAATTTAATTTATTTAATATATTTAGTTTTCAGCACTGATTTTCACAAGAGTTTGAATTATGAATTTTCTCCCCATTTCTACCCTCCCACCCACTCCAAGATGGCGTATATTCTGGTTGCCTTGTTCCCCAGGCAGCCCTCCCTTCTGTCACCCCACTCCCCTCCCATCCCCCTTTTCCTTCTTCTCTTGTAGGGCAAGATAAATTTCTACGCCCCATTGCCTGTGTATCTTATTTCCTAGTTGCATGCAAAAAACTTTTTTTTGTTTGTTTTTGAACTTCTGTTTTTAAAACTTTGAGTTCCAAACCCTCTCCCCTCTTCCCTCCCATCCATCCTCCTTAAGAAGGCAAGCAATTCAACATAGGCCACGTGCTGATCATTATGTAAAACCCGTCCACAATACTCATGTTGTGAAAGATTAACTATGTTGCTCCTTCCTAACCTATCCCCCTTTATTGAATGTTCTCCCTTGACCCTGTCCCTTTTCGAAAGTGTTTGTTTTTAATTACCTCCTCCCCCTGTCTACTCTCCCTTCTATTGTCCCCCCTTTTTTATCTTCTTCCTCCTTCTTTCCTGTGGGGTAAGATACCCAATTGAGTTTGTATGGTATTAATGCCTCAGGTCATATCCGATGAGAGCAAGATTTACTCATTCCTCCTCACCTGCCCCCTCTTCCCTTCCTACAGAACTGCTTTTTCTTGCCACTTTTATGTGAGATAATTTACCCCATTCTATCTCTTCCTTCCTCCCTCTCTCAATATATTCCTCTCTTATCCCTTAATTTGATTTTATATTTTTAGATATCATCCCTTCATATTCAACTCACCCTGTGCCCTCTGTCTATCTATCTATCTATCTATCTATCTATCTGTCTATACCTACATATATACATACATATACACACATATGTATATATATACACACACACACACACACACACACACATATATGCATATTCCTTTCAGCTACTCTGATACTGAGGTCTCATGAATCATACACATCATCTTTCCATGTAGGAATGTAAGCAAAACAGTTCAACTTTAGTAAGTCCCTTATGATTTCTCTTTCTTGTTTACCTTTTCATGCTTCCCTTGATTCTTGTGTTTGAAAGTCAAATTTTCTATTCAGCTCTGGTCTTTTCACTGAGAAAGCTTGAAAGTCCTCTATTTTATTGAAAGACCATGTTTTGCCTTGGAGCATGATACTCATTTTTGCTGGGTAGGTGATTCTTGGTTTTAATCCTAGCTCCAATGACCTCTGGAATATCGTATTCTAAGCCCTTTGATCCCTTAACGTGGAAGCTGCTAGATCCTGTGTTATCCTGATTGTTTTTCCACAATACTCAAATTGTTTCTTTCTGGCTGCTTGCAGTATTTTCTCCTCGATCTGGGAGCTCTGGAATTTGGCAACAATATTCCTAAGAGTTTTCTTTTTGGGATCTTTTTGAGGAGGCAATCTGTGGATTCTTTCAATTTCTATTTTACCCCATGGCTCTAGAATATCAGGGCAGTTCTACTTGATAATTTCTTGAAAGATGATATCTAGGCTCTTTTTTTGATCATGGCTTTCAGGTAGTCCAATAATTTTTAAATTATCTCTCCTGGATCTATTTTCCAGGTCAGTGATTTTTCTAATGAGATATTTCACATTGTCTTCCACTTTGTCATTCCTTTAGTTCTGTTTTATAATATCTTGATTTCTCATAAAGTCACTAGCTTCCACTTGCTCCAATCTAATATTTAAGGTAGTATTTTCTTCAGTGGTCCATTGGACCTCCTTTTCCATTTGGCTAATTCTGCCTTTCAAGGCATTCTTCTCCTCTTTGGCTTTTTGGAGCTCTTCTGCCGTTTGAGTTAGTCTATTTTTTAAGGTGTTGTTTTCTTCAGTATATTTTTCAGTATTTTTTGGGGTCTCCTTTAGCAAGTCATTGACTTGTTTTTCATGGTTTTCTTAATCCTTCCCATTTCTCTTCCCAATTTTTCCTCTACTTCTCTAACTTTCTTTTCCAAATCCTTTTTGAGTTCTTCTGTGGCCTGAGACCAGTTTGTTTTTCTTGGAGGCTTTTGTTGTAGGCTCTTTGACTTCATTGACTTCCTCTGGCTGTATGTTTTGGTCTTCTTTGTCACCAAAGAAAGATTCCAAAGTCTGAGACTGAATCTGAGTCTGTTTTTGCTGCCTGGCCATGTTCCTAGCCAACTTAGTTGACCCTTGAGTTTTTCAGTGGGGTATGACTGTTTGTAGAGTAAAGAGTACTTTGTTCCAAACTTAAGGGGATGGGCTGTTGTTTTCAGAGCTATTTCTATACAGCCAGCTCTGCCACACCAGCAGTCCTCCTTCCCCAAGAACCACCAGCCTGGACCTGACTCAGATCTTCAGCAGGCTCTGCACTCCTGCTCTGATCAGCCACTTAATTCCTCCCACCACGTGGGCCTGGGGCCAGAAGCAACTGCAGCTGTAGTTCTGTAGCTGCACCACCCCCGCTGCCCCCGGAGTGGTGGGTGAACTGAGAACTCATTTCACTCTGTCCCCCCCGCAGCTTTTCCCACTAACCTTCTCTGTTGTCTTTGGTGTTTGTGGGTAACTGCCATAGCTCACTGATTCAGGGTGCTAGGGCCTGTTCCACCCAGCTCCCGGTCTGGTTGGTCTTTCCTCTGCCCACGGGCTGGGCTCTGCTCCACTCGGCTTCCATGCGCGATAGACCTCATCCAGTGACCATCCAGGCTGTCCTGGGCTGGATCCCTGCTTCCCTCTGCTGTTTTGTGGGTTCTGCAGTTTTAGAATTTGTTCAGAGCCATTTTTTAATAGAGTTTTGGAGGGAGCTGGCAGGGAGCTCACACACGTTCCTGCTTTCCAGCCACCATCTTGGCTCTGCCCCCCAGTAAAGCCTCAGGAAGCTTTTTTTTTTTTTAAAGAAAGACTGTATGCTACTTAATAATAACAACTATCATTTTATAGCACTAGGGGGTTTACAGAGTGCTTCACATATTATTTCATTTGATCTTCATACCAACAAACCTGGGAGATAGGTGCTATTATTAACCCATTTTGCAGATGAGGAAATTGAGGCTAAGAGAGATTAGGGATCACACAACTAGTTAAGAAAGGAATCAAACTCAGTTCTTTTTAACTTCAAGTCTAGCACCCTATCCACTATGCCATCTAATTGCCGCTAATAGCAAACCAACACTTGATATTTTTTTTGTATCATTTGATCCTCATACAAACCATCTGGGATAGATGCTATAATTATCCCCACTTTTTATATTATAAGTTTATAGATAAGGAAACTGAGGCTGAGAGTGGTTAAGTGATTCACAAAGGTTTATACAGCTAGTAAATGCCTAAGATAGGATTTGAACCAGGTCCAGCATTCTATCTACTGCCTGACATAGTCTCTAATGGCTAACATTTTGTATAGCATTTCAAGGTTTTGCAAAGCACTCTGCAAATATTATTTCATTTGGTCCTCACAATGACCCAATAAGATAGATACTCTTCTAATTCCTATTTTTTACAGTTGAGGACCTGAGCCTGAGGGAGGTCAAGTGATTTGACCAAGGTCATAGATTTGATCTGAGGTCCTTCTGACTCCCAAGTCCGGTATCTGTCTGCTCTATCCACAGTACCACTTAGCTGCCCATCTCATATAACATTTATGTATCCCGGGTGCATTTGTATGATCGAATGTCTCAGTTTGAATTAGCTGAGCCTTGCAAATCAGTTCATAAGGATTAGAAAAATATATATGTTTGTTCTAGAATATTGACTTTGACCCTGACGGTGTTTGCTGATGTTATTGCTCCCTTCCTTCCCTTTATCATCACAGCGCCATCTCTGGGTAGTGGAAGGAAGAGAAGCATTGCCTCTGGACGTTACTCTCTGAGTGCCCTGCTGCTATGTGCTAGCTGCTGAATAGAACCATGAAACAAGGCAGAGGCACACAATACTAATGACATTCCAGTTGTACTCTGGGCCTTTTGGGTGCTCTCATTACTGTAAGGCTCAGAGTCCTGGAGGGTCATTGCTGGCTAAACCTTATCCAATGGTCAGGTAGAGAAAATGCCCTTTTTAAAAAGGCATTGAAATGCTGCTTGTATCATTGCTCAGCACACAATGGCTCCTGTCTGGCAGGTAAATAGAAGGCTGCTCCCTAAAAAGTCAGTTATAAATATTCATCTCATCGCTAAACCTGTCCGGGGTGGATTTGTCTCCCTCTGATGTGTAAACAAGATGCTGAAATATGCAGAGGAAGAGGATGTGGAAGACACCAGTAGGAGATGACACTGATGATATAATGCCTGCTTCCGAGCCCAGATAACGATGCTTTTGTAATAATAATTTTTGTTGGGGGGGTGGGGTTGGAATGGAGAAGAGGTTGTTTTCTTGGCTGCCACCTATTCAGCTTTTTGAGAAGGGCAAGTGGATAAGTGAAGGACTTAAATAACTACTGAGAGAAGCTATTTCCTGCGTTTCTAATCATCCTTTTAATTCTCAAGTGATCCTGGAGCAGCCCTGAAAAGCCACTAGAGTGTATGCGTCCTGACAAACTGTGTAGGTTAACTGTGTCATAACCAATGCAACTTAGTACACATGCCCTTCTGGGTTAATACATTCTGTTCCCTGGCAGAGTCTCAGAATAAAAACCCTTGTGTGTATCCATTCAAAGTGGAACTGTTGCAATAGCTACATGTATTCAAATTTTGCTTTCTTTTGGACGAGTCCAATAGACATGAAATGGATGAATCATTCACCTCTTAGATATTTTCCCTGAGCAGATACTGACTGTCTTGTTCAGCACTGTACTAATGGGCAGGTACCTTTTTGTCTTTATTCCTTAGCATTACCTCCAAGGTTAGGTTGCATTCTAAGTTACTATGTGAGGTAAGAGTCACCAGTTTTTCTTTTGAATCACCTAAAAGTTTGAGATTTCCTCCAAAGGATGAACCCAGGCAGCAGCATTTTTCATATGATTGGCTTAGAAAAATACCCTAATTAACCCCGTGTTTACTCTAAAAGGAACCAGAAGGGCAGGGTTCTGAGCTTCCTAATGACTAAAGAAACAAGATTGTCTGTATGTGTTTGCATGAATGCACGTATGTATTTGCATTTATGTGTAAATGTGTATACATATATGTATGTGTGTATAACATGATGGAAGAAGGTATACTGATGATGGTAAGAGATGAACTTGTAGCTGTAAAAGGAGATGAAAATAGAACATGGAAATCTTAGTCATATGACTAAGAGGTAGACAGAAGTAGAGACAGCGGTAACTAGAGTGGGATGAAGGTGGGACTTTTCCCCAGGTACTGAATTTAGAGGATACTGGCAGTATGTGTGATCACGGGGTTATAGATTTAGAGCAGAAAGGGGTCTTTACGACATCTAGTCCAATCCAGTCCTTCAGCAACATAGAAACAATAAAGCTTATCATCCACTTAGAATAATTAGTTAAAATATAAAGTTAAAAAATTCTTCAGCTGAGATGAATTTTTCTCTTACTCTTCCTACCTCCGCCCTTCCCCAATGGAGAGGCCTTCCCAGGCATGGTGTTGTGCTAGTTTCTGGTTTTTTCTATCTTTTACCATGGAACAATGTTGTTGCCCAAAAGGAGGATACATTTCATACTGATCTTCCTGAGCAAGTGAAGTTTTGTGGTGTTTGTCCTAGTCATAGAAATTCCTGCTAAGGCTTTGAGCTGATTTTTGCCCTTTTAGGTAGTTCTGTTTTTGTTAGTGAAGGAGTTTCTGGGCCTATATCTAGATACTTAGTTCCAAGATAGGATATTCTTTTTTTAAAGTAAATCAGATATTTCATCCGGTGTCCCATTCCAGACTTCACCAAAACTGTGCTACCTTTTGCCCTGGTTTCATTCTTTCTTGAAGATAACAGGATTTAAAAATATAAGATCACAGAATTACATATTTTTGAGGGGAAAAGAGCTTTAGAGTTAGCTAATCCGAGTCTCTTTATTTGGTGACTTGCCCAAGATGACAAAGTAGCAAATGACCGAATTCAGATTTTTTTTAAAGATTAATTTATTCTAGTTTTCAACATTCATTTCCACAAGATTTTGTTGCAAATTTTCTCCCCATCTCTCCCCTCCCCCCCACCCCAAGATGGCATGTATTCTGATTGCCCCTTTCCCCTGTCTGCCCTCCCTTCTATCACCGCCCCCCTATCCTCTTTCCCCTTACTTTATTGTAGGGAAAGATAGATTTCTATGCCCCATTGCCTGTATATCTTATTTCCCAGTCGCATATAGAAACAGTTTTTAACATTTGCTTTTAGAACTTTGAGTTCCAAACTCTCTCCCTTCTTCCCTCCCCACCCCACCCCCCTTTGAGAAGGCAAGCAATTCAATATAGGTTATACATGTATCATTATGCAAAACACTTCCATAATAGTCATGTTGTAAAAGACTATATTTCCCTCCATCCTATCCTATCCCCCATTTATTCAATTTTCTCCTTTGACCCTGTCCCTTTTCAAAAATGTTTACTTCTGACCACCCCCTCCCCCAATCTGTCCTCCCTTCTATCATCCCCAGCTCTTATCCCCTTCCTCCCATACTTTCCCAGGATAGGATATTCTTGAAATTGTATTTGGAGAAGCCAAATTATATGTGGCTCCTTTCCAGTCCTCTTCACCCTGTGGCAAGACAAGAAGTTTTGGAAACATTCATTAGCCTGATTCAGTCCTTTCCAGGTGTGTTTCCCCTGTCCAACTTTGGGGAAAGATCATTGGAAAAGATGTCTATGAGAATACAATAAAGTTTTAACTAGAAAATTGCCCAACATAAAACTCAAATGAGTAAACGTACCTAAGTATAGTTAGGCAGTATTCGTACTGGAAAGATCATTGAATTTAAAATCAAAAGACCTGGCTCTGAGTCTTAGCTGTTCCACTTAGATTATTAGCTATGTGACCTCAGGCAAGTCACTTAACATCTTTGAGCCTCAGTTTCTTCATCTGTAAAATGAGGCTAATATTCATACTGTGTTCTTCATGGAATTGTCGTGAAACTCAAACAAGATAAGGTATGCAAATAAAGTACTTTGGAAATCCTAGAGCTCCATGTGTAAATAGAGCCAAGACTTTCTGGATATATTTTAATGACCTGGAAATCTGGAACTATCCAGGTTAAGAGCTCTGAATTTTTCCATGTTCTTTTATGGTAGGGTGAGTATTTTTTTTATATATATATCAGGTGGGAAGGGCAGATGAAATCAAGTTGGTGGTGAGGTATCCTGAGGTTGTACCTGTACCTGCTGGGTATATGACTGATGTGGTTGTCAAAAGAAATTTTCTTCCTAGGAGATCTTTAAGAGTAGGCTGGACCAGTGGGGTCAAATTCAAATGGAAAGGGGGCCACCATACGTGAGGTTTCCAACAGGTACATATTGACTTAGAAAACCACATATTTACATGAGGTTTCCAGCAGGTACATATTGACTTAGAAAACCACATATTTATAATATCTATGTTCTATTGTATTTTTATTTTATTAAATATTTCTTTTGTTACAGTTCAAGCTCTTTCAGATCAAGAACTATCTCTTTCTATTTCCTTTCTAAGTCATAATCTAGAAAGGATAAAGTTATGTCTTCTTAATCCCAGAGACTACAAGATAAGATCAGAGAGGCAGATGACTGGCAGAGAGTATTTAAGGAACCTAACTTTCTCTTCTCCCTTCAAACCTACCATATTACCACTCCCCCTCCCCTTTTAGATGAGGGTCTAATATTATACTTCAATGAAAAAATTAAGGTCATGGTCCCTCTTCTTGTCTCACAGGAACCTGACACTACCTTCATTATCTTCCTTTACCCTCTTCTCTGTTGAAGAGATAGTTCCTCTCCTTGCCACACCCAACCTCTCCACCTGTACTTTTGATCTCATCCCCTGTTACCTTTTCCAACAGAATGCCTCCACTTTTATCCCCTCTCTCTGTAATTTTCAGTTTGCTGCCTACAAATGCATCCAGGTCATCCTTAAAAACAAAACAACAAAAACCGTCAATATATACTACCATCCCTGGCTAGCTATCATCCTATTTCTTACCTCTTCTCACTGCAGTCCTGTATTGGCAACCAAAAATGGGCTCCTTAGCACTTAGTCAACAAGTGCCCTTGACTAGTTTGGCTTTTTCCCCTGAACTGAATGCTGTTTGTATCTTGGACTGGAGTAAGCTTGTCGGCCCCTTCACCTTGCTTCCCTTGCTTAAGCTGATGGAAAGAACCTGTGCTTTCCCCGGCGTACCTTACACCCCCGCAGAAGCTGGATGGTTAAAAGCAGCTCCCGTTGGAGCCAGAGGCTGCCACAGCCACAGCCACAGCCACAGCCACAGCTGAAGCAGGAGCTGCCAGTAGCAGAGCTGACCTACGGGAGGAAGCTGAACAAAGACTTCAGGCCAGTGGGTAATCTTTTTACCATAGAGGGGGAAGCATGATTTTGCTTTACGCAATCATGCTTCTCTGTAGCCTCCTGGTTACTCTTTCAAGGCGTACTTATTGGGCCTGGAAGCTTTTGATCAATATATCAAAATGGGGTTGCTGGTTCATGGGTTGGTTACTGTGGAGCCTAAATATATGTTTTGATTCTTCTACCTTCTACTTTGAGAGTTTCTTATATCCGGCGGTTCCGAACCTTTCAGACATGTTTATGATCCTCTTTGAGATTATAAACTCTGCCCTCCTATTACAAGTCCTTGAAAAATTTGTCTCTACTAGGTATATCTAATTCCTCGCCTTTCACTGTCTTCTAAATCCTCTGCAATCTCACTTCTGACTTCATCATTTAACCAAGATGTTATCAGCATTACCAATGACATCTCTCAGTTGCCGAATCTAAGGATCTTTCCTCAGCCCTCATCCATCTTGACTTTTTTGTAGCGTTTGACAGTGTTGACCACTTTTTTCCCAGAAACTGTCTTCTCTCTGGGTTTCTATAACACTGTTCCCTCCTGATTCTCCTCCTGCTTAACTCCTGATCAGCATCTTTTGGTGAATTTTCATCCATGTCATCCCCACTAACTGTAAGGCTCTCTTCTGGGCCATCTTTTTCTGTCTGTGTTCAATAACAGCTCATCAACTTTCACGGGTTCAATTATCTCTAAGTAGATAACTTTCAGATCAAAATATCTAGCCTTAGTCTCTCTCCTTATCTCTGGTACTGAATAATCAACTGCCTGCCTATAGAATACTTTAAACTGAATGTCCTGTAGGCATCTTGAACTCAACATCTCTAAAACCAATCTCATCTTCCCCCTACCCCCTAATCCACCCCTCTTCTGAATTTCCCTTTTTCTGCCAAGGGTACCAACATCTTTTCAATTAACTAAGTTTGTAACCTTAATGTCATTCTCAGCTTTTCACTTCCCCCTTCCACTTACATCCAAACAGTTGCCAAATCTTCTATTTTCACAAAACCTCCCTCCCATTCTGTTTTCTACATTCACATGACCACCATCCCAGTTCAGGCTTCACCACCTCTTGCTTGGACTATTGCAATAGCCTCCATATTGGTCTCTCTGCCTCAACTCTGTCTCCTTGATACACAACTACCAAAAGTGATTTTCCTAATGCACAGATATGAATATTTCACCCATCTATTCAATAAACTCCAATGGCTTTCTTTCACCTCTCAGATCAAATATAAATTCCTCCATTCGGTGCTTAAAGCTTTTTCACATCTTGGTACTTTCTTCTCCACTTTGCTTGGCCTAGTATGTATTTTCCAGATTGATGAATTGTAGTAAGCTGGTGAACTCAGAGGCCTGGTGATATCAATATTTGAATATAATACTGTCCACATTTGCTTTAGGGCTCGCCATATGGCTTCTTCATGCTCTGATAAAGAATTATGTTGAAGTTACAGTCAATCCTCAATTTTCATGGAGGTAACATTCCTAGAAAACAGTGTGAAAGTCAAAAATGCAAATGTAGATACACTGAATGTATGGGAAATTAGTGATTACATCCCAGTGACCACCAAAAACTGTAATTATTTGCTAGCAGTTGCTGAAAATACATTTTTCTGCATACAATTCTTTATGACAAAACATTAATTCTGATACTATGTACTTTTCCTAACCTGAAATAATTTCCTAACATGAAATAGTCCATAAAATTCAGGAAAGAGCAGAGACAACTCAGGGGCAGTAATGTTAGAACAACCCTGAGGTAAAAATGGGAAAGGGGCAACCTGCCACTCTAATCTCTCTCTTGGCTATGTGGTTGAACTGTTCCTGGATTTAAAGCTCATGGCTTGGGGTGAGTCCCCAACCAGGTCAGACCAGAATGTTCTCCTGGCAGCCAGGCAGGTTAGGCATAGCTTCTTGCCAAGCCCTGTGGGAATGCTTGTGCTCACTGGTGGAGGAGACCACTCTCTCATTAACCGACAAACTTAGCATCTTTTCCATTTTTTCAATTCCTTCATTGCCCTGCTTTTATGAATACTTTCTTCCTTTTTTGTGGATATAATGAATAGTCTATCCATCATCACTAAACTTGGGTGGACAGTAGCTGCAGACATTCCAGCACAAAATTGATCCAACACCTTTATTTTCTCACTAAGCCTCATCATTGCACGCTTGGGCTTAGAGCCCAAAGGACTTGCACTGTGCTTTGGGGGCATAATTGTAACCCAAAACTTGAGTTTTGAAGGCAAACAATGAAAATATGCAATGAATGCAGGGAGCTCTTTGCAACAGTAGGGTGAACAAGTCCAGTGAAGTACCTAGTAGGATACCAGCTGATCCACAAACTTGCATGCATTGGGCCTCTCATTTTTTTCTCTAATATACGCAGCTGGGAATGTGCACCAGCCCAAGTCCTGAAAGCTAAAGGGGCAAAAGTTAAATGGGTAAATGTTGAGGATTGACTGAATTTATTTTTTTTATTAGTTGGAATGGGGAAAAATCTGTGTCAGTGAGGCAGTATGGAATAGTGAAAAGAACACTGGATTGGGAATCAGGAGATTTGGGTTTCAGTCCCAGATCTGCCATTACTTTATGGTATGACATTGGGTAAATTGATTTGCCTCTCTAAACCATAGTGTCTATAACTGTTAATTAAAGAGATAACCTACATCAATGGTGTCAAACTCAAATAGAAATGGGAGCCACCAAACCATATATAAAGATCTCTGTGGATAGCATAGTGACTTAGAAAACCACATATTAATATTATCTATGTTCTATTGTGTTTTAATTTATTTTATTAAATATTTCCCAATTACATTTTAGTATGGTTCAGCCATACTCCCTAATGGGACACATCTGATCTAAAAGGCCTCTGAGGTCTTTCATTTCTTATATTCTATGATCCTATGCTTCTATTTCTTTCTTTCTTTCTTGTTGGGGGAAGCAGTTGGGGTTAAGTGACTTGCCCAGAGTCACACAGCCAGTAAATGTCTGAGACCTGACTTGAACTCATGTCCTCCTGATTATAGGGCAGGTACTGCATCAACTGTGCCACCTACTGCTTCTTTCTATTTATTTTTTAATCAGTCTTAGAATATTTCAAGTTACCTTTCAACTACTATACTCTTGGACTTTCTTAAAACGGTAATAGTGACAGCAGCAGATCGTTTTAGTCCCTTTCCATTTGCTTGGCTTTGTTCCTGCCTTTTCTATAATGCCACCACTTTCTTCTTTCCCCTCCTGCAGCCTCCCCCTCCTTCTCTATCCCACTCAGCTTTCTGAGGCTTCACTACTTGCTTTGTTTCTGTCTTCCCACTTTTAGTTCTTGTTGTCCTTCCTTCCTCATTACCCTAAGGCCTAAAATAGCTTCCTCCCATCATGTCCACAGAGTGACCATGGATTTTTCTCCTCCTTCTTCCAAATAAAATTCTTTTATAAAACCTTTCCCATCTTACCAAAAAGGGGAGGGGGAGCTCAAAATACTAAACCAAATTAAGGAAGCTCAGCAATCATCTCATATGATCTTTTTTCAGTGATAAAACTGTGCGGATGTATATATTGGTACCTCTTATGAGGTAATATTTTCCTCATCCACCCTTTTCCTTTAGATAACCAACACTTTTCTCTAGAAAATTCAGTTTTAGAATAAGAATTTAGTTAATTTCATATGTCAGTCAAGCAAGTCTTAAGCCTATAGACTGGTGGAATTAACTAAAATTCCTAGAAAAATTCTGGAACATATTATTAAAGATATGCTTTGTGTGCATTAATTTTTTCCTGGGTAATTTAATAATTTTATTAATAATGCCAGCATTTTAATAAAATAATGGTTATTTGGTCATCTTTTTCTTAGACCAAAGACAATCATGGTAGTAGGCTCAGGGCTTATATGCCCATTGGAAGGTGGCTGTTCCTGAGGGTGGCAATCAACTCTGATGGGTTAACAATTAATGAGAGAATGAATATTATGACAAGGGGTTAGACCAGAACTTTGGTTATGCCATTTGCTTCTTTTTTTTTTCAAATTAAAAAAAATTTATGTGCATTTAGAGAATGAAGCAATGACTACTGAGAATCAGCATGACTAATCTTATTCCCTTTTTGGCAAGGCAGGATTTCAGCAAAGCATTTGACAAAGTCATGGTATCAATGTAGACAAGAGATATCACCTTGGATGGCAATCCATTTTGATGGTTTCAAACCGTTTAAAAGATTGGTCCCATGGAGAAGTCATTGGTGCAAAAATTTTAACATTGGGAGAGGTCTTTAATAGAGTACCTCAGGGATATGTCCACAATCTTGTGCCACTTAGCAATTTTTATCACTGACTTCAAGAAAGGAATGTGTAGCATACTTATCAAATTTGCAGATAACAAAAAACTGGAAGGAAAAACTAATATATTAGATAGTAGATTCAGGTACCAGAAAGCTCTTAATAGGTTAGAACAGTGGGATGAATTTAATAAGATAAAATTTAATAGGAATAAAATTCCTATAAATACTTAGGTTCAGAAAGTCAAATAGACATGCACATAGAATTGAGGGGCATTGCTGGGTAAGTTTCTGTGGGAAATGATCTGGGTTTTAAAAAAAGTAATGATAATAGCTGGCTTTAGTGCTTTTATCAGTAAGCAATCATTTATTAAGCCTTTACTATGTGCCAGAAACTATGCTAAGCTCTAGAGACACAAAGAAAGACAAAAAGAGTTTCTGCCCTCAACAAGCTCACATTCTAATGAAGGAGACAACATGCAAAGAACTATAAACATACAGAATATATTGGAGGTAATCTCTGAGGGAAGACACTAGCATTAAGCAACACGAGGAAAGGCTTCTTGCAGAAGGTAGGATTTTAGCTAAGACCAGAGGAAAGCCAGGACATAGAGAGGAAGAGAGAGAATTCCAGGCATGGGAGAAAGCCAGTAAAAATGCCCAGAGTTGGGAGATGAAGAGTTTTGTCTGAGAAACAGCAAGGAGGATAGAATCACTGGATTGTTGAGTAGACAAACGGGGAGTAAAGTATAAGAAGATTGGAAAGACAAGAAGGCGTTGGGTTATCAAGACCTTTGGATGCCCAGAAGATTTTATGTTTGATCTTATAAGTAAGAGGGAGCCACTGGAGTTTATTGACACAGTCAGACCTGTGCTTTAGCATGATAGCTGAGTAGAGGAGTAGTAAGGAAAGACTTGAAGCAGAGAGACTGAATAGAAAGCTGTTGCGGAGATGTTAAGAAAGTAAAAGTGAAAGACCTTGGCAACAGATTGGATATTGGAGGGGAAGAGTGAAAGAGAATGAAAGGTTAAGGATGACACCTAGGTTGTGAGCCTCAGTGACTGGGAGGATGGTGATACTCTGGGCAGAGATAGGGAATTTTGGAATGGGAAGGATTTGGGAGGAAAAATAATAAGTTCAGTTTTGGACACATTGAGTTTAAGATGTTTACAGGACATCCAGTCTGAGATGCCGTATAGACAGCTGGAGATATGAGACTGGAGGACAGCAGAGAGATTAGGACTGGATAAGGAGATTGAGAATCATTAGTATAGAGATGAAAACTGGATCCATGGGAGCTGATGACATTGCCAGATGAAATAGCACAGAAGGGAAAAAAAAAGAGGGTCTGTGACTGCCTAGAGAATTTGCATAATATTTTATCTACATTTTCTGATTTGAGATGTTTTTATGAACCATAAATTCCAAATGAGACCACATGGCCGACAAAGAAGCTAACTTGAACATAGACAATGATGCTGATATAATGCCCAGAACAAGGAAGGTGATAGTCCTATTGTATTCTGATCTAGTTAGATCATATCTGGAATATTGTCTTCATTTTTGTGTGCCACGTTTTAGGAAAAACATTGACCAAGAGATGAAGTCACTTGAGACCATTTCATAGGAGTATCATAGGAAGGAAATGAATATGGTTAGCCAAGAGAAGAAAAGACAGGGGAGGCTGGCTTTCTTCAAGCATTTGAATAGTTTTCATGTAGGAGAGGGATTAAACTTATTTTGCTCTGCCTTAGGAGGCAAAACTTGGAGCAATGAATGTAAGCTACCAAGGGACAGATTTAGCTTTGGTTTCAGAAAAAGACTTCCTAAAAATTAGAGCTATCTCAAATTAGATGTGTTGACTTAGAAGCCTTCAACTAGATGCCAGAAGACTAAGTCTCAGGAATATTGTAGTGAGAATTATTGTTAACTAGTGGGTCCCTAAGGCTCTCTCCAGCTCTGAGATTCCGAAATCTGTTGCTTCAGAGATAATTGTCTTCATGATTGTGCTGTAACTCACAAAGAATTGCTTTTGGGGCTGATTTGCCTGTTTCCTGGCTGATCTGGCAGGATTTGAACCCCCTTGACTAAGTAGGGTTGGCAATAGCCGTGAAAAATCTGGAAAGGTCCAGGTTCTCCTAATTAAAAGAAACTTAAAGTACTGGGTGGCTTCTGCAGTTTCTGTTAAGTTACTTGAGTACTGCAGTAGATTTATTTGGTTCTAGGATGAACTACTTAACTCTTTTCTCCCCCCCCCCCCCCATTCTTTCAAACCACCCCCAGTCTGCCCCTTTAGATGAGAGTAGGCAAGACTTCAATGTGTACTCGGTTTGATTGAAATTTAAATGTCTTAAACATGTAATGAGTTGAAGGCTGTTTGAATTGTTATGTTCAACTCCAAGCATATTGTATATGCTAATCAATGCTTTTACATGTTAAATGATTGAATAATAATTTTCACTCTGACTGATTTCTTTACTACTAAGAATCTAATCTTGCAGGTAGTCCCAGAGAACCTCAACTTGACCCACCTTCTCTCAATTGCTCCTGCTAACTCCCACCACATCTTCCTTCTGACATTTCCCCACTCTTCTCCTGAATACCATGAGGCCCGTCTCCTTCCTTTCTCTGGTACACATCTAAACCACTGGTGTCAAACTCAAATAGAAATGGTGGTCACTAATTCATACATAAAGATCCCTGCAGGCTGTATATTGACTTAATTTTAAAATGGAATGTCATATATTCATGTAATGTCACTCATATATTTTGTTAAATATTTCCCATCATATTTTAATCTGGTTTGGCAGCCTTGGAGAGTGTTGCTGGTCTGGTCACATGTTTGACGCCTCTAATATAAACTACTTAAAGAGCCCTACTCTTTAATGCACAGAATTGACTGAAAGTAAAGCAGGTAAAGATAGTACCATGAAAATGATAGAGAGATCCTGTAGTATTTGAATTAAACCATGGTAGCAGATTACTCCATTCACAATATTTTATGTGCTAACTTATGCTCTTCTGTTCCAGGGGCTCGTGTAAATGCCAAGGACAACATGTGGCTGACCCCACTCCACCGTGCTGTTGCCTCCAGGAGTGAAGTGAGTTTCACCTGATGTATTTTAACATTTCATCTCACAAACATTTAGGTGACTATTATTTATGATACAGTATGTTAGGGACACAAGGATATGGCAAAGCACTCTGTTCTCAAAGTATATACTCTTAAATGGGGAAACTAGGATGCAAAGGTGAGATGAATCCCAAGGAGTGGTCCAGTCAAACTGCTATGAGAATTTTGAATAGGGAAAGATCATTTTCACCTAGGGGGAGGGAGGAAAAGTATTGGTGGTCATGGAAGGCTTCATAGAGGAAGTAATACTCAAGTTGGCCCTGAGGGATGTTAGGACAGACTTTGACAGATGATGTTGAATGGGGGATTCCATTCTGTGCATGGGAGCCAGTGTGAGCAAAGACATGGGAAAAGGAAGAATGAGTGAGGGTCAGCCAGTTTGACAGGAATGTAAGTACATGCAGAGGAATGGTGACATAAGACTGACAAGGTAATTTGGAGCTAAATTATGCAGGAGTCTGAATGCCAGGATCAGGAGTTTATTCTGTGAGTATCAGGAGAGCTAAAGGTTTTTGAATAGAAGAGTAACATGATCAGAGTGTTACATTAAGATTATTTTCTCTGGCAGCAGCATGAAGAGTGGGTTCAATTAAATCAACATATATTAATGGCCTCTGCTAGGCACTGCGGATATAGAGAAAAAAATGAAATAATATCTGTCCTCAAGGGGCTTAAATTCTATTGAAGGGACACAGCTGGAATACAGATAAGTATATACAAAGGATATATAAAATAATGCGATGTGATTTCAAGAGGGAGAGAACTTTACCCATCAGTGGAGGAGGTGCTTACTCAGGAAAAGCCTCATGTATATAGGTAGTGATACTGATTTGTGTCTTAAAGGAAGAAAAAGATTCCAGATAGTGGAAGTGAGAAAGAAGTATATTCCACAAATGGGAGACTACTTTTGCAAAGACATAAAGGAGGGAGATATGATGTTCTCTATGGGTAAGAGCTAGCATATCAGTTTTACTGGAATGGGAAAGAAGAGAAGGGAAAGAATGGGATATATGTTTTTAGAGGTAGGTGGAAGCTAGTTGTGTAGGGCCTTCATTGCCAACCAATGGATTTTCTCAGAATCACATTTTATTCTGAAGTAAATAAAGAGCCATTAAAGAATTTTTCATTTTGGGGCAGGGATTGACATAATGAGATCTGGATTTTAGGAATATTAATTTGGTATCCATTGGGGCAGATGGATTGAAGAAAATAGGAAGACCAATAAAGAGGCTATTGCAATATCCAGATGAGACATCATGAGGGCCTGACTTAGAGCAGATGTTATGAGAATGGAAAGAAGGCAATGAATATGAAAGATGTTGTAAAGATAGAATTAACTGAGGCTTTGTAACTGCTTGGATATGGGGGATGAAGAGGAGGAAGATCAAAGATGAATCCAAGGTTGTAAATCTGGATGACTCAAAAGATGATGGCATCATCAATAGAGATGGGTAAATTTGTCAGAGGTATTGGTTTTGGAGATGATGGAATGAGTCCTGTTTTGTATATGTTGAATGAAGAGTGCCTTTGGGCTGGCTAGTTAGTTACACATTTACTATCAAGTAATTCAGGACAGGAACTCTGAGGAATGAGTAACACTAGTCATCTTGATGATGAGATGAGCCAAGGAGAGAGTGCAGAGAGAAAGAAAGAAAAGGGTTCTGAACAGAGTTTTAGGGGATGTGCACACAGTGGGTAGGAATGGGAGACTAATAAAGAACAATCAGACAGGTAGGAAGAGACCTAAGAGAGCAGTGTCAGTCAAGCTGGAAAAGGAGTCTCTCTAAACGGAGTGGTTGCCAGTGTTAAAAGTTGCAGAGAACTCAAGTAGAATGAGGTCTGCAAAAGGTCCATTGGATTTATCATTTGAGATTGTTAGTAACCTGGGAGGCAGCAGTTTCAGTTGATTGCAAGGGCCTGAGAAATACTGGGAGATGAGCAAATATAAGCAATGAGTTTAGGTAGCTCTTTATAGGAGCTTGAATGTACATAGGAAAAGATAGGGTAAGACGAAGATTTTTTCCATGATTAGGGAGACCTGGATATGTTTGTAGGAGTCAAGTATGGAACCAGTAGTTAAGGAGAGTTTAAAAGTGAGACAGAGGCAATGATAAAGGAGAAAAGTGCCTGGAAAAGAAAAGACAGGTGTGGTAGGCCTCCATAAGAAGAGGCACCTTATCATCAGAGAATGCACTAAGAAGGGGAACAGAATGGAGGGGGATGAAAAGGATGTTTGAGGTATGGAATAATGGAAGAAAAGTTAGTTTGGGGTGAATGACTTCCATTTTTTCAGTAAAATAAATGAATAAAGTATTTATTAGGTGCTTAGCATGGGGAATACAGATAAAAAAGGATACTCTTACGAAGTGTACCTTCTAATGAGGGAGACAACATATACAGAAGGATTCAGCTGCAAGTTAGATGGAAAAGTCCCCTGGTTCTTAGGACACAGGGGCAAACCAAATGATAATGCTTCTTCATTTACACTAGTAAAATCATATCAGTTTCTGATGTTGAACTGTTTGACAGTACCGAGGACTTTGGTGGTAAGAACTTTTCTTCCTGGGTCTTCAGTAACTGTGGCTGAAGCACCAGTAGGAGCATTTCCCAGGCTGCATCTTTGTTGCTTCCCAGGACTGTTGGTGGAGGTCACTGTCCTGGAACCAATGCTAATCCTAGGACTCTTGGGTTCAGAATCCTGGGCTATCCCCATCAGGACCTGAGGGGAGATCCTGGTCAAGGCGGTGGTGGTGGTTCGACTTGCCTGACACATGTTGTCTTCTGTCTCTTCTTCAGGATGCCTTGCAATTCCAGCTAGGCTGGCTTACCTGCCCTTTGTGTGGCAAATGGTTGATATTGTGGGGGTGTCTGGGCACCCTCTCCACAGAAGTTGCTTTCCCAGATAATGGCTGTGAGAGCTGGGCTGGAAACAGGACTAGTGGTCTAGAGGGTCCTGCCTCTCTCAGAGGTCTGGTGCCTATCTAGCCATTTCTGGTAGTTGGTCATCTGGTGTTACTTGTGGTGATGAAGTAGATGGGCCTCTTCTTCACAATGATTTCTCCCCTCAGGCTATGGGGGCTAGTCTGGAAGCAGGTCTGCTATTGTAGAGCACTACTATTCCCAAAAGTCTTAGGCTCAAGGTCCTTGGCTGTCTACATCAGGGTCTGAGTATGGTGGTCAAAGTGGTAGTGTTGGTTTGTTTGCTTGACACATGCTGCTTCCTGTCTTTACCTCAAGCTGCCCCATTGCTTCAGCTAGAATAAAGTGGTATAGAAGGCTTGAGGAAAGAGGAGAAAGTGTGGAAATAGTTATTGTGGAGAGAGTAATAGAGAATCAGTTAAGAAAGAATAAAAAGATTATTGTGTAGCAGTGAGGGCCCACAGAGATCAGACAACATGAATTTGTAGTGAACCCAGACAATTTAGATTAGATAAGAAAAACATTGGAAACTATTAGGAGGTTATTAGACTAGTCTAGGTGAAAAAAAATATGGCCCTAAATGGGGGGGGTGCTGTGAGAAATGGGAAGAGGGGGCAAATGCAAATGACATAGCAGAGAGAGAATCAGATCCTAGATTTAGAGCTGGACCTCGTAGTTCAACTCTTTATTTTACGGGATACTCAAGGTCCCATAGGTAGCAAGTGGCAGTTGGGATTTGAACCTAAGTCTTTTGAGTCTAAATCCAGAATTCTTTTCACCATACTGGACTGTTCTTCATGTTTGGTAATGATTTGACCATTTTACAACCTTCCTTGTTAAGCATTTTTGGAGCTTCCAGAATTGTGCTTTTGACCTCTGTTGGTTAGTATGATTTCGATAATACCAATAAAAATATCTGTTAGCCTCAGAGTCCATCTGATCTTCAGGGATAGCTGGGAGGGGACTAGAAAGGGCTTGCTAAAATCACAGTTAGTTCAGGGTTTTCTTTTTAAGGAAAATGAGATATCCCTGGATTTTCTACATCATCTAGAAAAGCAAACGTAATAGGCTGTTTTTTCCTTTCTAATATTCAACCCTGTGTGTGCAGAGGAAAACGTATTAGCTGCCTTTGAACAGGTCATACAGCTTGTGGAAGTGAAGGCAGAGGTCTACACACAAATCTGGATTTTGTTCCTGACTGTTTCACTAAGCTTTCAAAAAGCAGGTTCTTTCACTTTTGACTTTTCGTGTGTAGAAGTTGTTATGCTAATTAAGGATATTAGTCCAGGACTTTCTTCCCAAACTGACTTCTTTGTTGTTTTTACTAAACACGGATAGAACAAAGATACACAAAATTGGTTACCAACAACTGCCCAACTCTGGAGGAGCCCCGGCTTCAAGGAAGGCATTGAAATGACATTCCACTGGCTATCGGACAGAGATGGGATCATTCCTGTGACCTGGATTGTGTTTGCCCAGTGTTTGAAGCTTGTAAATACTTAGCCCTCCTGTCCATTCACACGATGTTAAGGAAGGGTGCTAGAGGTGCCTCCTGACTGCCAGCAGCGCCCTCTACAGGTCTGCAGGAGGAACTCCCTGCCTCAGGAGTAAATTCAGAAAGTAATTAAATGTGAACAAAATCTGACTTTAAAAATAATCACAGTCAAATGTAAGTCATCCAGAAATCATGTCTTTTTACTAAGGCTGCTGTGGCAAGTTGACACCTTCCTTATGGGAATTTTAGTCTCTCTGGATTTTTAGTCTCTGTGGCCGACTTGAAATCAGAAAGACTGGGGTTCACATCCCACTTCTGATTCTTACCAGTTACGTGACCATGGGCAAGTAATTTGATTGTTCTGAGTTTCCTCACCTTAAAACTGGGAATCATAATACTGTGGTACTTACTTCAGAGTTTCTGTGCAGTCTAAATGAGCTAATTAATGTATGGAAAGCATTTGGCAAACTTTAAAATTATATGTATTATACATATGTATGCACACACATATGTAATGCATACACATATATATACACATACGTGTATGAGTTATTGTTTCCTATGTATTTCATTCACTGTGATATTCCTAAAGCATAGGTCTCACTATGTTAATCTCCTTCTCCAAAACCTTCAGGGGGTCCCTATTGCTTCTAGAATGAAATATTAGATCTTTTGTTTGGCAGGTGTCTCATATGAATGGACAAAAGAATTTTAGAACTATGCAGGAAATGTACCTTTTGAGATTATGATTCTCTTAATATATCTACATTGTTTACTTATGCCATAAGGTGGAGCAGTGGATAGAGTGCCAGCCTGGAGTCAGGAAGACCTGAGTTCAGATGTGGTCTCAGACACTTACTAGCTGTGTGACCCCAAGCAAGTCACTTAACCCTGTTTGTCTCAGTTTCCTCTTCTCTAAAATGAGCTGGAAGAAGGAAATGGCAAGTCATTCCAGTATCTTTGCCAAGAAAACCCCAAATTGGGTCATGAAGAGTCAGACATGACTGAAAAACTGAAAAGGAAACAAGTCATCATAACAAGTACTTAGAAACACCAGCCAAAAAAAACCTTTGAAGTTTAGCAGATGAAGATACATGTATATAGCATATAGCACGTGAAACTAAGATTCAACAAATCTTTGGAATTATCAGCTTTGCTTTTTCAAGCCCTGGCCTCTTGAATGTTTCCATTAGAATTCTGGACATGTTCCAAAGTCCTCAGCAAGCCCCTTTGGTGCTCACAGCTCTTACTGTAATTGGCCTATGTAAAGAAAAATGCCGAGACTAAATATGATGATGGGTGATTTTAAAGGCACAATCTTGTTAATTGGACAAATAAGATGGGCACCAATTTACATAATTCCAATAGAATGTAGGATAAAAGAATTAATAATTAGAGTAATAGAATAAATGCACATGGGGATTTGGGTGCTGCCACAGGCATTGTCAGCTTTAAAAGTTCTCTTAATAGACATAGCTTATGATATACAAGGTTTACAGTTGGATTATAGTATAACATTAATTCCATAAGTTTTGCTTGAATACTGACTTTGTGTAAAGCCCTAGTAGGGAGGGGCAGGGCACAAGATGCTCTAATGAACAAAGCAGGCTCTCTACCCCTAAGGAGTTTCCAATTTGTAAAATATGCCGCTGTTTATGCCTGTGGGTGACGTGTGATTACAAACAACAATTATTTTTCAGTGATTTTTGAACACTCAAGTGTTAGCAAGTGCATAGATACTATGTTTTTTCAAGCATGAGCTTGAAAAAATATACTTGTATTAGAATTCCCAGGGTTAGTCTCCAAAATGGGTCTTCCTTTGATCTCTCTTGGTGGCGGGAGGGAGCACTCAACCTGTAGTCTGGAAGACCTGAGTTCAGATTTGGCCTCAAATGCTTAACTGGCTTTGTCACCCTGGGCAAGTCACTTAACCTCTGTCTGGGAATAATAAGGGCACCTATGTCCCCAAATTTTGGTGAGGATCAAATAAGATAGCATTTTTTTTTTGTATAGTGCTTAGCTTGGTGCCTGGAAAGTAGTAGGTGCTATGTAAATGCTTATTTCCTCCTCCCTTCTTCTGATAGGAAACCTCTGTACATAGATAAGAAAATGCAGATATATACAAAATAAAGTATTACCTATGCATCTTTGAGCTAGGGTCTAAGACTTTCTGCACCTTGGTTCCTCCTCATTTACAAAATGAACGGATAACCTATCCACCACAATATCTAGCTAACCTCTTTGGTGGCTCAGTGGATATAGCACCAGGCCTACAGTCTAATCTGACCTCAGACACGTACCAGCTGTATGACCCTGGTCAAGTCTCTTAACCCTGTTTGCCTCAGTTTCCTCATCTATAAAATGACCTGGAGAAGGAAATGGCAAACCACTCTAGCATCTCTTCCAAGAAAAGCCCTAATGGGGTCACAGAGGCAGACACGACCGAACAACAGCAAAACCTTTTTAGAGAGCTTGAAGGTTTTCAAAGCCCATTCCTTATATGTTTCATGTTATTTAATTCCTCTAAAACTACAGTCTATGAAATACAGAGTAATTTGGCAGGGTGGAGAAAAAGGAGAAGCAGTAATAATGGGGAATCAGACCATTACATCTAAGAGATTTCATTCCCCTTATTTGTATTTGTTCATTCAAGAAGAAAAGACAATTGATTTTATAGTTAAACCACCTACCTCAGTAGTAACAAATAGTTTCCGTGTAGTCACTGCTCTTGTTTCCTGGTCAGAGCCTCTACTTTTGTGAATGAACTTGGGGCTTTTTATTGCTTCTTTTACAAAACAATGAGGGATGGGGATAGAAGAGATTTTGTTTTGTATTTGGGAATTCATAAAACGGCTGTAACATCTTTTTCTGTCTGAAAAACCAAGGTAGAAGGAAGGATTCAAGAATTAAGCTTGTCCAGAATTTTTAAATGATTGTAAAGAAAGTTTCCTTCACAAGCTTGGTTTTTGCTCAGTTGTATAAAACTTCTTCAGGGTGGTTCAGAAATTGTTATTAGGCAAATGTGGGTAGTTCACGCTTCAAATTTTTTATTATTTTAAGTGGCTACAGAGATTTAAAGTTTTAAAGTGTTTACTTTAAGAAACTTTGCTGCTACTTCTAATCTCACAATCATTTTAGCCTATTTAAGCTGGGCAAAATATATTAAACTATGCGCGAACTTCTTCACTTGGGAAGAATTTCCCAACAGATTCCTTTCTATTTAGTAAAGTAAAAACTATGCTACTCATTACATAATCCAAAGGTGGGGGGGAGGGGAGAGATGATGGAAAGAACATGAAAAAATGACCAGGCCCAGGGCACATTGATAAAAACAGAGAAATGCTTGTTACCATTTCCTCCTTCTTAACTCTCCCCAACCCCCATCCCTCCTTCTGTTCCTCCATATTTCTACTCCAAACTCTGTGTGTGAGAATGTGGGTATGGGTGTGGGTGTATGTGCGTGTTAACCCTTCCGTGGCTTGATTCATGTGGTACCTACTTCTCAACTCCTTCTTCCATCTATGTATGCAGTTAATCTTTCTATATCATTGCTGGAATAAAAATGGGAGAGTTGGGATTCTGTTTGACCTACCATGTTGCCACCTTAGCTAAAAAACAGAGAAATGAAAGGGACATTCAGTAACCAGTCTCTCACTAGGCTGCAAAAGTTCCAGATGGCTAATACTACTGCTAAAGTAGGCCTTGAAATTGGGAAGCTCTGTATAATTCAAATATGAAGAGGTATTTGGTTTGTCCCAAAAGTCTTAGTGCAGATTTAAGTTTTAATTACTTCAGAAGTATAAATGCTACAAACTTATCAAGACCATCATTTCATAAATTCAAAATTTAGTTATTTTAATTTATTTAAACTCATTAAGTTTTGTGAATTTTGAATTTAAAAATTGTGTATGCTTCAAAGTTTTGTTCTTTGGATGATCTTAAGGCTAAGATTACAAATGCAGTCTAGTCATTTAGCAGCAGATGAAAGGTTTTTGTTGTTGTTCATTTGTTTCAGTCATGTTGGACTCTTTGTGACCCCATTTGGGGCTTGCTTGGCAAAGAAACTGGAGTGATTTGCCATTTCCTTCTCCAGCTCATTTTACAGATGAGGAACCTGAGGTAAACAGGGTTAAATGACTTGCCCAGGGTCATACAACTAGTGCATGTCTGAGACCAGATTTGAACTCAGAAAGAGGAGTCCTTTTGACTGCCCAGCACTCTATCTTGAAAGGTTTTACAAAAGTTTGAAAATCTACTGGAGCAATATATAGCCCAAGACTGTGATTATGCTGAATTTTAATAAGAAACATGTCAGTATTTTAAATATTTAAATAATTAACGCTTCAGTTTTTAAAAAGTGTATAGCATTTAACAGCATTTAACTGAAGTCATTAAATCCTAAAACTGAATTAAGATAACCTGTATTAGAGACCGCATTTACCTGTTTTCTTTCTCACCCGTACTAAGAGCTTGTGCTTTCCTCTATCCACTTAGTAGTTAATATCGTTTATTTCCTCAGATTACCTTTGTATTTACTTATTTGTGTACATTGTTTATTCCTCTCATACTTATTCCACCAGAACGTAAGCTTTTGAAGCAGCTAGGTGTTGTAATGGATTGCGTACCGGGTCTGGAGTCAGGAAGACCTGAGTTCAAGGTCTCAGACACTTGCTGGCTATGTGACCTTGGGTCACGTAACTTTTCTGTCTCAATTTCCGTACCTACCTCTCAGGGTTGTTGTGAGGATTAAGTGGAATAATATTTGTAAAGTGCTTAGCACAGTTCCTGGTCCATAGTAGAGACAATAAATACTTATTTCCTTCCTTCCTTCCTTCCTTCCTTCCTTCCTTCCTTCCTTCCTTCCTTCCTTCTTTCCTTCCTCCCTCACTTCCTCCTTCTCTCCCCTCCTTCCTTCGTTCTTTCCTTCCTTCCTTCCTTCCTTCTTTCCTTCCTTCCTTCCTTCCTTCCTTCCTTCCTTCCTTCCTTCCTTCCTTCCTTCTTTCCTTCCTTTCTTCCTTCCTTCCTTCCATCCCTCCCTTTCTTCCTCCCTCCCTTCCTATACATAGCATGGAGAAATATGATCTGTAGCCTTTAAAAATGTAATTCTTTTGATCCTGACCATCACGGATCTATTATAAATGTGTCTCTGTATGTATCCCCTCTAATGTGGCATCATTAGCAGAGTGCTAGGTTTGAGTTAGCAAGACCAGGTTTAAACCCCACTTCTGACACTGCCTAGCCCATGTGACTATGGACAAATCATATAACCTCCTATCTTTAGTTTCCTTCATCTGTAAACTGGGAATAGTAATGGCACTTCCATTCTAGGGTTGTCATGAGGCTCAAATAAGGTAATATACATGAAGTGCTTTGTAAATCTTAAATTTCTTTCCCATTCACCACTCCCCTGTCCCCCACTGCTAGTCTCTTTCCAATAAGACTATTTTCCATCTACTTTGCCTGTATCTTGTATGCACATAATTGTTTGTATCTTGTTTCCCCCATTCAGTTAGGGACACGTTTTTCCCTTTCTTTATATCAATGCTTATTGACTGATTGACTAAATGTCAATATATTATTAAAGTGCGAAAGTTCACCTTTTTTTTTTTTAGCTGGGCGACTTATAAAAAATAAATTTCAATTCTTTGATATGTAGTCTAGCCCTGGTCAACTTCAGATCTCACTCTCAGACTCTTCTGTATAAAGCAAACTGGTCTACACTATTTCCCAAACATGTAATGTAATTCTTCCTTGCTCCTCCTGCTTAGACTACCTTCCCATCTTTCCACTTCTCCAAATGATATCCTTTCTTTGAGATCCAGTTTTGGTCCCACCTTCTCCATAAAGGCTTTCTTTTCTGCCCCAGGCTTCAGTGATTGCTTCCTTCCCTGAACACTTTCCTCTCTGTATCACTCATACAAAATAAGCTATCTTTTATTATATTTTATCTTAAGACATATACTCCGCATCTCCCCAACTAGATCATAAGACCCTTGAGAATAAGGACCGAGTCACATGCGTTTTTGTGTCCCCCTTACCTGGCATCTCTTGCAAGCACTTGATAAATGTTGGTTGATGATGGAGCTCAGACTCTGCTTCTCTTCTAGGAAGCCGTGCAAGTATTGATCAAGCACTCAGCCGATGTCAATGCTCGGGACAAGAATTGGCAGACTCCTCTCCATGTGGCGGCTGCAAATAAGGCTGTTAAGTGTGCAGAAGTCATCATCCCACTGCTAAGCAGCGTCAACGTCTCTGACAGAGGAGGACGGACGGCCTTACACCACGCGGCTCTGAATGGCCATGTGGAGGTAGGTGGGCAGCAAGTCACAAGGAATATAAACATTCACCCCATACCCTCTCTTTGCCCATCATGGAGATATATATATATCATGATGGAGAATGATGTAATGGGATAATTTTAGAGAAAGAAATGTCCTGAGTGACCATTTTTATTTTTACATTTAGATAATGGTGAATTGAAATAGTGTGATCTCACAATGCTTTCTCTTGAAATGGGAGCAAATAGGCTGGCAGTGTACGTGGCCAGGCTTGTATCATCGCCTACAAGATTCTTAATATACCTGCCAGGACCCTCGGTCATATACTCTTTCTGCCTTCTTTGAATCAAAGGCCCTTATCTTCATTTGGAGGTCATCATTGTTGATACTACAGGACCTCTATAGCAAAAATTCTTAAATTTTTTTATGTCATGGATCCCTTCAATAATCTGATGAGCCCTATGGACCCCTTCTCAGAGCAATATTTTTAAATGAATAAAATAAGTGACATAAGATTACAAAGGAAATTAAGTCCATTGAAATACAGTTACAAAAAATATTTTAAAAACCAAGTTCATAGACCTTAGGCTAAGGAGCTCTGCACAATAGGAAGGCAGTCTGTCACAAAGGGTATGTTTGATTTTATTCTTGCTTGGCTTTTTCAGATGGTCAATTTGCTCTTGGCTAAAGGAGCAAACATCAATGCATTTGACAAGAAGGACAGGCGAGCTCTTCACTGGGCAGCATATATGGGTAAGGACTGTTAGAACAAAAGGGAAGTGCTCATCAAATTAAATTGGATATATTCACCTGCGAGTGAGCTTGTTCAGACCCTGGCCAAGTATTTACCTATTCTAGCTCTGGTTTCCAGGCCAGTCCAGCTTCTGTCCAAAGATCTAAGAGTGTCTGTCACATGACTAGTATGAATGCTAACTTTTGGCTGAGGGCAGCGGCACTCTAGTGATTGGCTTCCCCTAAAGAAAAAGGATGAGTCTATGGAACATGCGAATTCAAAATTACATGGCCTCAGTTGGAACTTTATATAAAATGTATGTGCTATACCAGTAAATGGAAGTGAAATGAGGAGTATTGAAAGAAAGGAAGGAAGGAAGGAAGGAAAAAGACATAGACTGGCCTACAAAAGCAAGAATTCAAACTCTAGTTGGGCAATATTTTGACTACCCTTGCTTATTGTGGCTTTTTACTTGTGAGGCAATATATTGTAATAGAAGGATCCCTGGACTTGAAGCCAGGTAAGACTTGGGTTCAGATTCTGACATTGAGACTACTGAGACTATTCCCTGAGCTATAAAATGGAAGATAAATAGTACTTCATGAACTATTACAGCCTTATTCTAAGGACAACACTTTCTAAACCTTAACGTGCTTTTAAACTATGAACTAGTCTTATGTTATTGACTACATAGGTTAAAGAACTGATTTTAATTGAGTGACCATGTAATTAAGAAGAGTTGTATTATCATGCCCTCTATTCGAGGTGATATTATTGTATGCATTTCCCAATTCTGTCTGCTCAGAGGAAGAAATTTCACTCCTTTGTACTGAGGGGAAGGAATGGTTCCCCCCCCCCACCCCCGCTTCCCCTTTAACCTTTTGTGTCATTGGCAAAGATGACTAGATGGCAAATTTCTTCAGTGCAAACCTGAAGGAGATAAGAGGTAGACTACTATACAAATTCAATTCACAAGCAAGTCAAGACATCATCCTTATGATGTCATTGGTCCTCTTCGAGAATGAAGGCTGAACAACAACAGCAAACAGCATTAGATTTGGGTGTCTGGGTTTGACCAAGTACCTCTAGGTAAAATTTTAGAATGAATAATCTTTGCAATGTCAAATGCTAGTCATTTATTTTTCACTCTCAAAACAGCAACATTTCTTTCGACTAGTAACAAGACTTCTGGTATTTACCAAGGTGATATGTATACCTATCTAGTGCTTAGAAAACGGAAAGAAAGATGAATAATTTTCAAGAGTATTTAGTCAAATAGAAATGAGACTTACCTAGAAATTTGGCTTTACTTAATTCGATTTCATTGCTGGATAAGTAATGTGGGAATAATAACTTTAAACCACTGCATCACCATTCTTGAACTCGAAAAATTCCAACAAGGTTATCTTGGAAATCCTAAGGAAAAATAAAGATGACTTGAGACAAAATTTCAGGTAACTAGACTTTTTTTTGTATTCTACTATTAGCAGAAAGAGACAAATTATAAGAAAATAAACCAAAATCAGAGATAATTTAAAATAATTATCATCTAAAGCCAGTGTCTAGGTTGTATCCTGACATTGGTTTTTGCTCAGCCAAATTTCCCAAATCATCTTCATAAGGAATGATATTGTTATGCAAAAAGGATGTGTGATTTTGTGAGTGTAGGGAATTCCTGGTACACCAGTGATATAGTAGATAAGTCCTAGAGAACCAACTGAGGCGCCTAGAGGTTAAGTGACTCATCATTCTCAGGCTATGTGGCCAATAAGTGTGAGAGGCTGCATATGAATCTAGTTCTTTCTTCTTGACTCTAAACCTAGAACCCAAAGCCACAAGACCACCTCTGTATTTATAGTTAAAGTGTTGTATAACAATCAATGATGTTCACAGTATTCAGTGCCTCACTGAGGCACTGAAAGGTCTTTGGCTGTGAAACTAATGTACTTAACACAGAGTGCCTGGCACACTAGGAGCTTAAGAAATGTTCGTTGATTGATTGATTGAAAATTAAATTCACTTTATTGCCCATTAAGGCATGAAAATGGATAAATACAATTAATATTTTTTTTAAAAAACTATTTTGTTTCTGCACAGCAGATAGGGATAGGGTTAGGGGTTAGATCTGTGATTTCACTGATATAGGGAACGCCATTTACCTGTTCATGTCAGTACTTTCTCTACAATTCATAGAGTTGCAGTGAGCACTGAGATGATAAGCAACTTTCTTCTATGAAAGAGAAAGAAATTCAAAAGGAAGCAGAGAAGCAGGATAACTTTGAAAGTAACACATTGCATTTTTAATATACTTTTTAAAAAAACCTCAAGCTGTTGTTCATAAAGAATTGCATTTTCACATAATCCTTTTTTTCCCGTTGTGTTTTGTACATTTAGTTGTTTAGGGTTTGGTTTTGGTGTTTGTAACATTCAAGATTCTGAATTCAGAAAACAGTAATCATAATCATAATGCTTTCTGTGGCTTTATCTTTTTAAAGGCCACCTGGAAGTGGTGGCACTGCTTATTAACCATGGTGCCGAAGTCACATGCAAAGACAAAAAAGGTTACACCCCACTGCATGCTGCAGCCTCCAACGGACAAGTCAATGTCGTTAAACACCTCCTCAATCTAGGGGTGGAGGTAAGCACTGGACCATCTCTGGATGACTCACGAATGGATGACTGTGTTTATGTTTCATTGTTGTTGTTGTTGTTATAGCAATTACATAGCATATTTGCATTTTCAGGGATCAACATCTCATAGTCTTGTTTTCATTCTTCTTTAATTCTGTAGAAGGGCAAAAGAGGGCCCTGCTGAGTAGTGGAGAATTAGAAAAGATGCTGACCTTTGCTATCTGGGAGACCCAGAGATGATGAAACAGAAATCACATGCAAAGATAATAGGAATTAGCCTTAGGGTTCTAGCACTAGAGATTTGGTGCTAGAAGGGTCATCAAAGGTCTCCCAGTCTAACTCCTTCATATGAAAAGGAAGAGGAGGCCAGAAGAGTGAAGTGACTTGTCCCAGGTCACATAAGGAAGTGAGGGGCAGAACTGAAATTTGAACTTAGATCTTCCGAATCCACGTCCAATCCTCTTTAATAATGGGTGTCAGACTACAGGAATGATTCTTGATCCATAATACCATGCGCTTGTGGACCCTTGAAATACGGTCCTATATTTAAGAGTTATATTTATCATTTAGGCTTGCAGTGATATAAGCTCACCGTTCTACCCTAACTAGGATGCCCAGAAAGAGTTCTCCTTTAATTCATAATTGTTTGAATAAAATTACTGGGCCCTTTCTCTTCTGACCTTTTAGGTCTTGGTTTCTAAGCTTGGGAGAACAGTAGAGTCTTTGGAATCATAGGATTTAGAGCTGAAAGGGACCTGAGAGATTATCTAATCCAACTCTCTCCTTATACAGAAAAAGAGATTGAGGCAGAGAGATTACCAGAGGGCAAGACTGGGATTTGAACCCAGAGCCTCTGCTTTCAAACCCAGTGCACTTTCACACTCTACCACACAGTCTCTTTTACTGAGATGAGAGATGGTGACACCAGAGCCAGTCAGAGCACTTCCACCAACATTGTCTACTGCCTCTATGCTTCCTTAGCTCAGGAGAAGAAACAGGAGATCAGCATTGTGAAAGCAGCTGGGAAGGTCTCTTAGCTTCTCTATTTCAGGCTTGGGTTGTGGGCAAGGTCTCTGCCCTCTGCTCTAAATGATTCAGAGTAACAGCTGAAAGTTGCTCTTGGACACCACTTCCTCTTAGAGGCCTTCCCATTGACTTCCTCCTGTTCACTAAACACATTTCTTTATCCTCACTTCAACTCCACCCTTATTTTTACCATCAACTTTCTCCAGATTTTTTTTCTTCTATATCACCCCCCACTCTTTTTAATATGTAACTTTGACTTTAAACCTTCCTTGCCATACATGTGTTTAAAAATCCCCTCAAATAGAGGACATAGTGAAAAATATTCCAGACTTGAGTTTCAAATTCTCTCTCTGTCTGACTTTGGTCAAGTTATTTAACATCCTTGTACCTCAGTTTCTTGATCTGTAAAATAAAAAGTGTTAAATTAGATAATCTTCCAACTCTCAAACTTCTGATCCTATTAACTGGAAAACCAGTAACTAATGTGAATTTATACATATTCTTGAAATAATAACTCACACCTTTATAATAAGGACACATTTATATAGTGCCTTAAGATTTATAAAGTTCTTTATTGTAAATAACTCTGTGGGGTAGGTACCATTTATACTATTCCCATTTTCAGATGAGGAAATAGGTTCAGAGAGGTTGAGGTTATCCATGGTCACTCAGAGCTGCTAAGTGTGAAAGCCAGTCTGGAAGTGTCTTGATGTCAAGCCTAGTGCAGTTTCCTATTCCTGAAAAATGTCCACCTCATATTGCAGAAACTGTTAGTACTACATATTCATACATGGTAATGAGGTAATATAGTAAATAATATCTATGAAAAATGACCCCTTCCCATATGTTGGCAAGCTCCTTTTTTATCTCATTTGCTTTATTTTGATCTTTAATTTTATATTGTAAGCATTTCCAGGGTAGGGGCCATATCTTTTCATCATAAATTTTGTACCATCCCCAGCACAGTGTCAAGTGCCGAGTAGGTACTGGATAATATACGTTGATTAATTGGAGTCACCTTCCTGTTGCTACCGATATCCCGTTATTCATTATGAAAGGGAGTAAATTGGCCTCAGTAATTGTAATTGCCTCCTGTTGGTCTCATTTGCAGATTGATGAAATCAATGTCTATGGAAATACAGCACTTCACATCGCCTGTTATAATGGACAAGACGCCGTAGTCAATGAGCTGATTGACTATGGTGCCAACGTGAACCAGCCTAATACCAGTGGATTCACTCCTCTGCACTTTGCTGCTGCTTCTACTCATGGTGCTCTCTGTCTTGAACTGTTAGTGAACAATGGGGCAGATGTGAATGTTCAGGTGAGCTTCACCTCCCAGGAGAGTATTTGGTGATTGGTCACTATTGGTTTTTAGACTTTCTAGATGCTGCCCATCTATTCTGTGAGCCTTCCTAAATGCAAAATGGATTACTCTGAGCACTATACTACCTAGATTGGTGGGGTGGGGGTGGGGGGGGGAAGTGTTTATGTTGACTTAAATAGTAACTCTGAACTTTAAAGTGTGACATTGCCTGGTATGGTCATGCTGAAGGTAAGCTGATCTTGTTTGCAGGGGAGAGATCTGTCTGTTGTTTTGTTGTTCTTGCTTATCCTTCTTTATGAGAGTGATGTCTTGACTTGCATGTGAATTGGATTAAAGTGAGGCAGAACTTCCTGCTTCACTCTCTTCTCCAGAATTCTCAGAAGTCCTATGGGAATACAAAAGTCAAGCCTACTGGCAATTGCCCCAAGATACTTTGGCCTTTTTAAGTGAAAGTCTTTCCCAGATCTCAGTTTGTCTGTGGCCATGCCCATTCAATGACTATGGGCTAGGTAAGAATTGAGACAGAAGATGGCCCAATCTACCCTCACAAAAGTATCAATCTGGGAGGGGAAGACCCTCATTCCGAGCCATCGAAATCTAAATAAAGAGCCACTTAATGTGCTCCATTCCTGCCCAGTGACTATTCTCTATGGACCTTGAGTTTTTGGAATGTTGAATCAACCCAGAGTATTTCCTTAAAGTGAATACTGAGCTAACTTGACAGATTAGAGAATTAGAGAGATGCAATAGACTGTTGTCGATCTTCCAAGGGTCTCTGGACTAAACTGAGGCTGGACACCCTCAAACACTAATGGGACCCTTCAGGGGCCTCTCCTCCTCACTGAAGCTAATTCCACGTTGGGCTTCAAAACCACAGCGCCATCAAGTGGTATTGGCATTGAGTTTTTGCCTTGTCCTGAGAGTGTATAGGGGTGTATGTGTGTGTGTGTGTGTGTGTGTGTGTGTGTATGTGTGTGTGTGTGTGCACTAGATTGTGATTGCATTCATTTCTTGTGTTGGTTTAGACTATTTCTTTTACCATCCCATTAAATGTTCCTGAAAGAATGCTTATTTAACTTAGTTTAGTTTAATAATCCTCTTGATTTCCATTTTCTCTTATGAACTAATCATGATTTTAAATGTGAGAGCTGTTATCTAAAGTGGGGCCAAGATTTGTCTTCATATGCCATCATCATCATTGTTATTAGTATCCTTGAGAGCAGCTTTTTTTTATTCATTGTATTTGTACTCCCCAGTGTCTGGCATATAAGGGGGCACTTAGTAAATGCTTGTCGAGTAATTATTTTTATTTTACCAGACTTCTGATTTCATTGTTAATGGGAAGCTATTGAGGAATATGCTCAACCAATGGAAATTATAACCTTTTCTAAAACTTAGCACCCTATAGAGTTGCTTGAGGCACTAAGACACTATATGACTTGCTCAGGGTCTCACAGTCAGTAGGTATCAGAGAGGAGAATTGAACCCAGGCCTTCCTGACTCCGAGGCCAATTTCTATTTCTACTCCATTTTGTGTCATGCATTATTGTAAGTAAACTTAGTTTTGAGCCAGTTTGGCTACTTTTCATTAGTGTCATTCCACATCCACGTTACTTATCAATAGCTGTCAACTTTCAGGCAATCATCTTAACTCTGATCTGTTGAAATACAGCCTAGAGAGTTCATAGAGTCTTCAAAAAGATTAGGATGTGCTGTCAAGCTGCCAACTCCTGCTGGAATTTCCTGGGGGTGTGGGCAGGGGAATCCTGAGAAATGTAGTTCATCTCCAGATATACTTTTAAGATACACTGGAAAGCATTTAGCTTTGGGGCCAGATGGCGAAAAAAGACTGAAGAAAACTGGATGTAAGAGTTGTGATCTAAAACTGGGTTAATAGGTACCAAGTGGTTATTTCTGGACTATTTTTTTCAGAGTCATTGTTCTAGAGTCATTAGTGGACTGTTGGTTTGCCCAAAGTAAGATGTCCATGTTAAAAGTTATGTTGACTCAGTTACCCATTGTTCCCATCTCTGCTTATCAAAGAGTGTTGTGTGAGGTTTTGGTGGAGAAGGAAACACCAAGTTGGCAGTTTTTGTATTACCTGCTTTATTCAGGTACCCCTGCCTGCAAATTGTTATGTTCTTGCTGCCTTGAGGAGGAACTGAGATTCAAGGACCCAACCTCTTTTGTCAGGAGGACCTATCTGAATTGTCTTAAAATTGCCTATAAAAGCTGTCCCCACCTTGAAGCCCTTGCTGATCTTCAGTGATCATCCTGTCAATGTGTTGCTACCTTGACATAATAAAATCCTTTTAATTCTCTTTGTCCTGAGTTTTGCCCTGTTAATCAGGGTGAAAGCCCAAATCAAAAATTTTCCTTTCAACATCTGGTTGCAGTTTTTACATGTACCCATACCTATACACTATGTCTATACCTCCTTCTCTTCCACTGTTGGGACAGAGTCTATCAGTTGACCAAACTCTTACCCATACATTACCTGTTAGCACTGAAAGTTAGAAATGGTCGGTTGAATGAGTCACAGCAATTAAAAGATGGATGAAAAGAGGCAAAGACTGTTGTGTTAGTCATGTATCTTATGGTTCTCTGTGTCACCCATGTGGTATGGAGTCTTCTCTCCTGAATCTCCAACATTCGATCATATTGTATTAGAGAAAGTGACTAGTTTCAAGTAACCCAATGTAAGGTCTGATATTCTTCACAAATAGAAGAAGCTTAATAAATTAAAAGTGGTTTTACTTCAAAATCTCCCCTCTGACAATTCTGTAAAGTGTAAACCCCTTAGCCTGACATTTAAGGCCCTCCACAATATGGCTCAAACTTATCTTTCCAAGATTGCAACCCATCTTTACCTTCTTTCTCTCTTTCTTATCTATGTACTTCCATAAATGCTCCACAAGATGCAAAGTAGCCATCAGAAAACAGCTGCCCCTCCTCTTAGCCCAACTAGTGTTTTCTCTGAGCATATCCTGAGGGCCACCTGCTCAGGCTTAATGGTATATAACACAAAGAGAAGACCAAAGTGATGGACCAGAAATAAGCATGGCATCGAAGGTGGATAGATCATCCCTCCAACATTTAGAAGTAATTTGTCCTAGTCACATGTGCCTCATCTTTTCTTCTTTTTCCTGCCTTTCATTCTGTCAGTGTTCATTAGTACTTTCACCAAAGTCCAAACACTGTAAGACAAAAGAAGCAATGATAAGGGAGATGAGATGCTTGCTGTCATTGAAGTAGGGCAGAATTTGTAAGCCATACCTCTTAGAGGTCTGTTACCTTCTCCTAGCACTATGACTGCCATTTATATAAATGCTACTCAGTAGATAGTGGTGCCTTGACTTGTAAGATATCAGCCACATTAGGTACTTCTTTTAGAGATGAGATTTAAAATACATTCATATCATTTGAATATGCCTTTTGCATAAAAATAAACTCTTAATGCTATATTTTAAATTTAAAAGAAAATACCATTTAGAGCAAGATCTAGAGAAATAATGATGCCTAGGCATAGATTTGTGTCTCTGATCCTTATTGTTATCAATATTTCATCAGAGGAAGCATGGTTTAATGGAAAGATCTCTGAGCTCAGAGTCACAAGAGACCTGGATTCAAATCCTACCACTGACTCTAACTATCTGCGTGACCTTCAGCACTTATGTGATCATAGGACCACAGAGCTGGAATGGACCTCAGAGATAGTATAATCCAGCCTCATTTTACAGAAGAGCAAACCATAGCCCAGAAAAATTAAAAGATTTGCTCAGGGTCACATAGATAGTAAATACTGAAGCCAGGATTAGAATTCAGGTTCTATTGTCTCCAATCTTCACTTCCAACCATACCATGCTGCTATATGAAATTATACATTTTGGGCAATTTTTCTTCAGAAAACTTACCTGTTTTGAGGATCTCTAAGATTAGAGCATGCTAAGGAAAATTCTACCAGTATTTTCAATTTTACTTTAGTTTATTCAGTTGATTTTCGTAGGTTCCATTATAGTACCACCATTAACATCAATAACAACAATAATAATAACAATAATAGTAATAGCTGGCATTTTATGGCACTTTAAGGCTTTCAAAACTCTATCTCATTTTATACTCACAGCCCTGCAAAGTAGATGCTGTTATTAACTTCATTTTGCAGATGAGAAAACTGAAGCTGAGGGGGTTAAATGGCTAGCCTAAGGTCACACAGCTACTATCTAAGGCAAGATTTCAATTCTCCTTTTCCTGACTTCAAGTCCATCATTCTATCTACTATACCTCCTAAGCTTTGCTTTGGAGCAAGAACCGTTAAGACCCAAAAGAGATAGTAAGATGTGAAAGCCCTCCGAAATCCCAAGAGAAAAGGTACCCTAATATTCAACGTATTATTATGACAATACTGACTCTCATTACTACTACTATTAATGGGTCCGACTTGGAATTTAAGTGCCGTGAGGGAGTTTGAAGGCCATCTAATTGAACCTATACCTGAACAAGAATCCCATCTACAACATACCCAACAGGTGATCCTCTAGTGTTTGCCTGTAGTCCTCTAGTCAGAGGGAATCCCGTTACCTTCTAAGGTCTCTCCTTCCATTTTTGGCCTTCTCTTATTGTTAGGAAGTTGTTTCTTTCACCAAGCCTAAATATGTTCCTTTGCAGTTTCTCTCTATTGTATCTTGGCCCTCTGGGGCCAATATTTTATTTGAAAGTTTTAATAAAGTTACTCGTTCATGACTAATTTACAAATTCTGTCCATTATCTGTGGTTTGGTCTCATTGAGCCAGAGCATTTCCCTTGACTGACTAGTTAAGAGATTGCCATCATTTTGGGGTATTACATAAATTCAAACTCCATTACTGTGTACCCTCAAAATGGCAGCTGCCAAATGGCTTTCATATGTTGATTTAATGATTTCCAATGAAGCCAGCAAAATAAGGGCCTCTCATTTAAAATGGTGAAAAAAAAATATATTGCTTTTCAGGAGTGTTGGATTTTATTAAATGGGAGTAGGTCCCAGGTCAGTTGTTAAATGTGACAATGATTTATAGCAAGTGAGTTAGCCTTTGTTCAGACAGGACCCCACAAGTAAACACATCATTTATCTTCCCCCCCCCCCCATGTACTGTTGAATAGTTGGAAAGTAAAAACTTGAAGGGTACCTTCTTCATTAGGTCACTTTAGGAGATGTTTTGTGGTAAATAGTACTGACCAAAAGATTTGAAGTCAAATTGCAGTTTCTACCTTCATTTCCAACCTTGAGTAAATCATTTACTCTCCTGAGTGTTTTAGCTATCAAATGGGAAATTTTATGTTTCTGGCAACAAAAAGCCAAGTATTGAATATATTTAGCATTCGACAAATGCTTGAGAGTTCTCATAGAAAAATCTCTTCTTCATAATTATCTTTAGTTTCTCTGTCATGACAAAAGGTTTAGTGTTTTGTGTGATATCATTTCCTCAGTTACATTGTTAGGGATGTTAGTTGACACTGATTTATGAACAAATTATCTTTTCTCTCTCTTTTTTTTTTAAAGAGTAAGGATGGAAAGAGTCCACTGCACATGACAGCTGTCCATGGAAGGTTCACACGATCACAAACCCTCATTCAGAATGGTAAGAGAAGACCCTGTGTGTCCCCCTTTCTGATTTTGGTTCCCAGCTGTTTTAAAAGTCAAAGGTGATGTTGTGCTGGTATTTCACTTTTCATTGTTTTTGAGGATTGTTTAAATGGCTGTTGAAGGCTCCTTTTCAAAAAAATGCCAAATATGCCATAAATAATTACTATAATTATTAGAAACCTGAAGTTTTCAAGCACAAGTCCTAAGATAAAGAGGTTTAAGTGCTTTGAGGTTGTAAAGTATGAACTTACAGTCTCATGGCCTTCCACTGATCACTTTAATAAAATTAAGTCATGCACATCTATTGATCATGTTTAACTTATTTAGAGAATTGAAATTAAACATGGTCCTCTGCCCTTAAATTATGATAAGCTTATTCAGACAAAGGGAGAAATGATAAGAGACTCAGAGGAAGGCAAGTCAGAAAATGCCATGGCACTTGAGCCAGAAAATGCAGTAAATTTCTAATTCCTGTGTAATTCATCTCAGCAGTAACTCTCCTTTACATGCCCACTATAGACAACATAGTTTAAGTCTTCATCTCTTCTCATCTAGGCTGTTCTAAAAACTTCATAACTGGTCTTCTTCATCCCAGTCTATTCCCTCTCCATTCTGCTTTCACGTCACTGCTAGAGTAACCTTCCAAGTCCATCACTCTGACCATGTCACTCAAAGACCTTCGGTGGCTCCCCGTTGTCTACTAAATAAAGTATAAACTGATAACTAGCATGCAAATCCCTCCACAATCTGTCTCTTTCCCAGAATTCTAGTCTTATCTCATATTATTACCCTTCATCCCACTTGAAATATTTGTCCTACTCTCTCTAGTATTCCTAGCTTTGCTCACGCTGCCTCCTGTGCCTGTGTCTGAAATTAATTCTCATTCTAGTTTTTATTTATCTTTTCTGTATATGTTATTTCTGTAATAAAATTACATTTTATTTTTAATGGAGTTTCAGAATTTAAGCTTTCATCAATTCAGACATTTTCATCCCCTTTGTCTCTTTTTTTTCTGAAAAATAATCTAAAATAGTAAGGTTTTCTTATAGTTATCATGAATATAGTTTCTAGAAATAAAATTTTTTAATCTGTAAATGTATTTTGGGCCAATGAAGACATATTAATGCCATTCTCCTTCTCTACTTCAACTGTTTCTAAATATCTTTTTCTTTTGTTTAGAACTATGATTTCATTAGTGCTAGGGAACCCCTACTATGGAAACTCCCTCTCCTGTTACAGATCAACAACTTATCTCTAACTTAAAGTGTTAAAGAATTTCTTGAAACACGGAGAGGTTGTGATTTGCCCCTGGTAACACAGCCTTTGGGTGTCAGAGAAGGACTTGAACTGGACATCAATCAAAAAAGAAATAGGAAGTAGATATCTGTTAAATTTCTCACTTAACATGCCATCTTGATTTGCTTTTTCTGGCTATAAAATGGAGCATTCATTTCCTTAATTGCTTTGATAGAACTCCTTCCCTTATTTCAGTAAAACTGATTTCTTGAATGAATGAATGGAAAAACTCTGAATCCAAAGTTGTAGTTAGTTAAGCTACTTCTGTCATGAATGTAAAAGGTTTTGTTGATTTCTTTTCAATTAATTATATTAAGTCAATATTATAATTCCTTGTCCATTCAGTAGTCAATTTATAATTTAATTCCTAAATATATCTAAATTTATTTTTATATATTCATTAATTTATCAATTTTGATATTTCATTTTGTTGTCATATTTATAGTTGTATATAAGTATATGTAATAGTAGTTTTATATATTTTGATTAGTTGAATGAAGATATAAATTTTGTTCAGTATTGATGTTGTCTCCTATAATTGTTTTTGTGTGCTGGAAGTCTCAGGGAGGCACAGAGTAGTGGAGACATATAGGAGTTTAGGAAGAGCCAGACAGGAACTGATAGAAAAAAAAGGAGAAGGAAGTCTGAGATTGTACATAGCAAAAAGCGTCCATACATGTGATACATAATTTTGTTTACCTTGCTGAGCTCCAGTGGCCAAAACTGTTCTTTATTCCCTTGTGCCCCACATTTAAATAAACTATTAAAAAGCCTCTTAAAAAAGCCTCTCCCCCACTAAGATGTTGTTTGTTAGTAGAGAGAACTCTGAGGCACTTGATAAAGTTGAACAAAAATCTGTTCACCATCACAAGAGGTTGCTACTTAAATATAATTCAAATTTAATAAGCAATTTTAATGTCCTGCCAGGTTCATTAAAGTAGGATTTTGCTAAATCAGTTTCCAAGTTTCCTGTAGCTTTATCCTTATTTATAGTGGTAAATAGCTGGTCACCATAATTTGGATACAAACCTTTTCACATACTTTCAAATTATGAAGATTTTGTAAAGTCTGTTATACTTTTCTAGGAAGCCCACCTCTCCTGATGTGTTCTCATTATTCCTATATTCCCTGGTTAGAATTTTTTTTTTGAGGTCTGGATTTGTGATTTCACATTCATAGCTGTCACACCTCCCTCCCCTTCCCCACCATGCACACACATACACGTGTTGTTTCTCACATTCCTCTCAAATTGTCAAACCCTGAACTGGGATATGGCAGTTAGACACCTAAAAGATATTATTACCTTTTTAAACAACTATGACTCAGGTTCACTTTTGTTAATGAACAGAATTTCTGAATCATGTTACCTTATGTTTTATTCTGATCTTCAGATGTTTTTTTCAACCAAATTTGCATAAAGCTTTTCATTCTTGATCTTATGTTTTCTTCCCGTGTTCCTCCATTTTTCTATTGCTGTGAGTCTCCAGTGAGCCACTACATCATTCTCTCAGTCTGGTACTAGGTTTTCCTTTGGAATGATGCTAATATTTTAGTATGTCTTCCATCTATCCCCATCTCTTTCCCACAGTAACTTTCCAAGCAGCTATTTAATTGGCCCATCAGGTTTCCAAGTAGTGAAAATTGAGGGAAAGTAAACTAGTAGGCCATTTGTTAGCTCCCATCATCCTATGATCATGCCATCTTGCAACACTCAACTGTAGTCCTTTGTCTTCACTGTTGTCTAGCATCTTTCACAACCAGTTAGCTTTGAAGCTTTAAGATCATCCCTAGGGGTATGAATCCAGACAGTCCTGGGGGGCTGTTCCAGTAGGGCCATCTCTAGACAGCTGGAGAGTGGGTGAAATTTTTCTTTAATATCTCTAATCTTCTCTTTCTTAATTAGTTCCTTTCTCCTTTTCTCACTACCATGCCCCAAATGAATTTTCAGATGAGATGTTCTTCTTTCTATCAAAATGCTGATTTACAAGAAAAGATTTAATGCTGTTTAATTCAATGTTCTTGTCCTCTGTGCAACGAAGGACGCTTTCCCTCCCTTAGAGAAATTTTAAGCATCAGTGAATAAGTCGGGAGGTGGAGTACGCTTTTGCCTTATGAAGGCCTTTATCGGCAGTGCTGATTTTAAGGTTCAATTTAGATCTAGAGTTCCACCTTGAGAGTAAGCCCCATCAGGCTATGCAGGGTAAGCCTGTGCTTACCTAATAATTATCTGCATTCAGAATGAGAGCTGGGCATAAGTCTGTTTGGCATTTAAAAATTCCTGAGGAGAGACTATTGTTTATCTTTTTTTTCCTTCCTGTTTTGGCTCCCCTCCAAGAAGGCTACATATCTCAGTACCCCACACCTCCATTCTTTATAGGACCCAACTCTCCCCGGTCCATCTGAAACTTGTACAAATCAGCAGGGCCGGGTCACTGTGACTGATGGCAGGTGGATTTTTCTCACTCACCATGGTCTGAATCCTGCCCATCCCCATTCATAGGAATATCAAAAGAGCTTGGTCATTTCCCCAAGTCTTGAAAGCCATTAAGTTACCTCGTGCTGGCCAGTGATACATAAATTTAGGACGAAGTAGCCAGACAGCTACTGAACACTGTCCTGTTTTTCTTATTTGACTGTGGCTATTGACTGGTAAATAACCCTTTCCTGTTTCTTAGAGTACATATTTGGCTAGTTACTTTCATTAAAAGTACTGTTAAAGTTTTATCCCCTCTCAAATATTCTACATTCCAGCCAAAATGGTCTATTTGAGAGTATCTGAAGTTCCCACCTCGGGGCCTTTGTACAGGCTATCCTTCAATGTCCAGCATATTCTTCCTCTTTCTCTTCACATCTTTGAACCCCTAGCTCACTTATACGTGATCAAGTGACTCTGCCACTCATTACCTGTGTGACCACTGGCAAATCACCTAAATTCTCTGGCCTTCAGGTCCTTCATCTACTAAATGAAGGGATGGGACAATGGGCCTCTGAGGTCCTAGACAGATAATCCTATGCAACAATGGCTTTCATTGATATAGCACTTTAAGAGAGGCTGCGTAGTGGTGAGGGAAAACCTTTTGGCTTTGGAGTCAGAAGACCTGGGTTCAAATCCCATCTTGGATACTTTCTACCTATTTAATCTTTCCAAAGTCACATTTCTCCCAGTTCCTCAGTTTCTTCATCTGTAAAATGATAAGTTTGGACTAGAATAGGGCTGGGGAACTTGCAGCCTTGAGGCCACATGTAGCCCTCTAGGTCCTCAAGTGAGGCCCTTTGACTGAAGCCAAACTTCACAGAACAAATCTCCTTAACAAAAGGATTTGTCCTGTCAAACTTGGACTCAGTCAAAAGGCTGCACCCAAGGACCTAGAAGGCCACATGTGGCCTCAACGCCACAGGCTCCCCACCCCTGGACTAGAAGTTCTCTAATATTCCTTCCAGCTCTAAATCTATGATCCTATAAGTTGGGTATATTATTCATCTTCCTACCTAGGACGTAAGCTCTTTAAAAGTCAAGGACTATTTCACTTTTGCCATTGTGTCCCTAGCACCCAGCAAATTGTTGTTGTTATTGGTCAAGTCCTGTCTGACTCTTTGTGACCCCCATTTGGGGTTTTATTGGGAGAAATACTAGACTGGTTCACCATTTCCTTCTCCAGCTCATTTTACAGATGAAGACACTGAGGCAAATAGGTTTAAGTGACTTGCCCAGGGTAACACAGCTAGTAAGGGTCAGAGGCTAGATTTGAACTCAGGAAGATGAGTCTTCCTGGTTTCCAGCCCAGTACTCTATCCATCACGCCACCTACCTGGCTCTAGAAAGTAGTAAGCATTTAATAAATGCTTGTGGGTTGACTGATTGATTGGAAAGTGAAACGATAGAAACATTTTTTATTTTTTCTAGTCAGCGATGGAAGCATTGGACTCAGTGTTTAGTTACATATGATGCTATCCTATGCTCTTTTGTCAGACCCTAATACTGTCTGATGAAGAAACCAAGTTGGGACAAAGAAATCTAAGAAAATCTGAGGCTGTATGTTTTTTCAGCAATTTTGGCTTCTAGATGCTTAAAACTATGCCTAACAGGTTAAAAAAGTTCATGAAATGTTTTTTTAATAGAGGGTTTAAAAATAAATTAGGCTTTGGAAGGAAGATTGGAGAGCTAATGTTGGGATTACTCATTCTGACTTTCTTTGACCTTTTGGTCTGGAATGCCTGTGAGGCAAGTAATTAAGATGACCCCTCTTGTTTGTTCAATAAAACTCTAATTTTAGATGGATAATTAGATAATGTTACATAAATTATCTCTCCCACTATTATGTGGACTATGACACTCTATAGTTTACATGCTATGCATATTGAAAAACTCCAGTATTTGTTTTTCTTTAACCAATTATCAAGCATTTAACTTGCACTTTTAGTGAAGATTAAATATATTAATTTGCATTTCAATCAGGTTTCAAAGGTTTGCAGTTGAATGTTCCAAGGATTTTTAAACAAACAGAATTTTAAGTTAGTAAAATATTTCATAGTATGATACATATTCCTTACTTTTAATCATAAGATGATTTTTTTTAGTATTTGTTCTAATTTTTCATGAGTTAGCTTCAGAGGGAGAAATAAACATCTATGAAAGAGAAAATTAATTTAATTTTTTTCCAAGTTTCAAAGTGGCCTTGAAAACATTAATAATTCTACTAGCATTAAAAATGTTTTGCCTGCTTTTCCTTAGTAATCCACCCTCAGAAATCTTCAGTTTTACTTTCCTACATATCCTTCCAGTTAGTTATCTGAAAGTAATTAATAATTGAGCCCAGAAGTCCCTGTGGTGTGGCCTTATGGAACTTGACTGGAGCACAAAGAGATGTGTGCATGTGCATCGTATGAGGGAAAGGGAGGGATGAGGAGTCCATGAGGCTGGGATGAGGGATCCTGTCTTCCTTAGTAAGTCTTGGAACCTGGCAACTGATGAAATAGAGCTCTATCACTTTCCTGAGTGTTGCTTTTTAAAAAAAAACTTCTTTACTAATTATTTAAAGAGTTTAACGTTGTCTTGCTTTAAAGCTAGGTAGTCCTTTGGCTAAGTGTGGCCCTCAAATGTCCTGTTATCAGTTAAAAAGAGCCCTGGGCTTTATTTGTTGGGTTAGCCAATCCCCATTTGCCCAGATTTGGTTCTGTGGTGCCCATGGTTGGGAGGCCTATTTCTAGAGATGCCTTTTAGGATACATAAAAGCAGTTCCTTCTAAATTCAATCTAAGATAAAATCATTGCTTCTAAGTCTTTGGAAGAACAGAAAAATAATTATTTTTGCAACATATAAAAATAAAGATTTGTGGGAAGAGAAAGATATATGATGTTCCAGCCATTTGTAATTTTGTGTCTTACATAGGAATCAGAAGGGAAATATACAAATTACAATAGTTTTAAATTTTTTAACTAAAACAGTTTTTTCAATAGTCTTTTCCAAACCCTAAATGTGGTACATTTGTTGGCTGGCAGCAAATGAACAGATTTCACAATTTATACAGTAACAAATATCCTTCTCAAATCTTATGCTAATGCTTCATTGTGGTATAGAGGTGACCATGGGCTCTTGAAGGCTGTCTCAGTAGACCCCAATTGCTGGGAGGTTCTTCTGTACTAGGCCAAGTTCGTTTAAATTCCTGACGATACCTTTCAAGCGCCAGCTTAACTGAGTACAAAAAGGCCTATCTCTGGTAGAAGACCACTAGGTAATGAATTCTTTGGCCACAGCAACCTGTAAAATAAAAGAGAAATACAAAATGGCTGCTAAACCTATACAACTTTGTTATACTTCTGAAATGATAATAACAGTGCAGCAGTAAAGGAGGCAGATGTGTATGTTTTTTCCCCTGGAGAGCTGGTTGTCAGACATTTACCAGCACACCACTAGCCAACTGTCCTCTCTGCTCACACAGCTATGAATCAAGTTCAGTTCCTCATTGCCTTTTTCCTAGACTGTTACAATAGCCTTCTAATTGACTCTTCTGCCTCAAGTCTCTCCCTACTCCAACAAATACTCCATACGGTGATTTTCCTAAAAGGTAGATCTGATTAGGTCACCTCCCCTACCACCCCCCCTCCAACTTAATAAACTCCAGTGGTGCCCTATTTCTTCCAGAATCAAATATAAATTTCTCTGTTGGCATTTAGCACTATTTACAACCTGCTCCCTACCTGCCTTTCTAGTCTTTCCAAATGTCAATTCACTTTATATTTATACATTTATATATATATATAATATTTATTGTATGTCAATTCACTTTATATTTATATGTTTATATATGTTATATTTATTATATGTCAATTCACTTTATTCACCAATACAGATCTATGTGCTATTTCTTGCACTGGGCACTTCATTTCCAGTCTCCAAACCTTTATATTTCACTGTATTCCCTGCCTCCTGTTGTGTGTTATTCCTCCTCCTATCCGCCTCCCTGGCTCCCTTCAAGATTCAGCTCAAATCTCACCTCGTACGGGAAGCTGTTGCCAGTCCCTCCAAGCCACTTTAACTTTCCCTTCTAAGGCTACCTTTTGTCTTCCCTGTGTATTTTGTGTGCCCCTATTTTTATACCTCTTACCTTCCCCATTAGAATGTAAGCTCCTCATGGAGACTATTTTTGTATTTTTGTATTTCTTTGTATATCTAAAACTTAGCAAAATGTCTGGTAGATAGAAAGTACAGCTATGTTGCACAGTGAATAGACTTCTAGATCTGAAGTCAGGAAAACCTGAGTTCAAAAGCAGTCTCATACACCTACTGGTTGTTTGATTACGGGCAAGTCACTTAACCTCTGCCTGCCTCAGTTTCTTCAGCTGTAAAGTGGGAATAATAGAATAATAATAGCAGCTACTTCCCATGGTTCTTTTGAGGATGAGATAATATTTATAAAGCACTTTGCAAACTTTAAAGTGCTATATAAATGCCAGCTAGCTAGTAGTAGCAGCAGCAGTAGGAGTAGTAGTAGTAGTAGTAGTAGTAGTAGTGTAGTAGCAGCAGCAGCAGTGGTGGTGGTAGTAACAGCAGCACACTGCTGATGGAGGAATGGGAGCTTGCTAGAGACTGCCTCAGTTTTTTTTCAGTGAAAAAAAAATGAGGTGAGGCCTCTTCTGAAAAGGAAGAGAGGAAGTGGTTCAGTGAGTGGCTTGATAAGAGCAGAGAAGCAGCTGTGATACTATGGAGTCCATCAAGGAAGAGTAAAATGCTTTTAAGTTACCTCTTCCTGTAAGACATAAACACATATCACTCAGCTGCTGGGAGTCGTTACTTGAATATTTCTATTCTTTACAATGTGATATTTTCTGATTAGGCTTTGATATTAGACATTGACTTGACTTTCTTCCATGTCTTCCATGAACTCTGATTATAATCATAAATTCATATTCACCAAAGGGCCTTTTGGTTCTCCAAGTATAAAGATGAAAACGATAGCTCGAAACTGGGCCAGCTCGGCTGTTGTGTTGAATAAAAGGATGAGTAAATGGGATTAAGACTTGGGAGAGGTTTGCTGACCATTCTCTGAACCCTGAGGTTTCTGAATGAAGTCTCAGAAATATACGTTTGTGGTTTTTTGCTCACCTATCTTGCCCAAAGTTAACTGACTTGTCAAGCATGATTTGCCAGCTAATCTGTTGTATTCTCTGGTGCCCTGGGCCATTTGTTCCCTAAGGGAAATGGTTGGGAAACTGGACCATCAAGAATGACCTTTTTCGGATAGTCAAAATATTCTGGGTGCTTCCTTGGTATGGTTCAATACTCAATAATATTTCAATGTAAAATTCAATTTACATTAAGACACACTTGATAAACTTGAAAATTAGTACTTTCTCCCCCTTGTTTGACTGTTTTCTTTTCGACTTCATTCTTCCTCACCCTGCAACATTTTGCTCAGTTTTCACCATAGATTTCACCAGGCAATTCTCTCTATTCTTGCTTACAATGTTCACACAATAAATATTTGTTATGTGAATGTACCTTTTTTTCTCCTCTCTCTTTATTTGCTTTCTCTTTTTCTACTTTCTCTTTCTTATACTGTAAACTCTTTGATGGCAGGGACTATTTTCATGATTGTCATTGTATACCTGTTTTATCACTTAAGGATGCTACTAAAGCACTGACAGATGATTAAAACAAAATTTTTAGTAATTTCAATTTCCCCATGCATGCTTTTGTGGATTTCTTACAGACTTATAGAATTGCAGAATTGGAAAGGACCTTACAGGAAATTGTATCTTAAACTAGGTAGTTAAAAGACTTTCATTTTCCTTTTTAATAGTTTAGATAATTTCATTGTATTTTAACACAATTCTATTTCTATAGTTTTTTGCATCAGCAGGTAAATATTGAGATGAAATGAGCTTCAACATTTCATTTTTATTAAATTTGGTTACATTCTTAGTTTAGGGTAGAAATACAGTTGTGATAATGTGAGACTTGCCTCAGGGGAACTTTTAACACAGTCTCTTTGGATTAGACACATAAATGTAGTCCTCACAGATTCTCTCTCTCTCTCTCTCTCTCTCTCTCTCTTTCTCTCTCTCTCTCCACGTACATATGTACACATATATGTATACATACATGTATGTACCTTTCATCAGTAATATTATAACTCTACTTAATGATGTACCCATAAAAAGTATTTTGTTACCTTTTGATAAATGTGATGCCTTACCTTAAGGAATGAAAATGCACACTAGGTTAGAAAAAATGATTATTTGGTGAATATAAACAACATATCATCCAGTCCTGGAATCACCCTAAATCCTTGTATTATGCTATATTAAAATCTCTCTTTCAGGAGGCGAAATTGATTGTGTGGATAAGGATGGCAACACCCCTCTCCATGTGGCTGCAAGATATGGTCATGAGCTTTTGATTAACACCTTAATAACCAGTGGAGCTGACACAGCTAAGTAGGTTATAGAAAAAATACTGTTTGCTAACTGTCAGATACTAGTAATATTGCCAAATAGATTTCACCATGCAAGAAATTTACTCAGATTAGAGATAGAGCTCTCCTATTGCTCTAAAAACAAATTGTTTGAAACAAAATGGCTTTAAATGGCAGATGTGGTTAAGAGATGATTTTATCTTTAAGTTACTTGAAAGGGCAAGTATATTTTGGCATACCGTAATCAAAGGTCACAGGATTTTAGAGTTGGAAAGGCCCTTAGGTATCATTTAGTCCAAATCCTTTTCTTTTTATGGATAAGAAATCCAAGGCTGAGTTAAGTGACTTGCTAAAAGTCTACAAAGGATACTTGAGTTTTATTCTAAATTCTGCATTCTCACGATGCTGTTTTCCATGTTATTTGCTGATTTTTTCTAGAAAAATGGTGTGCTTAGAATCCTGGTCTTGGGGTCTGGAAGATCTGAGTTCAAATTTTACCTGTGATATATTCTTTGTGACCTAGGAGCAAGTCACTTAATCTCTCAAAGCGATTTCTTCATCTTGAAAATGCAAATAATAATACCTATAATACCAACCTCCCTGGAGTGCTAGGGGGCCCAAATGAGATAATGTATTTAAAGTACTTTGCAAACTACATAGTGCTATATAAATGTCAGTTATTATAATTATTGTTACTGTAATTATTAGTGTAACTGAGAGGAATAATACATTATATGACTAAAAAGAATTTATATTCGTATTTATATTCTCTTTTACTCAGTTTTATTTTAACAATTTTGCTGCAGGCTAGCAATTGAGTGTATTTGCTACATTATAAAAGCTGACTATGACTAAAGTTTTCACTTTAATTCCAAAGTCATTCATTGAATGCCTGTGGTGGATCTAGCACTGTGCTACATGCTGTAAAGAAATAGGAATGAAATATATGACATGGTCCCCAATCTCAGGCTGCAGTCTTTTGAGGGATATAAGATACACCTCCAATATAAGATTATGTGATAAAATGCTGCCAAAATATGAGATATAGATAAGTATCCTTGGTAGTCTAAGAAAGGATGAATGGTGACTGATCTACATTGAAGAGCCTTCAGAGAGAGAGTGGGATTTGAAGCATGAGATGTATTGGATATATGAAGAATGCTGCATGTGTCAGACAAGTCTCTTTGCCTCAGTTTTCTCATCTGTAAAATGAGCTGAAATAGGAAATGGCAAACTCCGTCAGTATCTTTGCCAAGTAAACCCCAAATGGGTCACAAAGAGTTGGGCACAACTGAAAAACAAATGAATAACAACAAAAGTTTTCATGTCTAGGATGGGGTGAGGTAGGAAGCTATAACAAGAAAGACACAAAAGTATAAGTAAAATTGTGAAAATAATAATGATCAAAGTGGGATTTACCCCGTTGAATCTAAACTCTCAAAGGCCAGGGACTACTTATATATCCCCAGTGCCTAGTTCACTGCTTTGTTCAGTGCCTTGCACATAGTAAGCACTTAAAATGTTTGTTGAATTGAATTAAATTGAGAGCAGAGGTCAGTGAGTAGAGCAGTCTGTGGGCATGTGTTTGGAGAGTAGTAGGGGGAAAGGTATTGAACTGGTAAGACAGAACCAGATTATCTGAAGATCTACAATATCAGAAAGGAGTTTGGACTTGATGTCATAAAGTGTCAAAAGCTATTATTGATTTTCAACAAGAGAGACACCGTACTCTCAACCAGAAGAAAGGAAACCATATTCTGGCCAATTTGCTTCAGTTACCAAATTTGTGCAAAAAAGTGAAGATCTTTCTCTAAAGTAAAAAAATTAGTGAGTCTGAACATATATCAGTTTGCTTTTAAAGCCAGAATTATTAGAAGGTCAGACCTTTGAGGCCTGAGGTATAGATTGTGTGAAGCATTATTTTATTTGTTTATGACAGTATAAAATAGGAATGTTTAGTCATTCTGATGAGGGGAGGGAGAGGAAGAGGTCAATTTCAGGGGAAAGGTACTTTCTAGCTGGGAAGTGGAAAGTTAGGAGAGACTCCAATGGATAGAAAATTATAGTTAGGAGACCAAACTACTCTCTATTTATTTTTGTTTCTCATGTAGGTCTCCTTTATTTGCAGCAGATATTAACCAGTTTATGTCCACTTCTCTCCAAAACAAAGAACTACTTCTTTTCCATGATAGAAAACAGAATAACATATCACAAGATCACAGATTTAGAGTTCAAGGGACCCCAGAGGCCATGTAATCCAACCCCTTCATTTTACAGAAGAGGAGACTGAGGACCAGGACTACTAACCTTTTATGATGACACCATTTAGAGGCTCTGTTTAAACCCTTACATTGTGTGTTTTAAAATGTTAACTGGGGTAAAATCATTCTCAGGATTTAAGGAATCGGTTTCTTAGCACAACCTCCTTTGAGCTACTTCACTCATAGAGAAAGCTAGCTGAGATTTCTGATGAAGCAAAGAGGAATGTCTTGTAATGGCTTGCGTGAATAACCATTGCTCAAAGGGTATAGCTAACCACACTGATAGACTTCTTTGTCTATTCTCTTTCTTAAAGAATTTAAGAGCTGGGAGCAATATTAGACATATAGATGAGGAAATGGATTTTAGAAGAGGGGAAGTGTCTTGCTTAGAGGCCCATGAACTTGAGCCCAGATCTCCTGATACCAGGCCAGTGGTCTTTTCGTGACCACCATTTATTGATAAATCTCTGATAGCGTCCGTCTAGTGAATTGATTTTTAGATCTTATTTACTCTGAAGTTAAGTAAGAAAGATATATGAATGCTGAATCAGAAAAAATTGATGCATTTTGGTTCTGCCAATTTTTACATATGGCCAAGTGAAAGTAGTAACTTAAGTGGAATTTATTTTCTACTTCTTGTAAATTATTAAGTTTTAGTGTCATTTGGAGACTTTATTTCCTAATTTTATAACTGATGAGATAAATATAATAGTCTATTTGTGCTTAATTAGAATCAACAAAGTCCCTTTTTTTGTGGACAATCTTGCCATTTTCCTCTTCTGTGAAAGGTGTCTTTAAAGCAATAAAAAATACTGCACTGTTTCTAAAGCTTTGATTGAGAAGATCTGAAGTTCATGTCAATTAAACAAACATCCATTTTTTTCTTTAATTTCAATCTTAAGGATATCTTCTAGTCTTAGGACTTGAACCTTAGCATCAACAACATCTCATTTAAATGTAAACAATGTTACTTGCATCTAACCTGAAATCTTTGCCGTGTCAGTACAGATGCTGAAAGTACTGCCTTTGGCTAGGCAGGAAAAGAAATTGCACTGCTAAATGAATTTTCTTAGGCCTTCTTAAGTCAGAGTTGAAGTGTATAAATAGGAAAAGAATGAAATAACTAACTAATATGTATTTGTGATGAAATATAAGTTATTTTGCATAGTGGAAAGAGTACTGAAAAAGGCATTAGGAGCCAGGTGGGAGGCCAGGCTCTTAGCTACTTCCAAGCTGTAGGACCTTGGGCACATCATTTTGCCTATAGTTTCTTCCTCTGTGAAATGGGAATAATATTTATGTTGCCTGACTTATAGAGTGGTTGTGAGGATCAAATGAAGCAAAGTATGCAAAGTGCTTTATGACCATAGCGTGCTCTACAAATGTAAGTGATTGCTATTTTCTCTGCCTGGGAGCCTGAGTAGGAAGTCTGTTGAAAAAAACTGGTAGTAAAATCTGCCGAATCCATAGTACCTTCCCTACTAAGAGGTTATTTACCCTTTTTGTGTTCTTATTCCCCATTGACTTTTCCTCTGAAGTCTTACTTGAAATATACTTGGTCCCTGGGCTGTATATAGCTTTCCTAACTGCATGTTGATTCCTTCCCAGCAGCCCTTGGTGCTGAAGCTCCTTTGAATGTCTCTACCCCTTGTCTGTTACTGAGAGTTGTGGTTTAGCATCATTTAGGTTTGGGGGAATACAGGAGTGTGGAGGTGACCCACACTGATAAGATTATACCAGCAGCGTAGAAGCTTTGGCCAGTCCTAAGTAGGAAATGTTTGGACTCCAGGCCCCGTGACAGACTCCACGTTTCTCATCTGAGGCCCAGCATAACTAAATTCAAAGAATTGCATTCTGACAGAGTTGCTCACAAAGGGAGTAATTTTTTTCTGGCCGTAGCAGCCTATGAAACCTTCCACTGAGACACGGCCTATCTGTAACAGTAAAATGTTGGATCTTCTGAAGTATTTTTGCTGTATTTGCATTTGAGTATTAATAGCTTTTGTTGTAGGTATTACTGAATAATTAAGGATTATAGAATCAAGAACACTGAGAAATCCTCTCATCCAGGACCTTAGCCCAAGGAAAATTTACTTCTAAAGCACCAAATGTGGATAGTGTCTAGACTTTCCTTACAGATCAGTAAATATATTTAATCATCTAATTTTGCCACAAATTCCCATCACAAAGCTATTCTCTCTCCCACCCCCACCTCCCACAAAAGAAAGGGTTAGGTAAAATCAGATTTGCTTGGAGCTTCATTTAGCAAGGAACTTTCAAAGCATGTGGCACATAAAAATATTTAACGGCTGCTTCTGTTCTCATAAAGATTAAAAAATATCCTTGATGGTATTTACAGAAAATGTGTCTTCCCCATCCCCCCATTTGTAACCCTTTTGCAGGCATCAAGGTCACTCACTGATGCAATTGCTTCTCAGATTTTTTTTAAACGATGAGGGAGGCAATTACAAGGAGCTTTTCCTCAACCTGACACTGCCAAGAAGATGGGCAAATTGCATTTCTTGATGGATGCCAGCCATTATAGAGACCAGGTTGGAAATCTCCATCTAGGAACAGTAAATGAAGGGAGAAAAGAGGAAAAGAAAATGCTAATAAATAGAAAGAAGCCATATAATAAGAGTGTGATACTTAGCATGATTTGTAAGGGCACTGGATATCATGAATAGTAGGTATGTTCATATCCACACATATGTGTGGATATGTAACTACTTAATTACTTGAGGGATAGAAAACTAGATATCCAAAGCTTAGAAATGCAAATTATATAGGCAATCAGAGTAGTTTTGTGGAGCATATGCCAATTTATTTCTGAGGCAGAGCATTGCTTGGCCAATTTACACTAGAAGGGACCCACAGATAGTTAACTCTGGCAGGAGGTAAATTTATATACTGCTGTTACTGCTGTCTGTGACGAAGTTGCAAAGTCTGAAATATCCTGTTCAAACAACAGAATGCGGGAAAACGTGATGTTGTGACATCTAATTTTGATACTAATTGCCATCAAGTAGAATTGGTCATGAGATATATTCTTCCTGGGTGACACGTTCAAATGGGCTTAATTACAGAAGTTTCCCCAGTACCTCGTTATAAATATATCTGTCTTTCCATAACATGATCCTATTGCAAGAATCTCCAGAACAGCATTATAGTAAGATTCCAATGTTTTTCATTATTTTTGTAGTTCTTTTTTTCAGAACTATTTGGGCTACTGAAATATACTTGGTTCCAAAGATTCATCTCTGTTAATTCTCACACCTACCTGTTTGCACATTACAATTTTTTTTAAAAGAAATATACAACATAAAAAATATTAAAACATGAAGATTCCCCCTGCACAATACAAGTATTCATTCTGTTTTCCAAAAGTTTGCTTTGTAGAACCTGGTCTAATGGATAAGTAGATGTTTTCTCTTATTTTTCAGCTCCTAATACAATGATGGAGGCAGAAAGGTTTCTTGATAAATGTTTGTTGAATCTTGGTTATGCATGTTATTTTCCATCCCAAGAACAAATCAACATAGCTTTCAGTGTTAGATATTGGAAATGGCTACCTTAATGAAAACTAAAGAGAATAAACATAGAAAACATAGCTACTGATGGAGCTATGATTCCCTTAACTTCAAGTGCATGTTTTTAGTTTTCATCAGAAAAGACTTTGAAAAGTCAGAAGTTTATCCAAGGATATTTAGAGAAATATATTGGTAGGCAGTACAGTGGGTAGAGTGCTTGACCCGAAGTTAGGAACATCTAACAGACATTTGCTACTTACGTGACGCTGGGCAAGTTGCAAATTATGTTTCTCTCAGTTTCCTCATCTGTAAAATGGGGATAATAATGGAGTAATAAAGCACCTACCTCCCAGAGTTGCTCTGAAGAAAAAATCAGATATTTCTAAAGTATTTTGTAAACCTTAAAACACTATACAGGCTATTGCTATTCTCATTATTGATATTGTTTTTGCATGGTCCTCCTGTTTTTCAGATGCGGTATCCACAGCATGTTCCCCTTACATTTAGCAGCACTGAATGCTCACTCTGACTGCTGCAGGAAGTTGTTGTCTTCAGGTAGGTACATCCACTAGCCAGGATGAAATTTAATTAATAGTTTGAGTCATGTGGCTTTAGTGGATGGTTGAAAGCAGTACCTGCCTGTGTTTCATGTCATTAGGTTGGCTTGGTCCCTGGGCTGTATATAGCTTTCCTAACTGCATGTTGATTCATTCCCAGCAGCCCTTGGTGCTGAAGCTCCTTTGAATGTCTCTACTCCCTGTCCATTACTGAGAGTTGTGGTTTAGCATGATTTAGGTTTGGGGGAATATAGGAACTTGATTAAATCACAAGAAGGAAACAAAATTTTAGGCTGTTTTAACATTTAATTCAAAAAAGAAAGGATCAAAATATCTTATTTGTATGTGAAAGTCTGCAAATTTTTGTAGTGAATCTTTGCCAACTTATTTAAGTCTCTCTCATGGGACTATTTCAAATTGAAAGATTCCTTTTCAGGTTGGGAAATAGTCTTAGAATATTGTCTTATGTTACATAACTTGAGGCAGGCTTCTTGTTTATTATATTGCCACTAGGGATTCTATTTTTTTCTTCTTCATGGAACTAGAATTCATTTCCTATCTCCAAACCTATGTGTACAGAGTTTTTCCTGGGCTTCCAAAAACAAAAAGGGCTGACCTGATTATCAGGCACACATTGTCTGTGAACTGATTCAGACAACTCAGAAACCCATTTTTTATTTAGTCCATTACCTATAGCTGATCTTGCTTTCCCAGCTTTGGGCATGTGTAAAAATAGCCCCTGCATGAAGGCATGCTTTTTACGCCTCCAATCAACCAGAAAGGTGGAAATTCACTTAAGAAAACATCTCCCTTTAGCATGTTAAGCTTCCTACTTTGGATTCCATGTTTACTTCATGTCTCTGTCTGCCAATCTGCTGTCCTAGTTATCTCTAATCAGTTTCATATATTTCTACCCTGTGATTGAAAAATGGCGCTGTGGTGCATCCAGGGCTGAATGTGAAAATAAATTCTTCTTGACTTCACGGTTCTTCTTCTTATAGAATCGCCAAGCTTGAGCAGTTACTCTTCGTTTCCATGACAACCTCTTGCTGACTACAATTGCTTGCACTCTGGTTTTTCTACTAACTGATTTTTCTGTCTCTGCAATGTTTCTTGTGGTTTAACTAGGACAAAAGTATAGCATAGTGTCCTTGTTTAGTAATGAGCACGTGCTGTCTGCAGGCTTTGACATAGACACACCAGATAAATTTGGGAGAACCTGCCTTCACGCTGCTGCCGCAGGAGGGTGAGTAGTTGGCCATTTTGAGCTGTTGGTTCATGAATTAATTACTACTGTGTTTTCACTGGCTAGTTGTTTGTCAACAAAGGGACTTCTTCTGGTTAAAGAGAATGCTGGTCATTTTAAAGAATGTCACATGTCTTGTGCCTCAGATCACTTCTTTTTTTTTTACCTCCAAAGAAAAAAATTCATGGAGTTTGAACAGAGACCCAATTCATAGATAAAAATCAACTTTTTTTTTATAAATGAGTTTGTCTTCAGCCTTGAAGAAAGAGGCTAGTAACCACCAAAAAAATAAATTAGAGCACCCACCATTCTTTGATTTTCCTCTTATCTTTCTAATAAATAGGTGATAGTGATAGAAAAGTAAAACTGAAAAACTTCCCTTACATTTCTAGCCATTCATTTCCCCCCACTTCAGAGTACCATTTTAAGGCTTTCTTTTGATGCACTAATATGAAATGAAAGTACAAATGATGTAAGTAAAAAATACAAGATCATGTACCCATTGTTCTTTTGATGAAACTATTGAGAATGTTATTTATGCAATGCCTTCCTTTTCCATCCCAGGGGCTTGAATACATTTTCAATCAAAAAACTAATGATATATGAGAACACATTCACTAAAATTTCTTTCTTTGACGGTCTCTGTTGAGTAAGATGTTCTTTTATCTGTTTCATAGCCAGTGTGTAACTGATGTTGCCCCAAAATACATCCTTATATGTTTTTTATTATCTTTTTATCCACTTGCTTCCCACTGTTAATGAGAATTATGCTCAGTAGCTGTTCATGTTGTGCCAACCCAACATCATGAATGGCTTGGAGAGTGCTTGTATTTAATGTTTGTATAAGCTAAAAAAGGTCGTGCCCTAAGAAAGGAGGCTGCAGACAGAAAATGAGACTCATCCTAAGTTGAGTTGAATTTATCTGGTTACCATCAATGAAAAATCAAATTAAAAAAAAAATCTGAGTTTAAATAATAGCTAGCATTTACACAGCGCTTTATGATTTGCAATACATTTTATGTTATCTCATCTAATCATCACACAACCCTTTGAGGTAGGTGCTATTATTATCCTCATTTCATATGGGGAAAATGAGGCTGAGATAGGTTAAGTGGCTTATCCAGGGTCACTAAGCTGATAGTGAAGACAGGATTTGAACTCATGTCCTCCTGACTCCAAGCTCAGCATTCTCATCTACTACACCACCTAGTGGCTTGAAAATGACTCAGGTTAGTTTCTGATAACTAATGTAGAACAGTGATGAAGTTTATCTTCCCATAGACCTGCTTTTTAAAAACAGACCTGTATATAAAGTGTTTGTATTCAGTTCTAGAATTGTGACTGAAACTCCCATCGCATTAGTATTAGTTGCTTAGCCTTCTATAGGAAAATACACTCCAATGAGCTTCTTTCCATTTGCCTACTAAATGTGATTTATTGCTTCTGCAAATGACAAAGGAGCTTTGGAAGATGACTTTGCTTCATTATATCATTTTCATCCATGGTTCTTGCACATTTATTTACCTAGATTACAAAGACAGGGAAATGCAGCTGTTTTATTTTCCATTAAGGGCTGTCTGGGCTGAAAATGGTTATCGTGGCAAACTCATTCAGTTGTGATAAAAAGTAATACTCATCCACTTTGGCTTATTGTTTAAAGGTGACGTGAAATTATTGTAGGTTTAAGTGCCTAAATCTCATTTTTTATATTAAATGGTCATTTTGCAAATGATATGCTTTTCTAAAAATGTCTTTGGATAAATAATGAAGCACCATTAAAAGATCTGGCTACATAATAATCATTAAGGATAAATTAAAATAATATTCATGCAATCGAAACTGCATAATCAAGCTACTGACTCTATTGATTTAAAGAACCTTTTTTCAAGACAACTAAAGAAATTTTAGCTCTGTCAGAGATGAAGTTATTATGACCTGTTCACTTTTATTAGCAGAACTTAAGCCAGCAGTTATAGTGGAACACTTAGCTTCGGCCCTGTAAACACAGAAGGGAGCACAATTCACCTTTATTTTCTTAATGATTTGTTTCCTATTTTTCCAGTAATGTGGAATGTATAAAACTCTTGCAGAGCAGTGGAGCAGATTTCAGTAAGAAGGATAAATGTGGGAGGTAGGTAATCAGGGATTGCTACATCGGGGTGTGTAAATAAGGAGGGGGCTGGGGAAGAGATGGTGGGATGAATTGGAATTTCCATCTGGAAATCATATCACTGAATTTCAAATGAGAAACAGTGGAACAACTTAGGAAGATTGCTATCCCTAAAAGAAAATTCCTTCTTCAAGTGAAATTTTGAAGAGGTGGGTGCAATTAACATTAAAAGTCAAATGTACATTTTTGAGTCCTGTTTGAAAATAATAGTAATTTCTCTTCGGTACACCCCTTCTTCCTCCCACATAAGCGTATTTTTAACCTTTCTTCTGGGGCTATGCCTATATTGTCTTGGATTTCTGTCTGGAGCGTACTCCTTAGCTCTTATACACTTTTATATTAAGCTTCCCTGATCATAGTGTAAAAGGGACCCTAGAAATGATAAATTCCATCTGCCACATTTTGCAAAGGAAGAAATTAAGTCTTGCCCAAGGTCACTTAGCCTGCAGGAAAAGCAGGAATTTAAATGAAGGTCTGCTACTTTCCAGGCCAATGTAGTTTTCACTCCACTCTGCTTCCTTCTACTTCCTTATCTCCTGAGTAGGATTGTCTCCTGCCTGACTTTATGGAAGATCTTTTGTGAGTTATAGAAATTTCAAAATTTTTCTTTGGCCTTGAATAGTTCAATGCATGTCTTTTCCAAAAAAAGGTTGATTTTTAATTCTGGCAAAGTTACATTCCCCTTCTTTAGAGAAGGGAGATGAAGGAATTGGTATCTTGGTATTTAAGGTTTTGGGTTGTGGGTGGTTTTTTTTTTTTTAAATTTATGTTATGAGATCTGCGTTATATCATTCTGGAAGTTAGATTATTCTCTCCCCTGGCAAACTAATGAACAACAGCATTCCTCTGATGTTGGTAAACATGGGAAGCGCTGTTTCAAGTTTCATAGTCCTATGAAAAAAATTACAAGCAGACAGGCTTAGAAACTCCAGCTGTAAGGTTCTTCTGATGGTATTACTATGAAATGCCCTCTCATTAGCAATATTTTATGGGCTGCATAAAATATATCAAATTTTCTATAACTGCCTTTTAAAATTTTTTGTTGTTACTTTGCCTTTTGGGAACGCTGAAAGTATGCTGGAGACAAGTGCCTTTTGAAACTAGTTGAAATGCTCTTTGCAGCCCTCAGTTACAAGGCAAAACCCAATTAATTTGGTGGGAATACTTGGGGGAAAGTACCCCCTTTCACATAGCTGTAGTCTTTGCTTAGAGAGTGATAGCCAATAAAATATCCCATCAAAGTGTTAAAGGGTAATTAATAAATTGTTCTACCATAGAGAAATATTAAAATCAGTAATTATAAGGGGTTATGTGTTAGGTGCAGTGGAGGTACAAAGATTATAGTTCCAGACTCCAGGAGCTCTAATCTACTCAGAAAATTAACACATGTACATAAGTAGCAGAAATACAAAGGACTGTGTATGTTAAGTACATACAGAGGACTGTGTATGTTAAGTAAATACAAAGTGCTATAGGGCTTTAAAGGAAGGCGAGGGTACTTCTGGCTAGAGTAATTGGGGAAGGCTTCATAGAAGAAGCAATATTTGAGATAGGCTTTAAAGAATGGGTAGGATTTCAATGGGTGGAGGTAGGTTGGAAGGAGAAGTCTTGGTAGAAGAAACAGAAAGGCCAAAGTCACAGAGGCCTGAGGGTGTTCAGGAAAAGGGGGTGGTCTGCCTTGGCTGAAACATAAATACAAATAAGAGAGAAGGAGAAGGTGAAACTCGAAGGATGCGTTATGGCCAGACTGTTAAAGAACTTGAATAGTAGACTAAGGAATTTGTCTTTTACTCAGCAGGTACTGGGGAGTCATTGAAAGTTTCTAAGCTGAAAAAAGATATGTTTGGGCATGTGGCCATGCTCACAAGTGTGTAAAACATCAGAATTGTGCCTTAGGAAGATTAGTCCATCCTGTCTACCACTTCTAACCAAGGGGCAGAGAGTAAAGGAAAAACTAGTTGAGAGGCAGTTGTGATGGTCCATGTACCCTTGACTCACTTCTTAAACAGGCCTATTCACTGAATGGGCGTTACCTCCCTCTAAGTGAGTACGTGAAAAGACTGTAGAATAAAAGGGACAGGGTGTCCCATTGCATCCTGGGCCATCTCCAGTCCTCCTGATGAATATCTGGCCACTCTACCCAGATGGCTCTGGAGGAGAAAGTGAGGCTGGTGACCTTGCACAGCCCTCCCTCACTCAAATCAAAGTCAACTGCAAGTCATGTCATCATTTCCCTGATTCCATGGTCCTCTTCGAAAATGAAAGACAAACACAACAAAGTATTAAGGGCCTGAATTGGGGTGGTGACAGGAGGCATAGAAAAGGGGATAAGTGCAAGCTAGTATAGATTTACTTAGCCATTTTCTGTCCTTGTTTTAGCATTATAGACTCTAGAGCTAGAAGGGACCTTTGAGATCATCTAATCAATCACTTATTTATCTGGTCCAGATTTATGATTGCATTGGCATGAGAAATCTCCATAATGGAAATTCCTTTCACCACTGCAGATCAACATTGGTCTTTAGATTATGGTCTTACAGAGTTACCCCGTGGCAACTCAGAGACTTGGCTATACAGCTAGTATGTTTCAAAGGCAGGACTTGAACTCTGGTCTTCATGACTCCAAGGAAGATTCTCTGCTCTCAGCCTTCATTTTTGAGGTGACAACAAACATGGACATTCATGTAACACTTTAAAGATTTTCAAAGCACTTTATGCACATTAGCTTGGTTGTGCCTCAAAACAAATCTGCATATGCCCACCTACCTCTGAGGAAGGTTTGCTGTAGATATGATTGTTCCCCTTTTACGATGAAATAAGGGAAGGCTAGGTGATATGCCCATGACCACTCAGTGTGTGTGATAGGTGGGATATGAATTTAGGTAGTTGACTCCAAACCCACTGCTCGGTCCATTATCATACAGCACTGCCTTAAAGTAATATAAAGGTGTTAAGTTGACTTACCTCCCACAGAGCTGGAATTGAAAGCCCAGGGCCCCTGACTGTGAAGCTCAGTGATTTTTTTTCTCCCCCATCCCATGCCAAAACAACTCACTTGTTCACTGGGCAGAAAGATAGGATAGTCCCCTTCTTACGAATCCTATGAAAGCATTGTTGTTGTGTTAACTCATTTTATAATCATGTCTGACTCTTTGTGACCCCATGTAAGGTTTTCTTGGCAAAGACACTGGAGTGGTTTGCCATTTCCTTCTCTGGCAGATTAAGACAAACAGGGTTAAGTGACTTGCCCAGGGTCACATAGTGAATGTGTGAGGCTGGATTTGAATTCAGGTCTTCCTGACTCTAGGCCCAGTGCTCTATCCTCTGGGCCATCTAGCTGCCCCCTACGAAAGCATGACATTTGTCAATCAGTAGATGCCCCAATCTGCAAATTCTGCTGTCAGCGTGAGCAAGCCTTTGTGCCTTTTTCAAGATTTGTGTCTGAAGTAACAAATTGTTTATTTTGCAGGACGCCTTTGCACTATGCAGCTGCGAATTGTCATTTCCACTGTATTGAGACATTAGTGAACACCGGGGCCAACATTAACGAGACAGATGACTGGGGACGAACGCCTTTACACTATGCTGCGGCTTCAGACATGGATAGAAAGTAAAAAAAAAAGCTCATATGTGTTCCCTCTTGGGGATGGGGGAAGGGTTTGTCAAGGTTCTTTTCTCTCTCTTGCCTTCTTGAAGGAACCTGCTAATGAAGGAAGGAATCTCTTCTCCCATTCAGACAGAGTAGTTTGAATTGCTTTGCCTTTGACTGGCTTCCACTTTGCACCCCTTCATTCCTCTGTCTTCCCATTTGACTATCATATGTCACCACACAATTCCTTCCCTCTCTTCTCCATCCTTCGCTTTGCAATGCCGAGTGGGACTGCCAAGCTTAGGGTTTCCATTCATTAAAATCTGGTGTAATCTGTTTTGGCATACACTTCAGACTTCATCATTACCCCCTTCTAAATGCCTCATTTGCCATTAAATTTATATTGGTTCATATACTTTCCACCCATCATCTGTCTTCAATCTTAGCACTCTTCAGACAGCCCTATCTGTATGTGAGGAACAAGGTGTTATTGATGTTAACCTTGGGTGTGAATGCCATTTCAGGAGCTGGATGGAAGGTTAGAGAGGAAATTGATTGCTAGGGATAGATGTATTGTCAGGGCTGGAAATGGAAATTAAACATAAGGTAACTCAATGTAGTAAACAAATGGTGGGTGAAGGGGGGTGAATAGTCAGTGCTATAATTTTAAAGCCCTTAGAAGCAGCGGCTTGTTTTGGGAAATACTATTTAGCTCTGCTGCTTGGAGAACTATTTATTCTTTAGCACTCTGATCTTTCCCTTGTCTCTGTGCGATGGGAGTGGGTTCTGGGTTGTTGCTATCACCACCAACTCCTCCTGGGGATTATGTCTACATAACGTTACCATGTTGGGGCATGGCACCATCTACTACCATTCAGAATCACGAAGTCATTCAGATGTCGGCCTTTGTTCAGCTCTTTGGGAAACAACAGTCAGGGGCTTAGTATGTACCAGACACTATGGATTCAGAGAAAGGCAGAAATAGTTTCCACCTTCAAGAGGCTCACATTCTAGCATGGTAGATGGCTTACAAGTTGTACATAATAGATAGTTTCATAAGCAATCATCTTTTTTTTATTATACTGTGTTGTGGAAGTGCTTTTTTTTATTCTGTAAATTTAAAATAAATAAATAAATAAATGAATTATGGCCATATAAGATAAATATAAATGGGAGGTAGTATCAGAGGGAAGACATTGCAACAGAGGGATGGGTATGGGGGAGGGAAGGAAGTAGGAGGTACCAGGAAAGACTTTTTGTAGAAGGTGGGATTTTAGCTGAGATTTTAATGAAACCAGGAGACAGAAGTAAGGAGGGAATGAATTCCAGGTATGGATGACAGCCAGTGAAAATCCCAGAGTCAGGAGATGGAAGATCCTGTGTGACAAACAGCAAGGATACAACGTCACAGCAATTATAAGGCAACACAGAAACCCTGGTTAATGATAGTTAGTAGCCTTTCGGGTTCTAGCTGAAGACTATTGTTTTGGGCCCTATCTCCTGATGAATGAGACCCTGAACAGGTAAGGAGTCACAAAGCGGCAGAAAAGAGCCATCAGGAGAGTCAGAGAAAGTCGAAGATGGAAGCCCTGTTGCACTAGAGCCTAGACTGTGTTGGAGAGGGCACGGCCAATGGCTGTCATGCTAAATCACAGACTTTTGAATGCTTTTAAGGTTGTACTGTTCCCAGCGAGAATCCTTTGAAGAGGGGGGACTTGCTGGATCTCTCAACTGAGACGCAGGCCTTTCTACGAATCGGGAAAGCTCAGTGATGCTTTCTTTGCTTGCTTCCCTGGGATTGGGGTGGAGAGGGGGAGGGAAGGGCAAACCAAGCCCCAAAACACTACTTTGCCATTTTGAAAATGAGTTGTATTTTTCTATCCCTTGTGCTAAGAAGAAAGAACATTTTGGGGAACACCCATGAAAACGCAGAAGAACTTGAAAGAGCCAGTGAGCTAAAGGAAAAGGAAGCTGCCTCGTAAGTGTGTTCTCAGTGTCACTGCCTGAATCTAATTCTGATCTTCCTTCTGTTGGGGAGGGTAGTATAGGAGAACTCTGAACTCTGAGCTCTGAGACTGGCCTATCCTAATTTATGCTGGCCCAGCTAACTCACTGTCTGAATTGTAGATCTGTGGAGGTAATTTGGGGCCCTTACTTTGGTATAAAACAATTTATTTTCTCAATGCATCTTTAAATAATTCTATTTTCAGGCCCGGACTTCTCTGCATGCATGTATGTAATGCACCAATGATTTTACTAGGGGAAAGTAGGTATGACTTGTACTCAATCAGGAACCTTCAAAACAACAACAGCTAGCCTTTATAAAGCACTTTATAAATATTATCTCATTTGATCCTCACAACAACCCTAGGAGAAAAGATTCTATTATTAACCCATTTTATAGATGAGAAAACTGAAGCGGGTTAAGTGACTTGCCCAGGGTCACACAGCTAGTAAGTGTCCAAGATGGGATTTGAACTTGGGTCTTCCTGTGAACTCCTCCATTAGGCTGCGAGCTTCTTGAGGGCAGGGACTGTCATCTATCTCTTTTTGTATCTCCATAGTACCTGAGGTATGGGAGGTGCTTAATGAATGTTTATTGACTGACTGAGTGATTCCAGGTTCTGCTCTCTGAAGGCATCCTATGTGCTTTCCTGATTCTGACACTAACTGGTGTCTCAGGAGAAATATCAAAACCTCTCTGTAGTTCCAGCTTTCTGTACTCATGCTGTGAATGACCCTAAACAGCAGTTGTTTCAGTGAAGTTATGTGAGGTTCTTGTTGGGGCTTTAAGCTTTTTGTCTGATTTGGACACTGGAAGTATAAGCAACTCATACTAAACAAATACTCAACTAATAACCCATATATTTATAAAGTTGTTCGTAGCTAATGCTGTCTCTCCATCTTCTTGGGAATCTCATCAAACCTCTTTCCACATTTCCCATAGAGCTGCCATCCTCTCTAGGAGCTAGAATTAGACATTCTATTACTATCTCCAGGGGGGCGGTGCTGAACTCACCACCACCTAGATCTCCACTCATTGGAGAGCCCCTTCAGTCTCCCTTGTACCTCAGTCACATTCAAAGAAACAAGTCGTCATAGATCTCCTCTCATAATGAACATTCTTTCCCTTAGAAGCCATAAAGCACCTCTCCATTCCTCCTCGCTTAGCCCATTCTATCAGAAGAGCCTTTTCTGTATCTTATTCTGCTCTCTCCTCCTCTGCCTCCTCCCCCGGTCCCCTCAAATTTCTTTAGAGTCAGAAGAGTGGAGATGGAGCACTACTATAGAATGTGAGTAGGTTTTATAATAGTATTATAGGTCAGCTATATTGTATTTAAATAGTTCTTTCTGAGATGTCTCAGCAACATAACCACCCTTTCCCACATTGTTTCCATGGGAAATTGCATCACAAGCCCTAGAAGACTTGAAAACATTGTGAAACATAATCCATTGGTAAATTGAGGACTGCCTATACCAAGGGTTCTTAGATGTTTTGGGGCACAGATTACTTTGGCAGTCAAGTGAAACCTGTGGACTCCTCAGTAGAATGTTACTGTCTTTTATTAAAAATTTCAATTAGTGAAAATAAAGATGTAATTTTTTCCCATACAAGTTTAGAAACCCCTCTAAAATCCATTCACAGACCACTGGTCCCCAGGTTAACCCTAATCTTTATTCAGAAACCTTATCAAACTATTAGCTACATATTGGTTCATAAGGTGGGCACATTTTTGACCCTATCTATGGCAGCTTAGCTCCAAAAGTAACTTACATTTCCGCAGATAACATTATAATAAGGTTCCAACACATATTTTAATTTGTTAACATATTATATCCAGGTCCCAATTAGTGTGACTAATGAATTCCCTGAAGTGATGGCATATATTCAAATTCGCATTGTTCAAAGTTATAATTATGTAAAATATGGTCATTGGTTCTGTCTCAATGGAAATATGCCATGAGAATTCTCACTTTAGGGAATTTATTACTAATAAATTGGGACCTAGCTATTTGCAAGATACATGACAAGTATTTGATTTTCGTAAGTAATTTTACTGTCAATTTTCTGTCATTTTTACTGTAAATTAATGCAAGTTTCATTTGTATTTTTATAATTCATTAATTTTACCTTATGCCAAAATTTATGTAAATAATGATATGAGTTTTCAGAGAAGGTACAGATGTTTTATGTTGCCTGATCATGTGAATACACTATAGGAAGAAATAATACCATACATTTTTTTAAAAACTAATTCTAGAATAAAAAAAAGATTTGTCTTTATAAAGGCAAAAAGAAATCCAATATAATTTGTTTAAGCCCAATAGTATAATTGCAGAACTGAACACATCCTGTAAGGGTCATCCAGTCACTCTGCATTAAGGCAAGATTATATCATTTCAAACAGATGGGCAGTCATCCTAGTTCAAACTTTTTAGGGAAGTCAATTCAGCCTCCTTTTTCTATAACCTGTTCCCAGATTTACCTAATCTAATCCCTAATGGTGCCACTTAAGTCCATTTCTTCATGCTTTGTGTTTAGTGTAACAACTCTTCGCTGTTCTTGAGGAATGTTCGTTCTCTTTCTTAAGCTTTCAGTATGTTGTCTGGGCTAAAATACCTGTCTTCCTTTTATCTGTCTTCATGACACCTATTTACCAAACTTTTAATTGTCATTTATAGTCTACTTAGAAAGTAAGATTTAAAACAAAAACAAAACCATTTGGGGCTATTGAAATAGCTGGACCACTTCTTTTATTTCCTGTACTTTGGGCGTGGGTTTCTCCAAATTACGATCCCATGGTTTTAAGGAGAGAGAGCTTATTTACACGGAGATGGAAAGAACTATAATTTCACCTCATGGCAACTCTTTGTTACCAAAATATGCTCTAAAATTTAGAATGACAGTAGCAAGCTGAAGTAATAAGCTTTTGAAAGGCCTAAAAAATGATGCATGAAAGGTTCTTTATCACTCTGAAGCATAAAATGTCAATAATAAGGATTTTAATTTTAGAAATATTTGGAAACACATTTGAAATTATCAGGAATATTTTATGAGGGAGTAGAGGTGGGGATGTCATTCCTTATGGCTTTGGTGACTAGAGATTGTAAATGAGTATTCTTTGATAATGTCTTTACAAACAGAAACAAACTAAAGGATGCCTCACTGTCTACTTACAGATGCCTGGAATTCCTACTTCAAAATGATGCAAACCCATCAATTCGGGATAAAGAAGGTTACAACACTGTACATTATGCTGCAGCCTATGGCCACCGGCAATGTCTGGAATTGGTGAGTATCTTTTTTGCCACCTTGAAAATGCTGAAACACTAATGATTGCCCAGAAAAAAAAAAGGTCTATTTACTCGAGTGATCTCTGGAAAGCTTTACTAAGATATAGGCCACCCAAAGTGGATGCCCTCCAATTCCTTCCCTTCTTGTAAGATTCTTTCTCAACCTATTCTTTCTCCCTTGTTTCCTCCATCCATTCCTCTCTCACTTCCCCTGGCTACTTGCTCAGCCAGTTCTCTTCTCTCTCTCATATCTCTGCCATACATTGACCTATTTTCCTTTACCTACAAACATCTTCAAAACCTTACTGTACTGAAACATTCTTTCCCTAGATTCTGATAACCTCTTTGAGCTACTACCCTAGCTCTTGCCTTCTTACAGACAAACTTTTTAAAATTCATTCATTTATTTATTTTAAGGGTTCATTTTTTTAGATTTTGAGTTCTAAATTCTCTCCCTCCCCCACCCATTAAGAAGGCAAGCAATGTGATATCAATTATACACGTGAAGTCATGCAAAACAATTCCTTAGTAGCCTTGTTGCAAAAAAGAAAAAAAAAAAGCAAAGATAAAGAAAGCAAAGAAAAAAAAAGACTGTTTCAGTCTACCCGCAGAGTACATCGATTCTCTCTCTGGAGGTGGATAGCATATTTCATCACGAATCCTTTGGAACTGACTAAAACTTCTTGAAAGATTAGTCTATACTTGTTTCTTCTACTTCCTCACTCAGCTTTTACTGAAACAGTGCTCTCAGAAAGACACTAGTGACATCCTAACTACCAAATCTGGTGGCCTTTTCTCTGTCCTCCTCCCTGACCTCTTCCGCATTTGGCCCCTATTGCCTGATCTTAATCTACCTCCATCTTAACTATTTGTCCTCTTTCTTGGCTTCAATATCACTGGACTCTCCTGGTTCCCTTCCTTCCTCTCTGCATATGCAGAGAGTACTGTTTATTCTCTTATGTCTGTCACTGGTTCTTCTTCCTCCTACTGCTTAAATGTTGGTGTACCTCCATCTCTTCTCTCTCTCTGCTCTTTTATCATGAGTCCTTCCATTTTTATGGCTTCAACTACCCCCATTCACCTACCATGCAGATGCCTCTTGAATAAGTATTTCCAGCCCCAACTTCACTCCTCAACTCTAGATTCAAGTTTCACATTTCCACCGCATGACATATCACTTGAGCTATTGTGATCGTTTTTTTTCCCTAAAAATAAAATTTTATTGTTATCTTTTGTTTTCATACAACCTATATTTCCCACCATATCCTTTACTCCTTGTCATAGTCCTGACTGGTCTCACTGCAATCCCTTCAAACCCAGGCCATCCTAATCACTGTTTCCAGATTAATTTTTACTAAAGTATACTTATAATAATGTGAAATCCTTCCTCCTCCACTGAAACTTTTAATGGTTTCTCCATTGCCAAGTCAAAACTCCTTGGGTTGGCATTCAAGGCCCTCCACCACTTGGTCTGAATTTACCTTTCTAGCCTTATCTTTCACACACTTAACTCTAGCCAAACAGTACCTCATCCCAGTTCCTGATCAGTCCCTGAGTCTTCCCCTACTTTCATTCCTTTGCTTGTGCCTTTTCCTGTGATTGGCATGCCTTAATACTTCTCATAATTCTTGCCTGTATGATTCTTACCATTTCTTTCACTACCAGATTAAATGCCATCTCCACCCTACTTCTAATGGGAGTTGGTACCTACCTCTCACTGTACTCTCACATTCTACCTTGTATTATGGCTATTTGTATACATGCATTAGATCCTTTATTCAGTCATAAGCTCTGTGTGGCTATTAAGACTAGGGAAATAGCAACAGGCTTATGGGAATCTCAGAATATCACTAAGGTTCTCTGATCTGAAGTTAGTAAGAAGCTGCTTGGGTTCCTGTTATTCAAAAGTACCCGATGGATGTTTGTACCTCTCCAATCTCATTCCTGTTTACTGCTGTATTTAGAAACATTCAGTATCTGAAACCTACCGCCTTCTGTCTAAGAGATGCTATCAGTCAGTCAACAAGGATTAATTAGGCCCTTAATATGGGTCAAGCTCATGGCATCATTTCTGACTGGGTAATTTGAGATTCCTCTTCTTGCTTTATTCAAGTTTGCTTTTATCTCAGTAATAATTTCCAGAATCATTAAACTTTATATAAAAGAAAATACTTGAATTTAATCAACTTTGAGATCTTTGGAGGACTTGGTCAAGAATACAGCTACCTTCTTTCTTTCTTTTCTTAACATCTAAGCTGAAACAACCAAGCAATCCCTAAGCCTTTTTTCTATTATCCTGGCCAATTAAAAGCTTTTTTTTTTTCCTGTAGCTTAAAGCTTGTCAGCTCAATGTAAATGATACTCAATGCCATTCTTACTAAAGCAACTTATAATGAGTACCAAAGGGCTATTGTGGGGAAAATGCCTAATTTAACAAACCTGTCCTCTTAAAGGCCATACTCTTTGCCCATACATACATAAGAAACATGATTGTTCATATTCCATTCATTAAGTTTTTTGGTTCACTCTGACCATTCATGAAGAATCCCCAAGTCTTCTTTATTGTACCATCTATGGATGCCAGTGCCTCTGCGCTCTGAATTTGAAAGTGACACTACTATCTAATGTCTATTTCATCATTTGGTCCCACTGTAGCTCCGCGGAAAAGGGGAAAATATCAGAGCTGTTTTGAAAAACCCCATCCACCCACCATAATGAGGTTCATTTCTAGACGAAGTCAGATACCAGGAATATGAAATCACACTCCCTCGAGAATCAGGACATTATTCCTGTCCCCCCCAAAATTGCACTATAAAGTTGGCTTATTATTTGGTATAACACCATTAGCAGATGTGAGAGTCAGTATAGGAGACACACCAGACAGAATTTGTTGTTGATTTTAAGGAAAGCAGCCTATGCAACTATAATCCATAGTATATGAAGGGGTAAATGTATTTTCCAAAGTGTACTCACAAAGTAATAGCTTTTCTGTTTGAAAAACAGGTTTAACTAAATGCATCATCATTGCATTTTCAATAGGATAACCACTTTGTTGAATACTACAACTTTAATAATGTGTGGCATTTAAGGGTAGGTTTTTTTTAAGTTGTTAGTCCGGACAATACCTTTGAATCTCAGAGCCTGATAGTTTTTAAGAATAATTGGCCAATAATACCTGCTTTAATATCTAAGTAGCATATTATTGCTTTCATTCTTAAGGGGGAGGCATTTATATGACATTTCTGTTATCCGATGAAAAGGCTTTCTGTTAACACCAGAGTTTCACAAGGAGTCCTGCCTGATGATGAAATTATCCCTATGATTAAATCAACACTTGACAACCCTGTCTTGTGTGTTGGAAAGAGATGGTTATTTAAGGCAATTATAAGGCCCAGAAAAAAAATGAGTAGAGAGATCTTATGATCTTCTTCTGCATTGCCAATTAAAAAGGACCTAGTTGTCTTCAGAGGTGCCTGAACTGTGGGCATTTTGAAAAAAAAAATGGTTCACTCAGCTATTTAGAACAAAGAATGGAGGGGTATGGGGCAAAGTGAGGAGTTTTCATTTTTTTTTTAGTTCAAAAGCAGCATTTATTGGGGGCTGAAATATTCCCTAAACTCCTTTATGAGCAAGATTCCCACTAAACAATGTGATTGACTATGCAGTGCATAAACATCTCTACCGGCACCTAATTCTGGGCCCATGTCTGTGTATTTGTCAGGGAAACAGCTTGTTGATATGAATGTCTGAGAGCTCCTGTCCCCCTAACTTTTCCCTCTCTACTTCCCTCCTCCTTCCAGGAGTATTCAAATCTAATTGTTGGAATTCCATAGAGTATAAAGGATATATTGTTGGGTAAGGGATAAGTATCACCACTTGATAATACAGCTGTCCCTAGAGAAAAAAAGAGAGGAAAGGCGCTCCCACTAGCATAGCTCTGAGAGTTTGGCCACTTGGGAACTATACTGGGATCTAAAAGACTATGTTGGGACAACTGTGAAATTTGTCTTTTGAGTTTCCTTATTTCTTCCACCATTTATGTACCGTGTACCATTTATGTATCACTATACCATGAAACGCAAGAGCAATAATGCATATTATTAAATCTGTCAGATTGATTTTTTATATGTTTCATTTGCTTATGATACTGAACTCTATACATGTAAACTTGGTCTTCATAGCTTGCTGATTTGCAAAATCATTTAGAGGAAATATTGTGCTTGTATACCCAGTATTTTTGCTACATTAAAAAAATGTATATTTTTCACTTTCAAGATCAAAAAACCCTTGTGGGTGGAGAGACTTTGCTAATGAGCCCTTTGTACTGTGTTAATAAGATTAAATTTGAGAAGAAGGGAGTCCTTGAAGAAGAATAGATCTTATTCTCTCACATCCCACCATCATCCCTTTTCAATGTCTGTTATACTTATTTGGTAAGCAAAGAGAGAAAGTATAGGAAATCCCTAATTGGATACCTGATTGGAATTTGTGTGTGTGTGTGTGTGTGTGTGTTAGAAGTTTGCACTGGAATAACACTTTTTTTCTTCATGGCATTAGTTAATTGACAATGAATCTAAAGGTACTTATGCCATGTTATTGAAATAGAACAAATAAAAGTACCATAACAGTTGTACCAATAGCATAGAGAAATCAAATGTTTAAGTATTGTTATCTTTGTAAATAGTTTTATCTTTAGCTGCCTTCCTCTATTTCTCTTTCCCTTCCCAATCCATTTTCATATCTCTTTTCTGTCAGTAAGACAAGAGAAGTATGGAGGTTGTTCCCATATCCAGAGTGACTTTTTGAGATTCTCTGGATAAAAGCAGTGTTTTCACGTGTGGACCTTTCTCTAAGCTCTGGCACCTCGCTGCCAAGTGATGTTGGTTCTGAATAACTACATGAAATGTTAAACGCTGTATTTGTCTTAGAGTGGAAGTGTAGGAATCCTCACTGGTTGTTCTGAATAAGAGCATATACTTATGTTCATTAGACTTAATTACATAGGCATCTCCTAGCAAACAAATGAACCAAATAGGATATCTAGGCTAGTTAGATGAGGTAACAACCAAGTCAAAGCTCAGGGACAACTGAAGGAAGAGATAGGGAGATGTTAGTAGTATATCACCATGTACAATACCTGCTTGTGAGAATCTCTGAAAGAGCTTTTCTTCATTGATAATATTATTTTTAGGTCCTTAGCATTGCAGAAATATAGCCAATAAGTCCCAAAGAATCTCAATGTATTATCACTCAAGCCAAGAATTGAATTGAAATCAGCATGTCTAATCACTGTTTTCTGGAAAGAGAAGGAAGTCATTTAGAGGGGCTACTGGAGAAGATAGTGGGTGCTCTCTCCTTGGAGATCTTCAGGCCGAGGCTAGATGGCCATTTGGGTGGGATGTTATCCTCATATTGAAATGAGGGCGTTGAACATGGCCTCTACAATCTCTTCTGATTCCCTGTCTATAATCCTATGATTGTTGGTCTGGTACAGTGTGGACCAAGTGTCTTCTGAAGTTCTCTTTCACTCTGAGAGCTACTATTACTCTGAAATTCCCAAAGGAATCTTCAGTCTCCAGGAGCCATTGTTTTATACCTAGGGATTTTTAGGGTATGGATACCTTGTAACTATCTCCCAATGAGCAGTATTTCTCAAAAATATGCTATCTTCTTTTACCCTGCTATTTTTTTCAGTGTGTGGGGAACATGGAGACTTTGAGGAGGAGTAAGAGAGCTCATGGACATTAATATCTTATTCATTATTATGGAGGACGTATAAGCTCAGAGATTTTGAACCTGAACTTTGAAGTCACTGTATATTTGTTTGATAGCTGAATGAATAATAAAGCGTTTTTTAAGCACTTACGATTTGCCAAGTACTGTACTAAGGGCTGGGGTTATGAAGCAAGGAAAACAATCTCTGCCCTCAGTGAACTTCTATTTTAATGGGGAAAGATAATATGCAAAGAGAATTGGATATGTGGCAGTATGATCTGGAAATGGAAGCACAATAAGGCAAAAGGTTCGCCTCCCAGAACCCAGAGTCCTGGTGGTTTTTGAAGAAGCTGGTGAGGGAACATGGCTAGAGTGGTGCCAGCATGGTCTGGAAATGTTCAAGAAGAACTTTGTTGGTGTTTTGTAGCAAAGGGTCCTCAATGTATGACTTTGTCATAGAGCTGTTTTTCAATAAGTTCTCTCTGTGAAGATCTGAGATAAGATTAAGCCCAAATCAACCCTATATACTCACCAGTGTGTGAATTTTATACTTGACAAAGATAAGAAGGACTGATTCATTAGCTTCTTGGAAAATATAGAGGCAAAATTTTAAGAAAAATAAATCATTATACCTTTACAATAATAAATATAAGCTGTTGAGTGATGATCACATGTGGATAATTAAGTTTGATTCCATTAGGGACATTGTAAACCTTAAACCACCATATAAATATGAATTATCATAATTCCAAAAACTGAAACCATTGGCCTGGAGGTTGTTGATTTTACTTGCCTCAGAGATAAGTGAGCACTATCTTCTTTAATTCTGAGTACATGATGTATAATAAATCCTACTTGCCTTTTAGGAACATCTAATGGAATGAATTCCTTTTTGATAGTTTTTTTACAGGTGGGGGTAGGACAGGCACCCAGGGTTAGGCTTAAGCTTGACTCATCTCTTTTTACTTTTTGCTCTTCACTCTCTCTAACACCATCTTTACAATGATATGTCCTCCAATTTTCCCCTTGTTTAAGAACATATAAAAATCTATACTCATAGATCTTACATATCATGTTGAAAGACATTTTAATATATAATATATATGGTTTTATATACTGCATGTTTTTACATATATATATATGTTATATATAAAATTTCCTCTATTACTGTGACTTCCACCGGATGAGTTGTGGACCTTGGGATGGAAGAATTCGGTATAGGGGAAAGTGATACGAGTATTATTACTGGTACAGAAGATTTTAAGAGTTATCCACCAAAAGTCTACCATGAAAGATCAAGAGACTGGGAGTGGGAGATAGGGAGAATGTGGATATATTTTAAAGAAGTCGTTCTGAAGGAAGTTACAGGAGACTGCACATGTCTGAAGCTGTGTTATATATATGGAGAGATAAGTTATTCAGGTAAAAATTCTGTCTTTTTTAAATGCTGCATTTAGTTATGTAAAATCCATGTTTCTTGGCACAGTGCACTTAATAATTTCAGTTTTATTACATCAGAGAAGACCTGTCGAAGCTTGTTTTAACTAGACCATTGTACTCAACTCCTGAAGGGAGGAAATATGGATAATCCAAAAGTCATTAATATATAATTTTAGAATATAAAATATATGTTGGGGTTTTTTTCCTCTGTAGCCAAGGCAGCTTTTACTTTTGCTTAGGCTGGTGTTAAGTTTTCACATAGCCACCACCCTAGGGAACTTGCCTTGCCCAAGTATACATTAATAATGGAAGGAGGCAGTCAAGAGACCAGGTGACGACCGGGAAGCCCTAGATTAAAATTCTAGATTATTAATGTCTATGAACAAACCACTGTGTACATAGTCCACATATGAATAAAAGAAAAGTTGGCTATAATTCTGACTGAATGCTTAATTCTTTGACTCTTATTTTTAAATAGCCTAGCTCTTAACAAGATCATTTTAACTCAGTATTTGCCACCATATTTGAACAACTACTGGTTTACACTAATGTGTAGCACACTGGATTTACAAGCACATTTGAACAACTACTGGTTTACACTAATGTATGGTATGCTGAATTTATGAGTGGAATTTTTTAAAGATGACCTTTGTATAAATAAGTGAAATGTCTCTTGCATCTTGAAAATCTTCCATGACCTTGAAAGAAACATGATTCTTTAGATCCAGTTCAGTACCTAGCAAAACTCCATTAAATATATCACAGATGAAGCTCTGCAGGGACTTCAAATCCAGATATTTGTAAACTATAATTCATTTTGAGGGCTTAACTGGTATAGTTGAAAGAGCCTTGCCCTTGTAACCAGGAGACACCTGGGTTCTAATCCTGACTAAGACACTGACACAGTGTGCAGCTCTAGATGGGCACCTACCTCACTCATCCTTTCAGAGCCTCTACAAAATGAGGATAATAATACTTGTCCTCAGCTTGTCAGCAGTATGCTGTGTGAACCATAACAACACGTAAGTGTGAACTACTCCAGGGTTACAGGCATTGCCATTAGAATAGTCATCATCTCTCCCAGTGATAGTAATAAAAAATAATCTTCCCAGACAGCTTTTTTTATAATAGTTTGCATTCTCACAACCTCCCAGTCTTTGGTATATTTTATTTTTACAATCTTATAGTGTCTATGACCTTAGATTCAAATTGAAACACCACTTGTAAGTGCCTACTGTGCCAAGCACGGGGCAGGGGGAATTAAAAATTTAGGGAAAACACAGTCTCTGCCTTCATGGAATTTAGAGCGATCTTAAGCACTTAGTTGTCTCTTAAGTGAGGTCCATAGCTTCCTGAGAAGGAATGACTTGATCTCAAGAGCTATGATAAACTAGCCAGAGGTGAGAAAGATAGGTCACATTTCACCCTCCCTGCAATAGCCAAACATAGGGTTTGTCCCCAATATAATCACCCTATCATCATCATCATCATCACAACTTGCATTTATATGTCATTTTAAGGTTTTCAAAGAATTTGAAAAATACCTCATTTTTTTTTTCTAACAACCACCCTGTGAGGTAGATTATTCCCATCTTATAGTCAGAGAAACTGTGGCAAACAGAGGTTAAGTGACCTTCTCAGTTACATAGCTAGTAAATGTCCAAGAACAGATTTGGAGTCAGATTTTCCTGAATTCAGGTTCCACCTACCTGCCTCTTTTCCCACAACACTTTGCTGGCCAGCCATTATCTTTCTTCTTCCTACCATTTTTTTCCCTGGGAAGGACACTTATGATTTTCTGTAGCATGATGTAGCAACAGATGTCTGCATTCCTTTGGGTCAATGAACTTTTTAAATCACCTTGCTTCACAAGAGATTTCACCAAGGACCCTTTGTAGTATTCTGGAACATAATCTATAAATAGGATCATATATTGTTATGTATTTATATTATTTGTGTCTGTATAATATTACCCTACTAGTATAAGCTCCACAAAGACAAAGATTGTCTTATCTAAACTATCTTCTTCCCCAGAACCTGGTGTGCTATGTGTTCTGTGCATAGTCAGTACTTGGTTAGTTTTTTGGATTTACTTGAACGAGCAGCACGAAAATTAGAGGCTTTAAAATGGCAAGCAGAGTTAGAAGAACCAAAGGAATTGGGGCCACCAGGCCCAAGTCATCGATCTCTTGCATAAAGAAAAAAAGGTTAGAAAGACTCCTAACTTCTACTTCCCATCAATGATCGCTAGATAAATTTAGACTCAATCCAGTAAATCAAATACATCTCCTTACCTTTACAAAAGTAGTTCTAAGGACAAAAAGTCTTTCCAAGTGTCTAAGATAGCATAAGAACACCACTTACCATGATGGTTGCCAGATATGATACATCCCGAGGGAGAAATAATCATAGTAGTTCCTGAGAAAGGCATCCTGATAAATAGGGTTTATTTACTGTTTAAAAAAAAGAACAACCACCATTCCATAGCTGTAGGCATGGAGAAAATTACTAGAATTAAATACTAGGAGTCATTTAGCTATTGAAAAAGCTATTTTCTTCACATTTAACCCTAAGGCATTTGGTGGCTGGGGAGGAAATAATATATTTTGGGATGAAAACTTTGCAGCATTTTTCCTACAAGAAAAATATGTCATTTTTTCTTAAGGTTAATGCGACAGAGTAATATATTCATACCATTGAACAAAAAGGAAACATGGTTTAAATCCTCCTTAAGACTCCAATCACTCGCACTGCATGTTTTTCAACTAGCTATGACATAACTGCCCCTACTTAGGAGAATGAAGGGACAAACCTGTCCCATTGGCAGATAGTCATGTCAATCAGAGGTGGACTAGCTCCACCTTTCATAACTTAAAAAAGCCAATCGGCACCCAAGACAGTGAGTGAAACACTGCACCCAAGACAGTGAGTGAAACACTGTCACAAAGTTTTGCCTGTGCCCTGAAACCATATCTCGGTCTTCTGCCATTGGCTGACATTCCTTTTCATTGGAAATCTTGAATCTGTCTCTTCTCTCTCCTCTTCCCCTTCACTCCTTTTGTTCATTCAACTTTCCACCCATTGGCCACAATTTATGGACTTGGGGAATTACCTTGTTGGTTAATTTCCAAAGTTACTCATCTCTTACGATTTGTGGGTTTTCAAAACAGACAGGGGAGTCACCGCGGGCTCTTCATTAATTCTTTATTGAGAAAGTATGACATTTCACAACTCTATTATTATATGAACCTCCTCCGTAGTCAACTTCTTTTGTATCAGACTAGGTTCAACCTTATCATTATAAAATGGGTGTATATTCATCCACTGAACCAGCCTCTTGCCCTGCCCTTGAAAGGGTGTTGCTCCTCCAATTGTTGATACATGTTCAGTATTTTGCAAGAAATACAGGGCCATACCCTTGACCCAGTTTGGGCCCCCTCAGGCCTAGATTTACCCCTGCCCTTGAGGATACTTGGTTGCCAGACAGTTGGACATACCCAAACCAAGATAATCCATACAAAAAATTTCTAGCATAAATTGTATTCCATTTTCATATTTTCTGAAATACATGTACATATAAATTTTTAAAAATCTTTAAGGAAAATAATCAAATAGTATTAACTGAGCTCCTCTAATGGTTCCAAAACTATGCAAGGGGCATAATATACCATTGATAAGACTGAATGACTGCTTCAAAGTGTTTCTTCTGGAGTACCTGTACCTTGGCAGGATCCTTGCAATTAGAGTTCTGGTACACAGTTTTTTTAGCTCCCATTGAGACCCTGGGTGGATGGGTGGGGAATGCACACAAACCAAATTCATAAAAGACCAATTGATAAATAAAAATTATGTATATCCTTTTACAGTGAAAAATATAATTATGTCATGGACTAGGTCTGTCTGGTCTACTGCTCATTGCTTTATATTCCCAGTAGAACTTGTCTGGGAAACCAAATTAAAATAAGGGCCATAAAGTCAGAGTAAGAGTATTTAAATGTCAGTAATGTATAGGAATGCTGAGGATTTATGTGGGTTTATTTTATAACCTGCAACTTTGCTAAAGTTGTTTATTATTTCAAGTAGTTTTTTACTTGATTCTCTAGGATTCTCTAAATAAATCATCGTATCATCTGCAAAAAGTGATAATTTAGTTTCTTCTTTTCCTATTCTAATTCCTTCCATTTCTTTTTCTTCTCTTATTGCTACAGCTAACATTTCTAGTACCAAATTGAATAGTAGGGGTGATAATGGACATCCTTGTTTCACCCCTGATCTTATTGGGAATGCATCTAGCTTATCCCCATTACAAATAATGCTTGTTGATAGTTTTAGGTAGATGCTATTTATAATTTTAAGGAAGGTTCTATTTATTCCTATGCTTTCTAGTGTTTTTAATAGGAATGGTGTTGTATTTTGTCAAAGGCTTTTTCTGTGTCTATTGAGATGATCATGTGGTTTCTGCTAGTTTTGTTGTTGATATGGTCAATTATGCTAATAGTTTTCCTAATATTGAACCAGCCTTGCATTCCTGGAATAAATCCTACCTGGTCATAGTGTATTATTCTTGTGATAAGTTGCTGCAATCTTTTTGCTAATATTTTATTTAAAATTTTTGCATCAATATTCATTAGAGAAATTGGTCTATAATTTTCTTTCTCTGTTTTGACTCTACCTGGTTTGGGTATTAGTACCATGTTCGTGTCATAAAAAGAATTTAGTAGGACTTCTTCTTCACCTATTTTCCCAAATAGTCTACAAAGTATTGGAATTAGTTGTTCTTTAAATGTTTGATAGAATTCACATGTAAAACCATCTGGCCCTGGAGATTTTTTCCTAGGGAGTTCATTGATGGCATGCTCAATTTCTTTTTCTGAGATCAGGTTATTTAGAAATTTTACTTCCTTTTCTGTTAACCTGGGCAGTTTATATTGTAGATATTCATCCATATCTCTAAGGTTGTCAAATTTATGGACATACAATTGGGCAAAATAATTCCTAGTTATTGTTTTGATTTCCTCTTCATTAGAGGTGAACTCACCCTTTTCATTTTTGATACTGGTAATTTGATTTTCTTCTTTCTTTTTTTTAATCAAATTGACCAATTCCTATACATTACTGACAAAGCCCAACAGCAAGAGATAGAAAGAGAAATTCCATTCAAAGTTACTGTAGACACTATAAATATTTGGGAGTCTATTTGTCCAGACAAACCCAGGGCCTATATGAACATAACTATGAAACACTTTTCACATGAATAAAGTCAGATCTAAATAAATGGAAAAATATCAGTTGCTCATGGTTAGGCCGAGCTAATATAATAAAAATGACAATTTTACCTAAATTAATCTATCTATCCAGTGCCATACCAATTGAACTACCAAAAAATTATTTTACTGAGCTGGACAAAATAATAACAAAATTCGTCTGGAAAAACAAGAGGTCTAGAATATCTAGGGTATTAATGAAAAGAAATGCTAGAGAAGGTGGCCTAGCCATACCAGATATTAAACTGTACTACAGAGCAGCAGTCATCAAAACTACCTGGTACTGGCTAAGAAACAGAGGTGTGGATCAGTGGAATAGGATAGGAATACAAGACGGAGAAGTCAACAACTATAGCAATCTACTCTTTGATAAACCCAAAGAGGCCAGCTTCTGGGCTAATAATTCACTATTTAACAAAAACTGCTGGGAAAATTGGAAAATGGTAGGGCAGAAACTGGGCATAGACCAATATCTTACACCATATACCAAAATAAAGTCAAAATGGGTTCACGATTTAGGAGTAAAGGCTGATACTATAAGTAATTTGGGAGAGCAAGGAATAGTTTACTTATCAGATTTATGGAAAAGAAAAGAATTCATGACCCAAAAGGAGATAGAGAGCATTACAAAATGCAAAATGGATAATTTTGATTATGTTAAATTGAAAAGTTTTTGTACAACAAAAGCCAATGCAACAAAAATTAGGAGGGAAGCAGAAAATTGGGAGAAAATCTTTACAACTAGTATCTCTGATAAAGGCCTCATTTCTAAAATATACAGGGAACTGAGCCAAATATATAGGAATACAAGCCATTCCCCAATTGAGAAATGGTCAAAGGATATGAACAGGCAGTTTTCAGAGGAAGAAATTAAAGCTATCTATAGGCATATGAAAAAGTGCTCTGAATCGCTGCTGATTAGAGAAATGCAAATCAAAACAACTCGTGGATACCACATCTCTCCTGTCAGATTGGCTAAAATAACAAAACAGGAAAATGATAAATGCTGGAGAGGATGTGGGAAAATTGGAACATTGTTACATTGCTGGTGGAGTTGTGAGATGATGCAGCCATTTTGGAGAGCAATTTGGAACTACGCCCAAAGGGCCATAAAAATGTTCATACCCTTTGACCCAGCAATACCACTTCTAGGGTTGTATCCCAAAGAAATCACACAAGTGGGAAAAGGACCCATATATACAAAAATATTTATAGTGGCTCTTTTTGTGGTAGCCAAGAATTGGAAATCAAAGGGATGCCCATCAATTGGGGAATGGCTGAACAAGCTGTGGTATATGAAGGTAATGGAATAGTATTGTGCCATAAGAAATGGGGATGATACAGACTTCATAACAACCTGGAAAAACATGCACGACATAATGCTGAGTGAGTGGAGCAGAGCCAGGAGAACATTATACACAACCACAGATATATGGATTCTGTGAGGACCAACCCTGACAGACCTCGCTCTTCTCAGCAACACAAGGTACAAAGACAACTCCAAAGGACTCATGATGGAGAATGCTATCTACACCCAGAGAAAGAACTATGAAGTTTGAATGCAGATTGAGGCACACTTCATGCTCACCTTTTTTCCCCCTTTTTTTCTTCTCTTTTGTTTTTGTTTTTGGGTTTTTCTTGGGGGGGTTCTGTTTCTTCTTTCTCATGATACATTCCATTGGTCATAATTCTTCTCCACAACTTGACTAGTGTATAAATTAACTCAATGTGAACTTATATGTGATAGTTATGTGAGATTCCATGCTGTCTTGGGGAGGGAGGGGGAAGGGAGGGGAGAAAATCTGGAACTCAAAATTATGTAGAACCGTGTGTCGTAAACTAAAAATAAAAATAAAAATTTTTTTTTAAAAAAAGAGTATTTAAATGATCTCAAGGATTATTGCCATCATGCTCTGATTATCTGGTATACCCTTAGATGAGGCTTCTTCTTAAACTATGGATGGCAACCCCATATGGGGTCATGACCCACAATTTAAGAAGCATCACCCTTAGAAACATTAAAAAAAACCCCAAAACTCAGAATTATAAAGAAACTTGAGATCTTTCCCTAGTCCCTAGACTGCTAGAAACCATCTAGTTTCCCTTCTATCTGAGGCATAAATATCCCTTAAAAGTGATCACGCAGTGTCTGCTTGAACATCTCTAACAATTGGAAACTCACTAACTTCTGGATTGTTTTAGCTGTAGGTACTTCTTTCTTATAGTGAGCCCTTATCTTCCTCCATGTAAATTCTTCTTGTTAGACTTGGTGTTGCCCAGTCTGTTTCCTGGAGCCAAAGAAAATAAGTATAATCCCTCTTATATTTGCCAAGGTTAGTGAGCTTGGCCTTCGTTCCTGGCAAGAGTCTAGAATTTATTATTAAAGGCATACAAAAAGGAAAGAATGCATCATTACAAGGAGCCAATATGGCTCCACCAAAAACAGGTTAAGTAATCCTTGTAGGTAGAATTTTTCAGAATCACACAAAGAATAATATCAAATTATTAGGGATTTTTTTAAAAGTCATAATTTTTCATTGACTTGGGCTATTACCATACCCTTTTTGGTCAGGATTATTAGGTTGGTAAATCTGATAAATAAATATAATTTACCTAAGAATTTTACAAAGCCTCTTAGGCTATTCTTGTGGAAATTATGGAGAGATGTGGTTCAGATGAGAGTATTTGTTATAAGAAAGATTTAAAACTTATTGAATGTCTGGACTAAAAGAGTAATCAGTGGTTAGATGCAGTAGTATAGTAGTTAACGTTTAACAACCAGCCCTCTGGAGGAAAAACTTTACATAACACACAAGTTATATCTGCATTATTAACATTTTCTCCAAACAATAAAACATCAAGTCCTGATCTGTAGCATTTGCCAATTTCTGAGGTGTAATTGCTCACAATGAAAATTTAATTAGCTTATTAATTTATTATTTTATATATTATATATGACATATATATATAATATTACATATAAATTCATTTAATTAGCTCTTGCCAGCCTGGCCAAGTTAGCTTTAGCACACCTCATATGATGTTAGTTTGGAAGGAGCTTTTTTATGCCCTTTGTGGCCTTTATGCTTAGTTTCATGATCTTTAACATATCATAGAATCATGTTTTGTCAATGCCCTTACTTAATCAAGTCATTGAAGCCATGCTTATCAAATTTACAGATTACAAAAAGATAGGAGAAACAGGTTAATGTGTTGGTTAACCTAGTCAATATCCAAAAGGCTTCTTGACAACTTAGAATGTTATGACATATCTACCTAGATTAAATTTTTAAAAGGTAAATATAAATTCTTACATGTGGTTAAAAAAAATCACCTTCACAAGTATAAGATGGAAAAATGTGTCTAGAAAGCAATTCACTTGAAAAGGTTCTGGGGATTTTAGTGAATTACAAGTTCAGTATGTGTCAAAGTGCTGGGGCCCCCCAAAAGTTAATTAAATGTCAGGTTTCATTAAGAGAGACAGTATCCAAGTGGTGCTAATCCCACTGTACTGTGCCTTGGTAAGAACACATCTGTAGTATTGAGTTCAGCTATTTTAGGAAGGGCATTGATAAGCTGGGTAACATCCAGAGGCGGGCAAGGATGGTGAAGGATTTTGAGATTATACCATTTGAGGACTGGCTGAAGGACTGCAGATGGCTTAGCCTGGAGAAGAGCACATAAATGGCAGAGAGAGTGGAATTCATGAGAGCTCTCTTTAAGTGTCTGAGGGTTCCTCATGTGCACCAAGGATTCTATTTGCTCTGCTTGTCCCAAAAGTCCAGAATTAGGAAGAGTTGAAGGGTTGAAAATACAAAAAGACAAATTTAGTCTCAACGTAAGGACATTCTAACAACTATGCTACCCCAAAAGTGCTTTGTTGAGAAGCCATGAAGGAGAGAGAGAAGATTCCACATAGTTGGAGGTCTTCAGGCAAAACATGAATGACCAGTTGTTATGTATGTTATAGTGAGGAACTTTGTTCAAGTGTAGTGTGGACAAGATGGCCCCTGAGATTCTGACATTCTTTAAATTCGTTCTGGCTATATGATCACTACACAAATCTCTATCATAAGACCAAAGGAGCATAGATTTGGAGTTGGGAGGGACGTTAGAGATCTGATTCTAGAGATGATGAAAGTGACGCCAAGGGAAGTAAAGTGACCTACCCAGGATGACACAGTTAGTACCTTTCTAGGGCAGACTTCAAACCCTAGTCTTCACACCAAGTTTTTCACTCTATCCACTACAGACCTTTCATTCAACAATTTGTCTTGGGATTTTGACAGGTAACTACTCTTTTTAAAATTAAACTGCCATAGATTTCAGAATACTTACATCGGTCAGTTTAACTGATGGCAATGTCCCCTGCACATTGTCAGAGAAATATTTAGACATTCTGGTTTTCCAGCTCTCTTTTTTCTTGAATCCATTTTATCATGCCCTCCTGACTTTATAGTATCATGATACAGTAGCATAGCATTGCTGGGATTACAGCTTATCTTACCTGAGCTACAACTTAGGGTTGCTGCCCTCTGATGATGATACAGGGATATATCTAAAGCTGATAAGCAAGTTATCTCCTAATCACAGACAATGCTGTGTTGTTGATCCTTTTTGGCTTAGAGGGATCTGACTAGATTTCGGGGTCCATCTCACAACCTGTGATGTCAGCCCCCTTTCTAGTCACTACACACAATAACTTATATGCATACTAATTTGCATTTGTATAGCACTTCATATTTTTCAATGTACTTTCACATACATGATGTCTTTTGAGCCTCTCAACCACCCTGTAATTAGGGAGGAAATGTTAGTTTTCTTTTTTCAAGAGACAACTAAAGTCCATGATGCTAAGTGACTTGCCTGGGGACCGACCACAAAGTTTGTTGAAGGTAGAATAGGGACTTAAGTCATGGATCCTGTTTTCTAGCCCTGTGTTCCGTCTTCCATTCCTTACACAGTGTTAGGGATCTTGGACAAATGACTTTACTTCCCTAGTTCCCCACTTGTAAAATGAAGCATTTGGACTAGATAAGAGGTTCTCATTGGCAACGATAATCCAAGGGATTTTGCACTAAAAATTCTTCAAAGGTGCTTTAAGCAGTAAATACTTTTCACTTTATTGTTGTTTTAAATAAAAATTCAGAAATTAACTGGATGTAGAAGTCAATTTATGACTGTGTTTGTCTGGTGTTCAAATAAATATTATAAACCTTTGTTCAAATTCTAAAAGTCCAACATCGAAATTAAGTTTATATATGATTATGTTAAACATCTTCCAACTTATTTTATTTCCAACTTAATTTATTTCATTAAAATGTTATTTATATTCAACAAAATTTGTGAAAATAAAGTAATGTCATGTGAAGTCTTATAAAGAATAGTAAGCATGAAGACTGGATTATTTCTTTAAATTATTTAGAGAATATCCCACACAAAAATAATCATAACTGAGAGTTTTATGATATCATATTTAAAGTTTTCATAATTATAGGTAGAATACTATTTTATAGTTTGTAATTATAGTTATGTACAATACATTTTAATTTAAAACTTTTGGGGGCAGAAGTTAGCATTGTAGTTATTGTAAGCATTCCTATGAAAGAAATTAGAGAGGTCTGTAGGGAGGATAAGGAATATAAATTGTTGGTTAGTTTCCAGAAGCACCCATATGTTGTGATTTTTTTTCAAGGTAGAAAGAAACCAAAGGCACCAGAATTGGCTCTTTCTTAGCTGGGTTGTGGGAATGATTAAGAAAGTATGACATATTTTGTAACCCTGTAATGTAGACTTTCTTTTTAACTCCCATTTCCTGTGCTAGATTTTCATTTTGATGGTGAAATGATTTCAAAGAGAAGTCCAAATCAACTCTCATATTTATTCAAGAAACATTGACTTAATATCTAGAGACAGATGTAAGAGATAGAATGCTGGACTTGGCTTCAAGAAGACTTGAATTCAAATCCTGCCTCAGACACTCACGAGCTACGTGACCTTGTGCAAGTCACTGAACCTCTCTTAGGCCGATTTTCCTCATATTTAATAGTGGGATAATAATAAGAACCACCTCAAAGTTGTGTGGATCGAATGAGATAACACATGTAACGAGACTGATACGTAAAGTGCCATCCAAACTTTGAAGTGCTATACAAATGCTAGCTATTATTATTTTTAGAAAGTAAATACGTATTACTTAAAACCATTGAGTCTGTAAAATTCTGGATATTAGATACCCATGGAATTACTTATTCACTCAATATTTAACAAACATCTACTTAACTGCTCCTGTGTGCAATAATACGCTGAGCTAGGCACAGAGGGACACAGACATACTTCTTACTCTCTGGAGCTTATGTCTGCTGGACATGATCAAATAAACATGCAGCTAAGTATGGTATAAATTAGATTATGATTAGTACTTAGATGGAACGAAAAGGGTATCTTTTCTCGCCATACTCTCTTCCCCCATTAGATTGTAAGCTCCCTGAGGGCCCAAACTGCCTTTGCTTTTTCTATTTGTATTTCCATTGCTTGGCACAGTTCCCAGAACATTTTTGTTTTGTTTTGTTCAGTCATCCATTTGTGATCCTATTCAGGGTTTTCTTGGCAGAGATCCTGAAGTGGTCTGCCATTTTCTTCTCCAGCTTATTTTACAGATGAGAAAAATGAGTGACTTGCCCAGGGTCACACAGCTAGCAAGTGTCAAGCCCTGTGCTCTGTTCCTTGTGCCATCTAGCTGTTCTTCACCCCCCCCCACCCTCAATGTAGTTATATGATAAATGTTTATCTAATTGGATTGAGTTGACTATAGGGAACATCTCTGAGCCTAAGTTTTTTCAACTGTAACTAAACAAAGTGACCTTTAAGGAAACATCCCTCCATAGGTCTATGATCCTTCAGTATCCTTCTAAACTTTCCTCTGATAATGTACTTTTGATATGTTTGTGAATTTTTCTCTGAGAATTGTGTTCTAGTGAAGTTACAGTATAACACAGATTTAAAATTTTACATATTTTGAAACTTTATTTGAACATTTCTAAGCATTAGTTGAGATATACCAAACCACAACTTATTAAAAGTTGAATTAACTTTGGGTTTGTGGGCATTATTCTGGGTGTGGATCATAGCATAGTATCAAAACTCCAGTGTATCACGGTTTTAGGTTCCTAGGATATATCTTTCTTTGTGTTCAGGTAACCCAAAGATGGATAGAGTCCCAGGCCTGGAGTCAGGAAGACACATCTTTCTGAATTCAAATCTGGCCTCAGATACTAGCTGTGTGATCCTAGGCAAGTCACTTAGCCCTGTTTGCCTTAGTTTCCTCATCTGTAAAATGAGCTGGAGAAGGAAAAGACAAACCATCCAGTTATCTTTGCCAAGAAAACCCCAAATGGGGTCATGAAGAGTTGGACACAACTGAAACGATGACTGAACAACCCAAGTATATCCTAGGCCAGAGTGCTTACAAAAATGCATCTTATGATAGGTACTTTTCTATTTGTGTCATCAAGTACAGGAGGTGAAATTTTGTTTTCAAGCCTAGCCATGTTAGTAATTATTAAAATAGGTGTGGGACTAGAAAAATGCTAACCAGGAGACCTATAAATGGTCGGGGCAATATTATTCCACATGGCATTCACCAGATACTAATCAGGAAAGTGCCACATAAGACTTAGTGTCCCTGCCCAGAGCATCAACAATCTAGAATGTAATTTGACCCCTAGGGAAAGGCGCAGTTCAACAACTAAAAAGAGAAGGAAAACATCTAGATGACTTTAGGGTTATTGAATAATCCCACATAACTTTTACATAATCAAATGGACTTTTTAAAGTAGTATCTTCTTGCATGACTTCAGCAGCTAAAATGGAAAGGCAAAAGTATAATATTGATTTGCGCTATTGATTTTTATTAGGGATCTAACTGCTATGGAATGGTATTTTCTTTGTGTTCATAGAAAGGAAAATTCAAAGGAAATTCTTTGACTTGAGTGCTGGGATTGAGAATTTTTACTCCCTAGTAAAAATTTTAAACCAGAGGTCCAACAGTGAATCACTCTCCTTTACTGAAACAGTCTCTCTGTATGTTTATGAAGTATTATACATCACATAGTTTTCCTGTTTGCTCCTATGTATGTGGTAACATTTTAGAGATGAACACGACAAATGGGAATTGGTGTAATTTTGTATTAAGCATTGTGTGACTGAGCATGAGAAAATTAAGGTGGGGAAAGTATGCTATTTTGATCTTTAAGATGGACATAGTAATTGATGAAAATAAAGTATAATATATAGAAGTTGTCTTTTAAAAAACACAGAAGCAAAATGTTCCATTATTCATATAGAAAACCTGTAGTTAAATGAGGAGAAATGTCCCAAGTAATTTTAACTTTCGTAAGTCCTCTCAGAGAAAGTATTGGCAGCCTTGGTGCATGAAGGAAAGGTTCCTTATGGACTCAGTAAGGCATGTGTTTTGAGCATAGGTCCTTATCCTTGAAAGTTTCTGGATCAGATGGGACCCACGCTCAGGAGAGACGGAAGGTGGAGGTACAGAGACTTCAGAGATAGTACTTGGCTAATCTGAACACCAGGCACGGAATATGGAAATGGGATTCCAGAGTTGGATGCAAGCACAAGGTCAGATTTTTATGGAGCTGGGCCCACTTCAAGGTTTCACAGAAAAGGCTACTTGTGTCAATGCCTTTTCTTGTTTGCTTTCACATAATCCATATCTAATTCTGTGTCTGGTGGTGAGATGAGAGAAGCACTGCCAGAAGTCAGTGTAATCCATTTATCTCCTCTGAGTTTGTCTTCATTTCATCATCCTGTCATTTGTGTGAATGTGAGAGAGCAGTGCCAAACCTGAAATGGATTGGATTTAGCAAGGGTTATAGAGTAATTGATAGGTTATTAATGAAAAAGGAAGGTCCTTTGACTTGGTTTGATAAAGAGGTACCTTATTTTTTAAATAAGGGAGGGAGAGCATTGTTTTTCTATATGGCTTCTTTCCCTTCTAGTGACATTTTGTATTGCCTGCCAAATGGGAAGGGCTGCAGAATAGTAAGTGACATAATACATTAGAGCAAAAAGGGATGAAGTGTTGCTGCAGCTACACCACATTCCTGAATTCCGTCACCATCTGTGACCAGCCATTCATAAAAGATTAAATGTAAGGCAGACACATAGCTGAATAAATGTGTGTCAGTCTCTCCCATCTGCTTTCATTTTGCTTGAAATAATAACAGCTTTCCATACATGCTTATTTAAATTTGTACTGATTCTTTTAATATTCATTAGCCAGAAGTAGTCATTGCAGTCATTAGGTAAGGTACAGTTTCAGAATCCTACCAAGATTAGCACCATTGAATTATTATGAATTTTCTTAAAAGCTATATTTTCATTGAACTTGCCTATTATCATAAAATATTAATTGATGCTCAGAGTGTGAAATTTAAACTATAATTTCACATTAAAATGGTGTCCAAAAGGCCATTTAAATACTTGGGATTGGCAAGGTCTGCTTCGTGTAGATTGAGAACAAGTTAAAAAAAAAGCCTTATTGCAAGCAGTGAAATTTTTCATTGGTTTATGAAAATTAATGATTCTTTTTATTCACATCTATTATCTTCTTTGTTCTCTTTCTCTGCTTCTTTCTCTCCTCACTCCCCCTGCCACTACCACCAAAAAAAAAAAAAAGTCTGCTTTAGGCAAATAAATTCCACCTTCAGCTGAGGCAAAAAGTGAATTAGTGTGACAATAATATGATTGAGGGTGGCCAGGGAACATCATTTGGCTGAAAAATCACATTTGATGGAAAAAGGCAAATTTAGAGCCATCTTTTTCACTTAAAGGAGGCAGGCAGTCCATAGTTCTGTGGAAGCATGGGATAAAATTTATTCTCTCCAGGAAAGCAAAAAGAACGATACCCTTAACATAGCCTAGTTAACATAGTAGATCTGATTCAGCCTAATACCTAGAACCTGGAAATGTTTCTTTCACCCATACCTCCCCATGCTGCATCTTAAACCCATTTATTCCTCTTCAGTTGTCAGTGGAGATTGAAAATCATCCTTTGTATAAATAACATTTCATTGATTCGGGGCATCCATAATAGGATACCAAGCCAAAGGTAACTCATATGGTATCTTCCCTTCCATCAACCCTAATATTTTTATAGAGGTAAAATCTGATTAAAATGAACATTTAGGGCGCAGGAGCAATAGTAGCAGGAAGAAGTTTTGCGGAGGAAAAGCATCAACCAACCAAAGGGGAGATGTCACAGAAATGTCACATGCCTAAGGGGCATGTGTAGAAGACGGAAGGGGAAATGTTAGTTGTTGCTGGGGCAACAGTTCTCCCAGAGAAGGAGCTGGATGAGGATTCGATACTGACACTATATAGGGCATCTCAAGATTTAGATATTCCCTCAGTCCAACTCCTCATTTTTATAGATGAGAACACTGAGGGTCCTAAAAAGGGAAATGCCTTGCTCAAGATAAGTGACACATACACCCTTTACCTTCCTCTTAAAGACTATATTGTCTTTTATAGTATCTACTGGGGCTGGCCTGTCCCTCTTTTTAAAAAAAAATTCATTTATTTTATTTTGAATTAATGAAATAAAATAAGCATTTGCATAACATAGTTGAATTTAAAAAAAGGTGATTGCACATGAAACTGCAAATCTATTATGAACAACTTGCTATTCCTTTTAAATATATTGTAAAGTTATCATGTAAAATCATTCTATGCATCTATTTATCATTTCTTTCTCTAGAAGTCTCTATCTGCATACGCACACACACATTTGTGTCTAATAGTACCCATGGAGGGGACTTTGTGCAGCTCTGCCTCACTTAAATCCAGTTCAGTCAAAAGTTAAGCCATCACCCTTGTGGTGTTGTTGGTCCTTTTAGAGAAGAAGGATAAATAACTACTATGATGATGACAACAACATGGCGTGGTAGAGAAGGTGTTGACTTCAGAGTTGAAGGTGCTACACTTGAATCCTGGCTACACTGCTTATCACCTTTGAGACCCTGGGAGGCCCCGGAAGGGCCTCATATAAAATATAGCATTGGATCTCTGAGATCTCTAAGGTCCCTTCTAGCTCTGAGCCCGTTACAAAGGGGTCACTCCTGATAGGCCTTCAGTCAGTAGCAGAGAGGGGAGGAAGATTCTCAAAGACAGACCATCTTCCTCACCATTTTGTCCTTGGCCAGCTCTGCACACATATGTTCCCTAGTCATACTTGCTTTCACAAAATGTGAAAATCAGGGATCTTTGGAGCTGTACTCGCATACCACCGACCGCTCACTACATGCATTCATTCCATTTTTTCCTCTCAGAAGCATACTGCTTTATACTTGTTCATTGTGAATTCCTTATTTCTTACTACTTATCCAGCCCACTCGAGTGATTTTGACTTCTAATACTATTTTCCACAACGATGACAGACTACTTGTTACCATTTCAGTGTTATTTATCACTTAGTGAAATATTACTGGAGCAACTAGGTGGCGCCTGGAGTCAGGAAGACCTGAGTTCAAATCTGGTCTCGAGCACTTAACTAGCTGTGTGACCCTGGGCGAGTCACTTAACCCTGTTTGCCTCATTTCCTCATCTGTAAAATGAGCTGGAGAAGGAAATGGTAAATCAATTCAGTATCAATTCCAAGGGAATCTCCCCCAAAAGAGGTCACAAAGTGTTGGAGATGACTGAAACAAATGGACGACAATGAAATATTACTTCAATGCAAGACAAAGTAAATCACTAAGTGAATAAGTTCTTAGATTTGGTGCTATTTGGGGTAGAAATATAGATTATGGACAGGGGAATATATTTTAATTGAGCTTAAGAAGGGGGCAGTGTGTTATAGTAGATACAGAGCTTTCCCTGGGGTCAGAGTGACCTGGGTTCAAGTCCCCCTCTGGTACTGACTGTGTAACCCTGGGCAAATCTCTCTCAGGGCCTCTCAGTGTCACAGGCAACTCCCTAAGACTATAATTTGCTGACTAAGTGCTGCTTTACATTGGTAGAGGAGGTTTCCTCACCTGGAACTCTCAACACCCCATGACATTACTAGCAGGGAACAAAAAACAAATAAACAGAGATTAAGTCCAAGGGACCTTATATGCCAACTTGTTATGATAATGAAACTTCAGATTTCTATAGTACTTCTCTAAGGAATCCAGTAGCTTTAAAGAGCATGACCTTTCCTATGGATGGATTAGTGATGCCTAGGGAAGTGAAATAATTTTGGGCTTCTGACTTCCAACAAATGTTTTATCATTTCAACTTTCTGTCCTCATCCTTTCCTAAAAAAAAAAAAAGATTTGTTGTTGTTCAGTAGTATTTCATTCTTTGTGACCTCATTTGGGATTTTCTTTGCATAGACACTAGAGTGGGGTTGCATTTCCTTCTCCAGCTCATTTTATAGGTGAGGAAACTGAGCAAATAGTGTTAAGTGACTTGCCCAGGATCATACAGCTAGTGTCTGAGTCTTCCTGACTCCAGGCCCTGCACCCTATCCACTGAGCTGCTCTACCCCACCCCCCCATCCCCCAAATTATGCTTATAAGTAAATTTATGAAAATGGAAGAAATAAAACCTAAGGATGAAGGAACCTCAAAAGATTCAGACCTGAGTTCAGATGGCAAATATCCATCATGCTCTCCCCAACTCAGAAGAGTTTTTCTCTATTAAATATGAAACAAATAAATTTAATTCATTAGGAGAGAGGGGGCTTTTTTTCCCTTAGCAGGGGAGGGGCTTATGAAGGACTGATATAATTATTACTATGTATGGCTACTTGAAATTCCAAGGATTATTTGATAAGAAAGCTAAGGAAGGAACTCATTTTTTCCTCCTGCACTAAAGGCAGTAACTATTTTCTGCAGTGGTATACAATGATTACTGAAGTCCCATTTTTCAGCTCCAAAATTTCATAACTTGTACTTTCCATTAGTACCCTATGGTTGTTCCTTTTTGATGTGACTCTCATGACCTCTTAATTAAAAACTAGTAATAAACTGCTTGCTCACAAGACAAATAGATCACAGGAATTGACTTAGACAGAATGGAATAGTAGATAGAACACTAGCCTTGGAGACGGAATGACCTGCATTCAAATCCCACCTTGAACACTTAGTAACTGTGATGCTCAGCAAGTCATTTAATCTCCTGAGACTTCAATATCCTCATCTATCAAATAAAGGGATTGGGCTTAATGATCATTGAAGTCCCTTCTATTTCTAATCTGTGATTCTATGAATTTAGTCCTTTCTTGACAGGCTAGACATGTGGGCAGATATAACATGAACTCACAAAATCCAAAGAAAGGAAGTGGACAAGTTAGATTGAAAGGGTAACTTAAATTTTCTGTCTCTGCAGTCACTATGTTGTTTAGCTTCTGCTTGGATTTTGTTAAAAGGGAGAATTTGATAGGGAAAATATTCTGGTACCAAAAAAAGGCATAAATAAAATTTTCTTTTCATTTCTCTTTGGAGAAAGACAATCTGAGGATGAGCCTTGTTAGCAAGTACAAAAGACAGATTGATAGATAGATATAGCAAGATTGTTTCCGGTCACATAAGCTGATGAAGAATTGTGGTGACAGAAAATAGGAGCTAGGGCTTCTTTGCTGCAATCCTATACCTGCATGGTTTGGTTTATGGGTGCCATGGGGTTAGATTGGCTTGGGTACCTTAGCCATGAGATACGTGGTGACCATCAATCAAAAGTTTCCACTCCAGAAATGAAGTCAAGTCAGCAAGCACTTATCAAGCATTTAATACTTGCCAGGCATTGTGCTAAGAATACAAATACAAGGAAAAAGAAAGGTATCTTCAAGGACTCAAGGAGCTTACATTCTAATGTCAGAGAATAATACATAAAAGGAAGCTGTAAAGCTGGAGGAGAGGAGAGAGGAAAAGGGCCCCAGGTGGGAACATGGTGGTTAAGTCTACAAAGTCAGCAGTGGAGCTGGGAGAGGATTAAAAGAGAGCTGGCCCCAGGCACTTCCATAAAACAGAGATTCTGTGAGGAACTTAACAATGGAGCTCTGCATGGAGCTGGAGGGTCAAAGGGACCTTGAAGGGTAAGGAGCCAGCTGGAACATGGTGGAGAGTCAGGAAAAGAGCCAGGAGAGCAGAAAAGGATGCCTAGCCTGGGCCCTTCCTCAATATGGAGGCTTCAAGAGTAGCTCTTCATTGAGAAGAGCATCTGGCAGAGGTACAGAGAGGAAAACAGGAAAGAGAAAGACCTCAGCACTCTCTTTTGTGGTCACCTTCAATAAATTTTGTCAAATTATTGAATGGGTTGTGGGAGATCTTCTGTTGTGCTCTCAACCAGATAATCTGGTCCTCTGGGATTCATCCTGCAGCACTTATACCCATTTGCTGCCTGGGAGTTACATAGATGACATGAATATATTATGGCTCAATGATTTCATCAGCATGGGGATCCCCAGTTGTGGGAATGCCCTCCACTAACATAGGTCATCCACCATTAGCAAACTCTCCCAGAACAGTACAATAGCATCTCCAAAACTCTGGTGGACTCTGCTTTCCTCAAGGCCACAGCAGATTATTAATTGTATAAACTCCGAGCCATAAGACTCTCCCAGTTCTGGTCTCGTTGCTTTGCTTGTTTGCATCTGTTTCCCATCTGTGAAATGAGGATAATTATACATACCAGAGATTTTATAAATAATTTATTGCGCCTACATAAAAAAACATTGACATCTCGAGGGCTTGTGCAAGTAGCATGTTTCACTTTGCTAGAGTAGTAACAAGCATGACCTCGTTCTTTGTTACCTGAGTAATGTTTCCATTAGGGGTTTTCTGGTGGTTGCCTTGACATTGGGTCAGTACCTATGTTGATAAGAAGCATTGAATGTAATGCCTTGCCTTGTTTTCCCCAGGGGTGCCCACTTTCCTCATGTGAGTAACCCAGAAGCATGTTTTTGAAATATGTAGAGTGCTTTGCAAGCCTTAAATGTAAAGCATCATTTTTATCACCATGATCCTGCTTTAGTCATGTATCTTCCTGCTTCCTGCTTTTGCTATTTGTTTTTTAAACTAGTCATTTGTTTCATTTTTTGTGAAAGTGGATTTTTTTTTCTTGGCATCCTACAGATACTCTGCAACCTCCAGCTAGGAGACTGCTTCACTGTGCCAAAAATCTAATATGATGGCTTTAATAAACTTGGCAACCTGCTTAATTACCTTGAATATTGTTTCTTTGGGGAGAGGAAGTATAGCATTCTTGCTGAGATGCTGAATTTGAAGTCTGGAAAATCTGGGTTCAAATCTCACTTCCGATTCTAGCTCTATGGCCTTGAATTCTCAGAATGTCCTTGGTATCGTCTGTAAAATGGGGTTAATCATACCTTCAGTAGATACCTCATAGGGTTGTTGGAAGGCTCAGATGAGATGTATGTAAAGGCTTTGCTAACATTTAAGTGCTTTGTAAATGTGAGTTATTATCATTGCATCTGGCACATAGTAGACATGTAATAAATGCTTATTACTTGATTGATTATTGTTTATCAATCATGCCTAATAGAGGCAATGGTTCTGTCTTCATTACTTCAAGAGTGACAGTCTCTGGAAAGATCTTGAGTCTTCTCATAAGCAGTATTTGACCAAGTTTAGTACCTACATCGTTTACTCTGCTTTTTACAATATGGAGTACAGACTGATAGTATGACTTTTCATGATAATGCCATTTGCCAAAACATTGTTGCTACAAAGTTAAGGTACGCCTGACCCCAGGTTTTATCAGCTTTGCTTAGAAATCTTTAGTGGGCTGAATGAAGGTCAAAGATAAGAGGGGAAAATTTTCTAATATTATGTAGATGAGAGAACGAGATACAGGGAGGTGAAATTTCTTAACCAAAGGTAGTTAGAGGTGCAACTGTAACTAGAACCTAGGAGGGCCTTAAGGAAATGAGAAATTAAATAACAACATTTTGTTTGAGGGAGGAGGGAAATTATTTTTTTAAAAAAAAAAAGATCTAGAACTTAGGGTACTACCCAGGGGAGAAAGGAACAGAGCAGAATGCCGTGGATCAATAATCATTTATTAAGGACCTACTATGCGCAAAGCACTGTGCACTAGGAATACAAAAAGAAACAAAAGATAGTTCCTCCCCTCAAGGAGCTTACAATCTAATGAGGGCTGGCTAAATGAGGTATCAGCAGTTCCAAAAGAGAAATTAAGAAGTGCCAAAGGCAACTGTCCATTTATTCTGCCTCGGGCCAATGCCGACTGCTCCCTTCTCTGTCTGTCCTTGTAACATTTAGAACTATAAAAGGGATAGACAGTGGTTGTTCAACAAATATTTGGTGATGGTGGTTGTTTTGGACCATCTTGACTATTCCAATAGCATTTTGGGTGTTCTGTTTGTACAGCTTATATTTTATTTTGGGGAAAATATTAAAATACTAAATCATCTCAAGGAATCCATCATAAAAACCCATGTGGTTTGTCTTCAAACTTCATAAATGGTCGGCCAGTGTTGTTCTCATCTAGATTCATCAGAAACTGCTTTCAGCCAAGAGATGTCCTACCAGTTGTTAACAAGTCTAGAATCTAAAGTAGTTCCCATGGACAGAACTATTTACCTGGTAAAGGTAGAATCTAGGCCTAATTTCTATTTCAATATTGGTATGGCTATTTTTCATTATTGGTATACATCAGTAAATCTTCAGTTGTTGGGTGAGAAGTGACAGGACTTTTCACCATTTGGTATTCCTATTCCTCACCCCCCACCCCCACCCCTAAGCTGAAAGTATTGTCTCCTTCCTCAAGCTTGTCATAGTACTTTAGACCTATCTTCGGCACTTATCATACTTTTTTTTTTACATCAGAATAAGTTGTTTATCTGTCTTATTCCCTCATTAGACTTTTAAGTTCTCCAAAGACCAAGATAATCCTCCTTGTTCTTCAAAGACAAGTTCAACTGCCATCTTGTTCATAAAACCATACCTGATTCCCCAAACTAGAAACCATAACTGCCTCATAAATCTCTCCCTCCTCTTGGCTTGACCTCCCTTATTCAAGTCAAATAATGGTATTTTTATTTTTATCATAGTTATTTGTGCACATATCTCACTAGAGTGTACCCTCTTGGAGGGCAAAGACAATATTTTTTCTTTCTTTTCTTTCCCTTTTTAACATAAAATTAATAATAAGACAGAATAAATCCTTGTTAAATTGAGCCCCATTGTCATCTGTTGGAATCTAAAGTATATGCCTCTTTTTCTGGTACTGACTTAAATGAACTCTAGAAGTGTTAAGTGCTTCTATACCATAATGACTGCAATGTTGTTGTGATGTAAATGATTCCTACCAATTAAGTTTTCTCTTGTCTCTGTTTTGAGTAACATGGCTTGGCTATTTTTTTTTAAGATGCATTGATCAACTAAGCATGCTGTGTGTTCCTTCCCACATTTTGCAGCACACTTAAAGACGAGCAGATTCTTAACCTTTTTCAGAAATTAATTTTTGCCTTAACATCTGCCAGAGAGCATAGCCGGGCCTCACTACTCTTTTCTTTTGTTTGTTAATTGACCATGGCATTTAGCTTGGCCTGTCTGAGTCATTTCACACAGGTCAAGAGCAGCTTCCATATTTTACCAATGGAGCATGGGATTTCAGTGGATTTATCTATTTTATATTAAGTTAGACATACAACTTAACCAGCTGTATGAACTTCAGCAAGTCACTTGCCTGCTAAGAATGTTAATAATCTCATTTCTCAAATTGGGGCATTAGATTAAATGACTTATAATACTCCTTTTTGGTGGAAAATTCTAGAATCCTATGATTTTATCTGCATGTGTGATCTTATCAATTGGGTATTCCCTTTGATGATGCCAATCACTTTTAATCAATGCCTGCCCATTCTGTGCCACTCTTGTTTATGTCCTCCAATAAAGTTTGCCACAGGAGTCCACCTAATATATAGGAGGTCTTCCTTGCTTTATCCTGACAGTGAGAATGTGCCAACAAAGCACTCGCAGAGCTCATCATCTCTTGCCCTTACCATGTGAATAACCCTTCTTCTCTTCATCTATTTCCTTGATGACATTTTTTTACTCTTGTTCTTAGAAGGTCCTTGTTGTTCATCTGCTGTGGCCTGCTCAGACCCACCATGTATCTCCTTATTGCCTTCTGTATTCACTTTTAATTCTTCAAAGATTCTTGTATTCCATGTCTCAGTGACAAAGAACAACCCTAGTAGAATGTTTATATTAAAAGGATGGGCCTTTATTTGTTTGGCTTGTTAAAGTGGCTTTGCAATTTCCTGACGGCAGTCTAGTCCATTCTTACCCTCTGGTCCAGCTGCAAGCCCAACTTGTCTCTTTGTACTGTTGGTCCTAGATACAGATAATCATTAACATGCTCTATAAATTTTCTATCTAAATGCATATCATAATCTGAGCATTCGGCACTTTTCATCCTGAGCCTTATCTTTATACATATCCTATATATCTGGACTCAATAATATTTTATTTGTGACCTGATGCCTTTCTTTCTCTTTCATCCTATCTAATGGAGTCACAGTCATCCAGCATTCTCCCCTTATCATCTTATTGCCATCTGTACCTCCACTGCAATGTCTGACTACCCTCTCGATACCATGCACTGAGGGCTGAGGGACTTAATCTACTCAGTTTGAGGCTGAACCATCCTACTTTGTTAGTAAATGAGGGTGAAGTCAGATAGCCCACTATATCTAGCCTGCCCTGGCCCTTGATTAACATAGCAAATGGCTATCTATTTTGTCCATCTTCTTGCCATCCTCCCCACCACCAAATGCCCAATTTACATCTCTTGCTCTGGATACCATAATCTAATCAATATTAGTATTGCTTTTGAAAGGGGCATATTAATTAACTCCCCTATGATTTCATGCATGATCTCTATGATGAATCACACCAAAACACCCTTCCAACCACCAATCCCTTATGTGTTGCTTTTGCTTATTAGGATGTAAGCCCCTCGTGAGTTAGTAGTGTCTCAATTAAGGGTTTGTATCTTCTAGCTTTTTGGTGAAGAAAGTTCCTTCCTGGGAACCGAGGAAATCACAAATGTGGTTCCAATCCCTCTCTTCCATAGTAAGCACTCACATGCCTTTCATTCATTCACCCATCCTCCCACTGTCACCGAAGACACTGGGAATCTTCTGTTGAAGATAAACTATGAAAAAGGTTTTGAGGAACTATTTCAGAATCAGCATACTACCCACATTAGTCCTTTGCTGTGAAATAGTGCCATAAATTGGTTCTGTATTGGGTGAAACGTGGATATGATCAATCTATATGCATTTTTACTTTTTGCTCCCAAGAGAAATAGCTGTGTAGGTATTTAGATGATGACTGTATGTGAAATTAATGGATACTGAGGATATATATAGATACACATGCATACATACATATGTATATATGTATGCATGTATATGTGAATATAGGCAGCTTGATGGCTCAGTGGAGAGAGTGCAGGGCCTGAAGTCATATCCTGGATTCAAACTTGCCTTAGATACTTACTAGTTCTATCACCCTGGGCATGTCACTTTACCCTATTTACCTCAGTTTCTTCATCTGTAAAATGAGCTGGAGAAGGAAATGGCAAACCACTCCAATATCTTTGCCAAGAAAACCCCAAATGGGTTCATGAAGAGTCAGACATGACTGAAACAACCGAACAACAAGGAAACACAGTTGTGTGTATGTGTGTATATCTGTGTCTACATATCTATATCTTTATATAATTTCCAATTAAAAATTGGACAAAGAAGTCAGAAAAATGTGCATCTAGTATAATAAGTGACAAAAGGAGCATTGGATTGGGAAATAGGAGATGGACCTAGGTTTTTGTCTGTTCTTCCACTGATAAGTTGATCACTTCCTATCTCTGAATCTTCATTTCTGTTGTAAAATAAAGACATTGCCCTAGATCACAGAATCACGGATTTATGACTGGAAGGAATCTTAGAGGTCATCTATTCCAAACCCCTAAATTTACAGTTAAAGAAACTGAGACCCAGAGAGCTGATGTGACTCAAGGTCACAAAAACACTGGATGACAGAACCAAGATTCAAACTAAGACTCTGTGACTTCAAATCCAGCATGCTTTCCATTGTTCTATGCTTTCTAAAGCCTTTTTAAGTATAAAAAGTCTGTATAACCATGATATTATTATATCAGATGATTTTTAAAATCATCCAAGAATTCATGAGAGAAGAAACTAATATTTTGATATTTGCTTAGGAATGGAAGTTATTCTTTGATTTAGTTTGAACTACACTATAGTGTAGAATGTATTACATTTGGAGTATGACTGATAGACAAATTTAGGTCATCTGGTTCTAGTTTTCCTCTTCTCCCCCTTTATCAGTGAATCTGTATAACTTCTTATCCCCGTGCTTCATCTCCCATGTTGCTTTAGTGGAGTTGTACACTACCCTGGCATAATTACCAGAACAAATTAATGCTTCTTCATTCTGACCGTTAATAACTCCCAACAGAACATACATCTTCCGTAGATGTAGAATCTTGCCTAATTTCCTATAAGACAGCTAATTAGATGCTGAAAATCTTTCCCTCTGAGCCCTGGCCAAACACACATGTATATATTATGAGTAAGAGGATTAAAACTTGGAAACTGTTTAAGGCATTTCCTCAAGAGTAATGGAACTGAAAGGTCTTAAATGTCCTATCCTCCCCTGAAATGCCTTAACATGGGTCAAGAAGGGTTATATTTAACTTCATATAGCTGCGCTTTTTTGTTAGTAAGCTTAATAGAAATTTGCTTTCTGCTTTATTTCTTATTCGTCCCACAAATTTTCTATGAGATCAGACTAACAGTGAACTATATGTATCTTTCTCATGAGCAATTACGGAAGGCAGCTGTTATGTATTGTGAAGGACTCGGACTTTGAGTCAAGGGTGATGAATTCCAGTCCTACTTCTGGCATTAGCTCTTTGCCTTTGAGCAAACTGTTTAACCTCTTGGTTCCAGTTTCCTTTCATTTAATATGAATGTATTAGCACTACCTGCCTCACAGGAGTGGTGTGAGCTTCCATTAAGCAAATGTCCTAATAGTACCTTTTTTTTTGGAGGCAATGGGGTGACTTGTCCAGGGTCACACAGCTAGTAAGTGTCCGAGGCTGGATTTGAATTCAGCTCCTCCTGACTCTATCCATTGAGCCACCTAGCTGCCCCCATTTATACTACTTCTTTGCAAATCATAAAGCACTATATGCTAATTGACTATGATATTGCTATCGATTTTGTTGGGGATGATTATGGCATTGTAATTCTTTTGGTCTTGGGCCTGCTTTCCAGCTTGTCCATGCTTTACTTGAGTGTTTCTATAAGGAGAAATTGAACCAATCCTATAGTAGAGCTGCTATTTGGCAACATGTCCTGCTATTACATTCCCATAGATCCTAGTTGCTGTGCTTTCTTGTCTCTGGTGCTGGTAATAAATTTCAGAAGGTTGAAAAGGAATAAAGTCTGTGTCTGTTTTCCTTTTAATTGACAAAATAAGGATAGCCTCAGCATCTCAGTGATGCTTGTGTACTTATGCCAAGTACTTTATCCCAGCTCTAGCTGGGGTCCTTCTCTAGACAGAGACAAGGTAATAAAGTGAGAGGTAGCCATGATGTTGTGGAAAGGAGGCTGGATTGGGAGTCAGAAAAGACTCAACTTTGAATCCTATGTGACCATTCATGAATCTCTTCTCCTCTCTGAGCCTCGGCTTCCTCATCTAAAAAGATGGTGATCCTTGTAGTACTCACCTCATAGGCTTGTTGCTAAGGAGCAAATGAGATGATTTATGCAAAGTGACTTGCCTAACTTTAAAGCCTATGTAAATGTCAGCAGTGAAAAACACTACCAAATTTTCAGAAAGTGTTTACAGAAAATAGAATTGCATCAACATTCTAATTAATCCATGCCAGAGTATTGAATCATCTGAATTTGATTGGAGCCAGTAGTTTTGAAAAATGATACTCAGATCAAGGGCAGAGGGAATATTAGAAGCCATTTAGCCCACTTCCCCTCATTTTACAGAAGAGGAAAGGTTCAGAGAGAGAAATATGCCTTCCCAAATTCACACAGTTAAGGAGCAAAGTCAGAATTCATAATTAAGTCCTCTGATATCAAATCCAACGCTCTTTTTCCTATGCAGTACTGCCTCTCCTTATCTGAGTTGGTGAATTTTATAGCACATGGGCATCAATCTCAGTGGCTCAGCTTTGCTTTTCAATGGTGCCATCTTTCACAGAGCCCAGAAACAACAGTGAAGAAGTCTCCTGGGAATATAGCCAGACTGCTGCATAAATGCAATAACCACCAAGGAGAGAATTTTCCCAAAGAAACCTGCTGCCTGGTTATCAGTTGGCAGAGAAGGGCTCCAAAAATAATCTAACTGGCCAGAGATAACTTTTTTATTTGCCAAAAAATTTAATAAAGCCACAGATATTATAAATACATGCTGGGAGAGGGTAGAATGGTATTGTTGTTATTTGTGGTGAAAGAGAATCTGGTTCAGGAAAATAGGAAGATAGAGAATCTGAATATCAAAGATGATGGAAAATGGGCCAAGGCTTAGCTTTCAAGGAAGAAGAGTGTGCAGTGATATAGAAAAATTGCCCCAGAGACATCCTACCCATTATGTTTTTTCTCCCTTCTTTTTTTAATTCAATTCACTCCCAAGGTCAAATTCTCAAGACAGGAGTCCAGAAAGCATCTGGTTAGCCTAAGGCACATATGACATAGACATGTGAGAAGTCAAAGGAACTATGGGAACTTGCCTCTGTAGAAATATCAACAGCTTCTAAATATACAGTGAAGGAAAGATGGTGGTGCTGTGGTATATGGGGCTGGAATAAAATGTAAGAAAAGTAAAATAAAATCTAAGCAAGCTCCCCAGGATGTAGAATCAGAACAAGAATTTCAGGCCACTTTGGAGATTATTTTGGGGTTTCTGTTACCTTCCAGAGTTATTTTCTATGAACTTGCAGAGGCTGTGGAAAAGAAAGACTCTTATCACAAGATTATTAGAAAGTTTAGAAACTCTGTTGATTAGACATCAATAACATGAAAAAAGTCTATTTAGAATATAGTATTCAGGAAATTAGGGATAGAGGAATCATTTCTCAGTTTTTAAAGGTTCTTAATGAAAATATTAATGCACAGATAAATGGGCAAGTTTACTCTAAGAACATTAAGTGATACTTCAAAAAAAGAATTGATGAACTTGTTACCTACTTATTTGCTTCCTTTTCTTTGTTCATATTACTTTGTTCATATATTCATATACTGAATGATGTTTTTAATTGGGAGGCAGGATGCCGTAAAGAGTATGTGATTTGGAGTGAGAGAAGTCTTAGCTTGACCACTTACCAATTGTGTGACCTTGACCTTGTGTGATTGACCCTCAGTTTCCATCTATATCTGTAAAATTGGAGTAAGAATACTTTTGTAATATCTACCTGACAGGTTTTTTATAAAGGAAGCAATTAGTAAACTTCCAAGTGCCGTATAAGTGTGTTACTGGTGTTTATTATTATTCAGGGTCTATGTAAAGCTGTCAAATGAAGCCACCCTTGAAATACACAATGCAAAATGGAATATTATAGGAAAAAGAGAAGTGTAGGACTGCATCAGAAAGATATGGTTTCAAGCCCTCCCTCTGACATACACTGGCCATGTGACCCAGGGAATTTCATAAAGCCTCTCAGTGCCCTATAGACTAATTTAGGCTATCATTTTAGGCCACCTCTGGGAGTCTAAATTGCGAAGCACTTACCGGTCTGAATAGGTATGGGGAGGTTCCTCACTGGCAATTCCCTAAACTAATAAAATCATAGGTTTAGCAAAAGAGGATCCTCAAAGGAACTGCTTTTTCTTTTTACAAGGTCACTATTTGGCCAGTGAATGTGATATAGCTAAGGATGTCTTCCAAAAGACCGTTTTACCTAGTGATTAGTTAGTCATAGGTAAGATGTCATTGGATGTGACTGTGTCTAACCTGAGTGACCTCACACAAGTCATTTCATCTCCCTGGGTCTCAGCTTCCTTATCCAAAGATAAATAAGTTATATTTAGATGATCTCAAAGGTCCCTTATACCTGCATTTATGCCTAGCAATGGCAAACATGCCCCTGTGCTTTATTGGAAATTGGCAATTCTGTTCTAAAGGGATTACATTCTGCATTCCTAGATAGCTGAGAAGGGCAGGGCAGGAAAACTTCACAGAATGGGTTTTTAAAAAGCTGATGTTTTTCCAATGTTTTCCATAGGCTGCTCAATGTTTTGTTTCCCCCACACCTAACAGTATTTTTTGGTAAAAGTAACTTCATACCCATATGGATAGGTGTGGGGAAAGAACCTGGTGCTTCAGGCTAAACATCAGGACTAGAAGTGATTCCTTTACTGGGTGTTATCTTTCTTTTCCCCCAGAGTATTAGCAGCAAATGAAAAGAGTTACTGGATGAATTCAAAGGAAATCAAATTTAGTGAACTTATGACCATGTTTCCTGAGAGTCCAACCATACCAGCTGCTATTAAGTAGAAACAGTCATTCATCCTATGGACATACATGTAGCACAATGGCATACCATTGTCACCATGATTAATATATTCTGAACATACGTGCCTTAAATTCAGAAGACCTAGGCAGAGCCTTAAGGCAATATGGGTGATGTTCTATGGCACTAAATCTAGGAGGTGCTGACATCACTTGCCACCCTTCAGCAGTGTATAAATGACAAAGCTTAGTATCTAGTTAGCAACAGTAATTAATTACAATTGGGTGACCTCCTCCCCATCCCAGCCTGCTGCTTTCCCACTCAGAGGAGGACATAGTTCATGCCACTTGCCCCAGGGACAGTTTGTGGTACTTGCCTTAAGCACAAAAATGCCTACTTTTACAAGTATGATCCTGGTCCTACCGTAATTAGCTATGTGACTTTGAGCAAATCACTTTATAGGATCATAGATTTAGAGTTGAAAGGCCCTTAGAGGCTATTTCATCTATCCCCCTCTCCTTATATAGTTGAGAAACTGAGTCCCAAAGAGGTTAAATGATTTGGCCAAGTTCATACAGACAGGAAGTAGCAAAGCCATGATTCAAAACCCTGGTCCTCTGATTCCAAATCCAGTTCTCTTCCCCACTGCTTCCTTTGTTTCTCTGAATGGGAGTGACACAAGATTATCTTTAATGTCCCTGTCAGCTCTAACATTCTATAAATCCATCATCATGCCAGGAATTAAAACCTCCTAAGAAATGTTTTTCTCTGCCCCTACCCAGACTCTGTCCTTTTCTGGAGGAGCAGTGCATTTCTTGGTTGCGGCCATTTTTGTTTTCCTTCTTAGGAGAGTGTTCAGACTTTTGCACCAGACATCTTGCTTCCTTGTTTAGTTCCTCCTAGACAGGGCCCTACCATGTTAGTGGCTGGTATGACCACAGTTTTAAACTCACTGTGTTGGGGGTGGGGGAGGGTATTGTGGATTAAGTTGCAGGGTGAGGAAGGAAGTTGACTAGCCCTAGGGAACTTTTAAAAGCTATTCAGGGGATTATTCTGTGTCCCCAGATGACTCCAGTGCATAGTTAGGAAGGTATAGTGTGTGTGGAGGGGGGCATTCAGAGAGAAAGTGTTACATATTAAGAACTTCAAAGTAAATCCTAGAAACAGAGAGCCTCAGAAGAACAATCTTGCCTTCATCTCAGCAACTGTCCCTAATGTCAGCTCTGAGAGTTAGGGGTTGAGAGAGAGAGAGAGAGAGAGAGAGAGAGAGAGAGAGAGAAAGAGAGACAGAGACTTTCATCAGGGCATGAAATTTAGCAAAGTTCAACAGGTGGGACTGTTCTGAAATTAAGGAACTATATTGTGAGTGTCTTGTTAACGGCCAGATTTTGTCCAGAGTAAAATGCTTTCAGAGTCATCTCATCTGTGGTGACCTGAATTCATTATTATAGAAGTCACCGAGAAAGAGGAGGGAAAAGGGGAAGTGGGAGTGGAGGGCAGGGGGTATGATGAAGATAGAATGTTCATTCAGGAAACATGCATTAAGCACCTACTGCTAGTTACTAGGGCTCTAAAAATAAAAAAAAATGGCAGTCCCCTGTTCTCAAAGCATTTATAGACTATTATGGAGAGGGAAGAGAATCATTATGACACATGCACCAAAAAACTACAGTATCAGTTAGATGAGACACATACATGCATAGGAGAGGCCAAAGAGAGATTTGAGGAAGAAAGAATTGCCTATAGGTGGAGGAATCAGAAGAGGTTTTGAGGAGGAAGCAACACTTTAGCTGGGGAAAGGATTTCCAGGAAATAATACCTTAAGTGGGGCTAGATGGAGATGTAACAGAAAGACCATTACAAGAAGAGGAGTGGGCACATGTAGATACACAAAGGTAACAGACACTGGCACAGTATGGAGTAATCCAGTTTGGCCAGAACATAAGATGCACAAAGCAAAATACTACTGGAAAGGCAGATGTCTAGCTCTTGTGATCTCTGACTTTAAGATTCCCTAAGGGAGAGAGAGAATACCCCATAAAATTCAGCTACAGAGGAAGTATTTGCTGACCTTATGACACAATGAAACAGATTTCATCACTGTTGCATCTTTTGATCTCCCCTGTATCTAAGACATTGGACAGCTAGGTACCATGGCCTGGCACCAGTGTGAAATTTTCCTGGGGATGCTCTCTACTGCAGAGGGGTCACTCAAGGATCCCCAGACCCTTGCAGCTGTATTGTTGTCCCTTGAAGAGGCTCCTTCTATCTGTCTGTCACTTCACCCACAGCTCCCTTACTTACCAGGTGTGTGATAGTAGTGTGATTGCCCAATGTCAGAACAACAGCTGAGAAACTCTGCTTCTGGGATATTTTGTGTGCTGTCCATAGGCAGTCACAGTCAATGTGGGAGAAATCCTGTTTTCTGCTATATTCCTACCCATACAGGTCACCTTCCTCATTATGCTAACAATAAGATAGCCACACTGTGGAGTGTGGTTTGGAGGTCCTTAAATACTGCTAAAGGTTTTTGAGCAGAAGAATGAGCTGCGTCAATGCCTTCAGAAGATTATTTTGGCATCAATGTGAAGTGTGGAAAAAGGAGAGAATAAAGTCGGAGAAACAAGTTAGCAGACTATTACAATAATACAAGCAGGAGGTAACAAAGGCCTGAATTACAGCGGTGGCAGTGTAAATAGAAAGAAGGGGAGAGATAAGAAAGATATTTTCCAGGTTTAATTTCTAGGCCTTAGCAACTAACTAGAAGAAGTGGATGAAGGAAAGGGAAAGGTCAAAGATAAGCCCGAGATTTTAAGCTTGGGTCATTAGAAGAATGGTTTTCCCAACAACAGAAGTAAACAAGTGAGGAGGAAGGACAGGTTTAGGAGAAGAGGTGGTGAGTTCTCTTTTGGTCATGTCTGATGTATTATTTGGGTGACCCAGGTGCCAAGTGTCTAGCAGGAAGTTAAAGGTGTGGGATTGTAGCCAAAGAACATATAGCTGGGGCTAGAGACAAAAATTTTGGAATCATATACTGTAAGGGCAAGCAAAGTAGGACTTTTTACTGTTTTTTTCTTTTGGAGTGCTTCTCAGCACCAAGGCAATCAAGTGTCTTTGATTGAGTCTTGCCTTTGTTTGTAGGAAGGCCCACACCCTTTTGCTAAGTGGGTCACAAGAGGTGTGAAGCCCTCGGGCCTTGAAATGTATGTAATGTCTTGGACAGACAGCTAGAAGCCTGTTGCTGATTTGTGTTATTTTGCTCTGTTTATATAATTTCTGCTTGTAATTTCTGTTTGTATTTTCTCTGAAGTTCAGGGTGCTGACTTTTCCCCCTGGATTAAGTGAATTATATATATATATATATGTTTAATTAAAGTGAGATTATAAACCCTTTAAAGTTGCTTTCCTTAGAAAAGCAGATCCAAGAACTTGTGCTAGCAGCCCTCCTGTGTGCTGGTGTTGTTGGTCTTACACAGTCACAGTAGCAGCATGTAGCATTGTTACATACACATAAAGGTGATTAAATGAAGAAATGGGTATATATGAGTTACCCAAGGAAGCAATTGTTAGAGAGACAAGGTCATTGCAGTCTTGATTTATTGTTGGTGGTTGGCAAAAGGGGCTTCTTTCTATCCTATAGGAAAAGATGAATCTATGTGAAGGCTACACATAAGATGAACTCGCAGGGTTTCACTGTCATGTAATTCACCTTCCTTTCAAGGGACATCATGTGAAGATGAAAGTTTTAATTGTCAAATAAACTATAGTATCTACTGTGAAGATTTGAAGAACTTCTAGAATTTTCTTAGGTAAAAATCTGTTACCATTACCATTAAATTTTTAATCGTTAATTTTGCTTTCCCTCCCCCAAACAATTCCTCAGAGCATAAATTTGGGAAAAGCCCAATTTTTTCCCCAAAAGCTACTTTCAGTAAAGAACTGTTATATTAAAGTAATCTCAGTGGGTTGTTCAGATCTGAGTCAGGTAAAACAAATTTAGAAGTCCCACTTAGTCACTTATGTGTCACTATTCGTATAGTACAGTAGTAGAAATATTGTAACACATACACAGAACTGGGAACAGAAATACATTTCACTCAACAGAGAATAGGATGGGAAAAGGGAAAAGGAGGAACTGAAGGGAGGGTAGATTAAGGAAAGGATTAGTCTTAAAACACACTAAGGATGTCAAAAATATAGTGCTTTTTGAGGTAACAGAATGGGAATCTGAGGGCATGCCCATAAATAGGGAAATGGCTAAATAAATTATGGTATTTAAATGTGATAGAATACTATAAGATGCTATAAGAAAGGATGAAGGGGATGGTTTTAGAAAAACTGGAAAAGACTTGTATGAACTGGTGCAGTGAAGTGGCCAAAAGATGGAGAACAATTTACAATGATAACATTATCCTAAAGACAAACAACTTGGAAAGAATTAGGGACTCTGATCATCATAATGACCAACTACAATCCTAGAGAACTCATGACTAATACTACCAGTCTCCTGATAGAGAAGTGATGGACTCTGATACAGAAGGAAACAGATTTTTTTTTTAGACATGGCCAAAGTGGGAGTTTGTTTTGCTTGACTATACATGTTTATAAACTTGGATTTTGTATCATATTCTTACTTGGGGGGAGGGGTTTAAGAGAAGTTGAATTTTTGCTGATTGAAAAAAATAAAATATAATTTTAAAAAATATGTGTGTACAAAAGGCTACATCCATGTTATAAAAAGTAGTGGAAAAGATATACTTTGATTTGTAAGAAAAAGTGAAATTCCCTTCTATGCATTAAATAACATGACTAATTTAAGAGAGTTACATAACAGGATGTTGCCACTTTCCTTACTACTAAAGAATTTTGCTCATGAGCAACAAATTCAGGGTAAATCCTCAGGAATAATGTTAAGAGCAAGGCATTCATGGTTGTCCACATAGCTAAATTGTTTTAGCGACGGCTTTGTAGGGAAATTTAAACTGTTTCCTTACAGCTTAGTAGTTACTGTAGGTTTTTTTTTTTAAAATCAACTTTCCACTATTCTGAGTATTTTTGGAACAAGTTTATAATCTTGAGAAATTTTAAAAAGTAAAAGCTACATTGGGATAACAGATTGTACTTTGTCTTCTGAGTATAATTGTTTTAATTGCCATTTTTTGTTAGATTGGAAGCAAAATTCCACTGGATATAGTAAGTAAATGAATAAACCAAACTTGCATGTTGGGGGTGTGTGCTGAGTCTGTTAGGATATGCTGTCATGGTTTGGACTTGAGCCAAATAATCAGTTTCTCAAAGCATGCCTTAAAACCCTGTGATAGTGCATGTGCTGATTTTTTAAATTCAGTCTTCTGCTGCTTCCTAAACATAAAAATTAAAAACAGAATTCACGCTTCTATTATAATTTTTTAAATTTCCTGCACTAGATATACCTATCTAAATTGTGTATACAGATCTCACACCTCTAACCTGTGATCTGTATACACATGTATAGCATGCCACTCTCTGCATCTGGTAATAAGGAGTGAAAATGAGTGGTCTCTGATTTGAAATGTTAACAAAATCCAGATACCATATTTGGTTTTGAATGGACCATGATTCAGGGATATTTCCTCACTTAAGATGTCTACAACCCAGCCATGGTAACTGTGGCTTTGTGCTAAAGGTGAGGGAGAGATAATAAGTAATGGCTAGCTAGCCTTTATATAGTGCTTTAAACTTTGCAAAGTGCTTACAAATATGATCTCATTTTATCTTCAAAACTACTTTGGGAGGTAGGTGCTATCATTAGCCCCATGAAACAGAAAGGTTAAGGGTCTTTCCCAGGGTCACACAACTAGACCTGAGGCCAGAATCGAACTCAGGGCTTCCCAACTCTGAGTCTCAAACTTTGACAAGCTAACAGCTTTGCTCCTATTTTGAAAATGGGATTCTGCGATCTTCACAGCTGCATTTTGTCTATACACTGATGTCTGGACTCACCCTTTTTTTTTTTTAATGAAAAGGGGCCTTGTCAAAATGATCTTTTTCAGGCCTGTCCAGGTTTGAGTTTGTGATCCTTTGTATGGCACCTTTTCAGAATATCAATCTTGTAACTATAATGTTGTTTAAAAATAGGGGCAAATGTATGCTGTTGAACATGGTAACCAGGAACCACAAGGACTGCATTCAAAAGTATAATTAGCTCTTGAATTGTTCTTTTGAATATTGTAATTACACTTCCTTCCCAGAGCATCCTTATTTGGAGGGGATAGAGACCATGTGAAGAAACACAGTCTGTGGGTCATCAAAAAAACTTCTTTTAGGCAAGAGTTTCAGCCTCTTTCCCTCAAATCTGCCATTAGAGCTTATTAGCAAGTAGTAGAATTGGCTAATTTTGCATTCAGCTTCCCCATCCTCTTCCCACATTCAGTGGAGGTGTGAACAGAGCAACCAACAAAAAGTCAGCGGCAGATGGCAGGAAAGCTAGGTGTTGGTAGTCCACACATGAGATAAACATGCCTATGAAGTCAAACTGGACTGTTTCAGAAGAGCTTGGGTTTAGATGCTTCTGCTTCGAGAATAACTACATTTTATATGGGATGGAAGCAAGACTGCAGAGATACTGCGAGTGTGTCCATCGGCAGCACTGGCCATCCCCCATGCCTGGAATTGTCTCACTCCTCACCTCTACCTCTTGTGTTTCTTGGCTTCTTTTAAGACTTAGCTTAATGCTGCCTTCTGCAGGATGCCTTTCTTTAGCCCTTTTAAGGTTAAGTATATATGTATGTATGTACCTTCATAAGTGTTTCATATACACATACATATGTACACATTTTCTCATTCCTAAGATTGACTTCTTTGAAGTCAGGAACTGTGTGACCCTCTTTTTGTATTCCTAGTGCTTTGCAGAGTCCCTGGAACATAGTAAACACTTAATAAATGCTTATTAATTGATTGATACTGATATACATGGAAGAGCACTTTTACTGGTAGGAGACCTGAGTTCTAATGCCAGCTCTTAATCTCCCTGGGCCTTAGTTTCCTCAACTAGAAAATGAGTACAGAAAGACCTCTCGGGCCTCTTCCAGTTCTAAAATCCCACAAACTTCAATAGGTAGCACCATTTTTTTTTATTAAACAAGACTGATTAAATTAATTTATATTTGACTAACACGACAGAGAACAGTTTCTTAGTCTTTGTGTGTGATGTATCCTGGACTGTTCAATTCTGTCTCCTTGTCCCATCCCTTAGGCAGAATCCAAACTATGAATCTCCAGGGTGTTGTTGCTCTTAGGGAGAGACAGCATGATGCAATGGAAAGAGAACCGGACTTGAAGTCAGGAGAGATCTGGGTTTAAATCTTGCCTTGGATGTTGACTGACCATGAGCAAGTCACTTACTTCTTCTGAACCTCAGTTTCTTCAGGCATTCATTAAGCATTTCCTAGGGGCCAGTCACTATGATAAGTGTTGATAATACAAACTCATTAAATTTTACAGTATAATAATAATATCCTGCCTTCAAGAAATTTACATTCACCTCTAAAATGTAAGATAATAATACTTGTAAAACCTACCTTACGTGGCTGATGTAATCAAATGAAATAATCAATGAATGAAAGAAAAAACATGTATTAAGCACTTATGTGTTGGGTACTATGCTAAATGATGGGCATACAGATTCAGTCCCTGCCTTATAGGAGCTTACATTCTAATAGGAGAAGATGACACACATAGGAGAGTGGTGACCAGGTGTAACACCAATGCGATACCCACAGTGGCTGCTATGAATGTGCCAGTGTAGTTCTGAATCGGAATATATAACAGACCCTCTCCATGGAAGATGAAACTAAAACATTTATTCCAGCACCAGAAAGCCAAATCCATCATAATAATAAAGAAATCATCATAGTAACCAAGAAATCTATGCACTTTAGCAATGTAGGGGGCACTGCCATCCCCAGGCCTTCCCTCCATCAGGCCTTCCCACCAACAAGCTCCCTTAAGCAAAGTCACTCCCTGTCTCACTCATGCTGCTGCTCTGCCTCCTCTCCAAGCTCCAACTCCCTCCGTCTCTCTCCCAGCTCTGACTCTTTCCAACTTCCTGCTCCATACCACCACAGGCTCATGTGACTGAGACTCATGTAACTCAGGCAGGTCACATGGGCCTATTAATGGATGGGGAAGATCTTCCCATTCTATTAACAATACAGTAACAACACACCAGGGAAGAAAGTTTGGTTCTGGGGTGGTTCACTGGGGAGGAATATCTGCACTAAAGCAGGCAGATAGTGAGATAGCCTTGATAGATGGCTGGATACTATGGTTGAAGTATGGGTCTAGGGTCAATAGTACATATGGCAGGTAAAGTGGGCCAGTTGGCACACACCAAGGCACCAGTCAACTGGGTCGGGCCTTAGAGCTCCAGTGCCAAAGATGAATGCATTATTTTCCCTACAGGCTTAGGATGTGGCTTCTGAAAGACTGAGGTTTGGAGACCCAGGTCTCTGGTCCAGTGTATATAAAAGCACTTTGCAAACTTTAATGTACTATAGAAATTATTGTTATACTATCATCATCCATATTGTTGTAACTAAAAGAGGTGCTGGTCTCCAAACTGACATCTCTTCCTTGCCACCCCACTATCAAAATAACCTTCCTTGAACCCTATCCCTCTAGGGTTGGTAGGTTACTCTAAAATAAAGTATAGAAAAGCTCTTCTGAGTCATTAATATTCAGTACTAAAAAATCTTTTTAAAAATTACCAATCTCTATCTTTTTTTTTAAGTTATCAGCTTTATTGAAGTTGGCTACTAAGTTCAATTCCTATGATTCTTGCATAGCTACTCTTTTCTACTGACCTCGTTTTGTATTCTTTTTAAAAAATTTGAAAAAAATTTCCTTATCTAATTTTTAAACCAAAGATTAAAACTGATGGCAATCTTCCAGGTATTCATGAATATTTCACTGTTAAGATACATTTCCAAAATTAAATGCAATTAGATGAATTATAAGCAATTCAGAGTTAAGAAAATGGGATATAATACAACATAGAATTGAATTATTATTAAAAATACACTAATGTTTATGTTATATTAGTTTCAAAAGACCCACACAATCCTGAGCCACCACATTAAAGAAATGATGAGTACTATTATTTTTGGAAGAGACTATAGGAAAATTGTTATGGATGTTCTTTGCTCAGAGAAAATTTTCAAGGGTACTTTCTGCTTTTGAAATATCCTGGGAAACTCAGTAGGTGAGTAGCAATGGTTGTAAAATTGTGCTTAAAATGGTGCTTAAAATTTCAAGTGGACGTGTCCAATATTTTTTTATTTTTGTTGTACTGAAATTTCAATTTAATATTGCTAAAGCCAAGAGCAATGGCACATATCTATCATCCCTTTCTTTGTGGATGCTTTGGAAGAGCCTCTGGGAGTATACCTAAAGGCATCTGTCACTAGCAGTCATAGTGAACACTTTTGGGATGCTCGGATGTGTTCATGATGGTTACTAAAGATGGCAGTAGACAAAATGTTATAGTCGCATATTAGATGAGTGCAAAATATGCTCTTGTAATAAAAATACATAATAATTTTTAAAAGTGTCATTCCTTTTCTTCACCTTTTCAATGGCTTCTGAAGTGATTCTTTTCAACTGCTTCAGCAAACTAACACATTGAGCTAGTCATGAAAATTTTAGTAGTCATCATTTTTGTGTCGTTTGTTTGTTTTTGGTCTAGATCTTTGTTTCTTTGGTTTAGGGGTGAAGAAGCTTCTACCAATCCTGGTTGGTAATTGTTTTGCAATGTATAGTCTTAGAGAGTTACCTGGGGGTGCTGAGGAGTCAAGCGATTTGCCCAGAGACACACAGTTAGTATGTGTTAATGATGGGACTTGGCATGACTCCAAGGTCAGCCCACTATCCACTGCACCACACTGCCTCTCAATGTTTTGTTAGTTAAAGTAATGATTTACTTATTTAAATTATCTTCTTAAACACTGAAGGTTATGGTCCCAGTATTCCGCAGTCTTGTTATCTCAGTGGGATCCTTCTTGTTAGGTGTTAAGTATCCCTGTTGAAATGATGCTTGGCTTTCTTTTGTTGGCCTTAGTATCATAGATGTATAAGCAGGAAAGGACTTTAAGCTATCTAGTTCAGCTCCCTTATTTCACAGATAGGGAAACCAAGGTTTATTGAGGTTAAATGACTTGTTTAAAGTCATTCAGGAAGTAAGTGAGATAGAGGTAGTATTCAAACCCAGGTTCTCTGACTCTAAATCATGTGCTCTTTCCACAGTATTAAATCGCCTCTTCCTTAATAGGTGTCTTTGACAGAATCATAAAAAGTATTGGAAGATATTTTAGAAATCATCTCATCCAATCTCCCACCAGGTGAAAGGGACCTCTGCAGCAGCGTCGCTGGCTAATTGTCATCTTGCCTTGGCTTAAAAACATGCAGTCATGGGGAACTCACCACTCAACCCAGAAAACAATGCACCAGCACCTTTATTTTGTATCAGCTTGCTCTTCTTCCTCATCATGTTTGACATCAAAAGCATTTCTCTTTAAGAGCATAAGGTTGATTCATCCTTATTAGCTGAGAAGTAGTGGTATCAAAAAAAAATTTGATGGCATATACTATACCATACTTATATGTTTTCCAGTTACAGGAAAATGTTGTGGGCATAAGCACCCCCTGAAGATCTTGCATGCCCTTTGTTGGAGCTTTGCAGTGAATTTTCTCAGACTATCCTTAAAGGCATCCAGTGACCTTCATGACTGCATTTTGGCCTGGTAACCCTGAGGAAGGCAGGGAATGCATACAGCTAAGGCAAAATCCTTAGGATGATTTGTCTGTAAATTGTGCTCTTGCTGCTCATGTCTTTGGTTCATGATGGAGTGGAACAGTATAAATCTATTGTTACTTGGTTTTCTGCACTGATGACTATTAGCAGCCAGCATATAATGGTACAACAGTGGGGAGAGTCTTGACTGTTTCTATATCAACATTCTCTGAACTAAAGTTGGCAGCCAGCATTTTCATTTTTCTCGCATGCTAATCATTAACCTCATGTGTCACACCCCTGCAGAGCACTTCTGACACCATTTCATGACATCCGTGAAATCTGATCACATTGGCCAATGATGTCTCCAATGTTGTTGTACCCCAGCGGGCTTGTCAAGTCCAGGGTGTTCTGCCGAAGGAATGGATCATTTCCCATGTGAATGTCTTAAAATCGGGCGAGCACAGCCTTAACAATGTCATCTTAGCAGAGACATAATACATTTGTTTTCATTCTAGCCCTGGAGACTGTGACCTTTCTCTCTTTTTCATTTTCTAGCACAGTCCTTCAAACACATAATTAAGAAAGAGTGAGTGACCCAAGGTTCTTTTGCCACTGCTTTGCTACTTTCCCAGGATTATGAGAAGTTGCTGTCACCAGAGTCAGTGCCATTGTGTTACTTTCCCCCTCAATTTGTGTCAGTCCTTGTAATTATTATATGTTAATTACTCCCCTTCTCACAATCTATGATCCAGACAAACTGACCTTCTTGCTATTCCTTAATACAAAATATTTCATCTCCTATCACCACACCTTTGAAGTGGCTGTCCCCTGTGCCTGAAATGCATTCTCATTTCTTCCTTCTGGAATCCCTTGTTTTCTTCAAAATTCTGTTTGAGACACTTTTTACCTGAATTTCAGATTCCCCTCAGCTGCTTGTGCTCTTCCCTCAAAAAATTTACTGTGAATTTATTTTGTATATGCTTAGTTATGTGCATATTCTCTCCCCTGATAGAATGAAAACTGCTTGAGGGCAGGGAGTATTTCATTTTTGTCATCACATCCCCTTCCTTACACACCTCTACATTCAGGTTGTCTGAAATTCTTTTACCTTATCATAATCTTTTATCACTATGTATTTCCATCTGCCTTCCAACCCTGTTCTTCATCCTCCCCATGACCTCCAATCCCACCATCCCTCCATTCTTTCCCAAGCCATCACCCCCACAATAGCTGCATTCTCTTTTCCTTACCTTGACCCTTTGATGGACCAGTTAGACTTTATGCTATCCTCCACGCTCAAGTCTTTTAACTCCGTGTCCTAGTACTGATCATGCCTTGCCAAAACTCAGCCTTGGATTACTCCTACCATCTACTACCTTTTCTCCTATTCATTTAAAATTTAAAAATCTCAAGGGATTTAAAAATCCCATCCCTCTGCAGTTTATGTTCAGCTCATTTACAAAGGCCTTAGTTGTCTGGGGCTCAGGAGGAGTTTTTCATGGAGATAGACAAAGGAATGAAACTATGCTGACTGGGTCCACTACAAAATTATGTTACAGAATCTCAACTGGGCCCTGGTGGCAGCAAGGCAGTCCTTTTACATCTTCCTAATCAATTCACTAACCCACTGACTCTATTCCAAAACTCAAAAAATGACTATATTGTCCCATAGTTGAGGAATACAGAAAAACCATTCAGTATACTGAATTATCTTTAGCTCAGGAATTTCATTTGAACAAGATCTAATGATTGTCATACTACACAATTATTTCATACTTATATTTTGCTTTATTAAACTAAGGATGAATTGAATTTAGTAAGTATTAAGCATGCCTCATCAGATGAAGCCCTGGGGATACAAAGACAGAACAAAAAACAGTCCCTACCCTCAAGGAATTTTACATTGTGGTGAGGGAATAAAACAAATAAGTGCTAGATAATTTAAGAGAAAGAACACTTACAACTTGGGTGATCGAGAGAAATTTCTCACCATAAGTGACATCTGAATTAAGCCTTGAAGGAAGCCAAGGATTCTGAGGGCAGGTGAAGAGCGACTACCTCCCAGGGCTGTGGGACAGTCCATGCAAAGGTGTTGAGACAGGAGAAGAAATGCCAACTCTGGGAAACAGCAAAAAGCCAAAAACAGTTTGCTGAAAAGTATAGTCAGATGAAATATGTCTAAAAAGAGAAGCAGAAGCCAGGTTGCAAAAGATTTCAAATGGCAAACTAAGAATTTAGGGTTTTATCTTAGAGGCGAAGCTAGGCAATACACATTTATTAAGTGTTTATACATATTGTGCTAAGCACTAGATATACAAATATAAATAAAAAGATAGTCCCTGCCCTGAAGGAGCTTATATTCTAATGTGGGAAAACCACACAGAAAGGAGAACTGAAAAGGGTATGGGAAGTGGGGGTGAAAGGTAGCCCCAGAGAGGCATGGTGTCTAGAAGGCTAGAAAGTCAAAAAGCATAAGCAGCAAGGGAATGAAGTTTGGCTGGCCTGGACCTCTCCCCAGAATCAGTGACTCAGGAGGAACTCAACAGCGTGAGAAGGAGACCTGCCTGCACAGGGTTGTTCCAGGGTGAGGAGGCCCCAGGAGCTAAGCGAAGTTCCATGGCAAGGTAGCAGTTGAAGCATGGTAGCAAAGTCCAGGAAGGATTAGAAGCAATGGGGAAACAATTGAAATTTCTTGATAAGGGGAATGGCCTGGTCACACTAAGAAGCTTATTTTTGGCAACTGTTGGGGAGGTGGATTGGAGAGACTAGAAAGGAGAGACTGGGGTGGGGAGAAGGAGGGAACTTGAGGCCTCAAGGCCATGTGTGGCCTTCTCGGTCCTCGGGTGTGGCCTTTTGACTGAGTCCAAGTTTTACAGAACAAATCCTTTTATTAAGGGGATTTGTTTTGTGGATTCAGTCAAAGGGCCACACCCCAGGACCTAGAGGGCCACAAATAGCCTATGTGTAAGGAGACAACTTAGGGAGGCTATTGCAATAGTCCAGGTGAGAGATGATGAGGTCTTGGGCATGTGAAATGAAAGCCAGGGATGGATAAAGAGCTATTTCCAACATAGAACTGACCAGACTTGGCAACTGATTGGAGGTGAGGGGGAAAGAGAATGAAGAGCTGAGTCTAACACAGGTTTTGAACTTAAATGGCTGGAATGATGTTGGTTCTCCAAATAAAAATATGAAATTGTATATGATTTTAAGGGACAGCTTTAAGGAAAGAAGATAATGATTTCTGTGAGTCTGAAAAGCCTACCATCCTTGTATAGGTTCTCAACTTGTACTACAATAACTACCTCTTTAACAGGTTTTTCCATCTCTACTGCACACACACACACACACACACACACACACACACACACCCCAATCCTTCCCTAACATCACTGTCTTAATGCACAGATCTGGGCAAGTCACTCCTATGCTCAAAACAAACAAATAAACAAAAAAACCTATCACTTCTCAGGGCAGATATGGGAAAATCTATTTAGGAGGCCAGGTGGTAATAAGAACTTGTATCAGGACTGTATTGGTGAGAATAGAGAGGACAGTACTGATGCAAGTATTACAGTGCTGAGGAATTGTGCGTAGTCACCAATTAGATCTAAAAGGTGAGTGACAGAAAAGAGCCAAAGATAACACCATAATTGCAAAGCTGGGAGAATGTTTGAATTCTCATGCTATAGACAAAAATAATGAAGTCAAAAGGGAAAATAATTTAAGATCTAAGGGGAACGGTCATAAACTCATTTTTAGACATCTTAAGTCTGAGGATTTTGGTGACAAATCCAAGTGGAGATGTTCTATAGTCTAGGGCTCAAGGGAGGAGTTGGATCTCCGTCTATGGTTATAATAGTTGAGTGTGACAGGTTTGCGAAATACCTTCCATATATGAGTTCCTTAATTTGACCCTCATAACAACCCTGGGAGGTAGGCACTATGGGTATTGTGATCCCTGTTTTAGGGGATTCTGAACAATTCTGAAGCTCAGAGATGTTAAAGGACTTGTCCATGGTCATGTGACTACAAAGTATCTTCCTGACTCCAAACCTAACTCCCCTTCTTTCCCTTTCTCCTCCTTGTTCCCCACCCCCAATCTGGACCCAACCCCCAACTGAATCAGAGGTCAGTTTGAGCCAGAGCCTATCACGCCTCTAAAAAGGTATAGGGCTCTCACTACCCCATAGCACTGGCTGATGAGTTGGCTCACAAGGTTGAGGGTGCATGCCTGAATGGTATTTCATTCTTAAACACTGCAATGTGGAATGTGAAAGAGAATTCCAAGCAGGGCTGCCAACTTTCCAAAGGCTCTGGTCTGCTTCCAGCTTTTTGTAGACTTGAAGCCTCTTAAGTCTCCTCTCGGCCTTCACTTCTCCAAAATAAATAGTCTGACTTCTTTTTTACTTTTCTTTATAAATTCTACTTTTCAGCTTGCTCTGTCTCTTCCTCTGTCTCTCTGTCTCTCTGTCTCTGTCTCTCTGTCTCTCTCTCTCTCTGTCTCTCTCTGTCTCTCTGTCTCTCTGTCTCTCTCTCTCTCTCTCTCTTTCATCTCTTGTTCAAGTTCATCTCATTCTTAAGTGGCAGAGCCAAGTGCTTTAGTAAGATTTTAAGCAGGATGAACTAGGATGAAGACCACAACATATGGCCTGTTCAGAGTCATGGTTGCTTATTTTTTTTTCACTACATGCTTTTAAAATGGTTCATGTTCAGCTTTGGTACACTGTAACCCCTGATTGGTTCATGTTCAGCTTTTGTTATACTGTAACCCCTGAATGTTTTTTCTTACCACAATTTCAAATAGCCATTCATAATCCTTCTTGGATATCTGTGATTGGTTTTCACCTCACAAATTTTGATGACAGTGATGGTTGTTTCAATAAACCTGTAGCCAATAGGCTTATTTTGGGATTGATGTTTATACTGAATTTCATTTCCCTTCCAAAAATATTCTGAAGAACATTATAGTGTAAAAATCACTGCCTTGAGTCAGAGCACCTGAGTTCAAATCCTGCCACTGATACTTACTAAGTAGGAGACCTTGGACAAAGCACATAATTTCCCCAGGCCTCAGTTTCCACTTCTGTAAAATAAAACGTCCAGACTAAATGACCTTTGTGGTTCCTTTCAGCATTATGCCCATGATCCCGTGATGCTTTTGCAGCTTTGTCTCTTGGATTGCCTTTAAAGGCAAGCCATTAAGACTCTCTTTGCCTGAGTTTTCCAATTCTGTTGTTACTTCGATTCTGGCTCTTTTCCATCCGTTCTTTTAACTTTGAATGTGGTCATCTACTCATCTCAAAAGGTGTCAAGAACCTCCTCGTTAAGTTATGGTTCTCTGTGATGCCCAGAGGTGAGGACTGTCTGCTTCCCTACTCAGAAAAAGCCTAGCTGAACATAGAGAAATGGGATGAGAGCATGGGGAAAAGAATGGGAATGGCACTTGATTATATCTAACACAATGACAGGAATTAGTAGACAATCCACAGATGGTATGTTGGGAGCAAGGAGCCAGAATTTTGGAGAGGAAGAAGAATAACAATAAGTCAGATAAAGATTTTGTTCCAGTAGCCATTCTATTCAATTATTGACTTGGATGATGGTCAACTTTCTAAGAAACTGAGGTTTTAGGTTTTATTGTCTAACTGTAAAAGTAGTGAATGTGTGATGTAGGTTTCCAAGCGTTATATTAATGCCTACAATTTGCACCTGAGAATAACATATACATTCGTACCCTCTGTTCATGAGTTTTTTCCAGCATGGGGTGGTGGAAAGAACCTTGGAGTCAGAAGACCTGATTTCAAGTCTCAACTTCAGTATTTACTAGCTTTGTGAGCCTTGGAAAATCACTTATTCTCTCTTTGCCTCAGTTTTCTCATCTCTAAGATGGTGGTGATACAGTACTCGAAGTACCTACCTTAGGGATTTGTTGGGAGGAAAGCACTTTGTAAACCTGATAGTGCCGTAGATGTAGAAATGGTGCTAATAGGAAAATACATTTCCTGTGATGCTGTAGACTGAAGAAAGCACACCCTCCTCCTCCTCCTTCCTACCCTCCCACCCCACCACCCCCCCACCAGAAAATAAGGAAAGAAGAGAGGCAAGAGAAGTTTCCAAGGGAATGGCAGATGTGAATAGAAGCTATCTTTTAGGGCAAGCAGTGGAAGGTTCCTAAACCAAAGTAGGATTTGTGGGTTCTAGGCTAGGCAGGAATACAAAGGTCATGTATTGGTGAACAGAAGTACCTGAGGCTTCCTGAACCATATGACATCCATGGAAGTTGTACCAACCTGATCGGGTTGTGTAGATGAACAAGAGTCCAATGGACACAGATTTGAGGATAATGACTTAACTACAAAGTGTACTGAGACTGAGGGTGCAGAAATGACAAGGACATTGCCTTGGAAGTACCTGGACTGTCTAACCAATATTCAAGCTGACATAGAATGTCCCTGGGCAAGAAGGCTTCTCGTGTAGCTCGGCTGTATCTGTTAGCCCAAGGCTTTGTGCTGTTTTTGAGACAGCCTAGTGCTCAGATCAGAGAATGTATTATTATAAGTTGTACCGTATGCAGTCATAATATATAATGCTATGTAATATATTCTGGCATGTGATCCATATGTGTGTCTGGGCTAAATTGCAAGTGACTATATTATATACAGTTTAATGAATGTTGTTTAATATGCACCTAAAACCTGTACATGTGTACTTAATTTAGATTAAGGGACCACAGATTCTCTAACCAGAGGAGAATGTAGTGGATATGACAACAGCAGGAAAAGACTACATTTTCCAGAATGCTACGGCCAGACAGTGTTTGGCAGAAAGCACTAAGCAAGTGTGGCTAAGAAAATAAAGAACCATATAGAATAAAAAAAGGGATAGAGAGAGGCTTCTGGGAGAATGGCAGATACAGGAAGCAGTTGCCTTTAAGGCAAATAGTAGGTTCCTAAAATGAACTAGGATCCATAGAGACCCTCTCTATCCACAGCCCTCCCCCTCCCCACTCCTCACCCCCACAAAAACTCCTCAGGTTTGTATGATAGTGATGCAGAAGGAGAAAAGAACAGGGGCAGCAGTATGCTGGTCCTTATTCTCCTGAACTTTTTAAATATATTTAAGACTTAAATTTGAAATCTTAAGGGAAAAGAAATTATAAGGATATATCCCGTCTTCAAATAAACCACTTGAAAATCACCTCTCCTTATTTCTCATAGAGATTCTCACACACAGCAGAATCTGACAAAGTAAGGGAGAGTTGTCAAATCTATATTTCAGTTAATATTGACATTATTATTGCTTTGTAACTCTAGACAAATCATCGTCCTTGGATGAGCATCTCAAATACTAAGAAAAGTTGCTGAAGGTGGAGCCAAAACAAGACCCAAATACTGGGAAAGTTCCCTTTCTACCTGTCATCTCCCCTGTCTACAATCCCACTGTTAGCTGGTTACAGTGAAAATATCGTGGTGAAGTGGGAAATCTTTCAGCTGTTTGGGTTGCGTAACTGCTAATTACACTGAGATCTGGCTTCACATTTGTATTGTAGTAGCCAGTTAATATTTTCCATATAACCTTCCAAAATGAAATAAAATGGATTAAGTTTCAAAATGGTGTTTGTTAGAACTATAATTGCTAATTTTGATGCCTGTGGCAAGCAGCACAGAACATACTTCAAATTGTCTTACGATTTGTGACTTTTAAATTAATAGAAATGATTGAGATAAATTCAACTGAAAGGGAGGGGAAATGGTAGAAGAGAAGGGATATTTTCATGTTAAATATATATGTAAGAATGTATATATCCACATATGTATATATATATAATACACACACACACACACACACACACACACACACACACAGAGAGAGAGAGAGAGAGAGAATTTGCAAAGCAATTTATAATTATCTTACTTTCCTCTCACAAGAACCCTGGGAGACAGGTGTGATTATTAACCCCATTTTACAGATGGAGAAATGGAGGCAAACAAGTTAAGCAATTTGCCTGGGGTCACACAGCTAGTAATCTGAGGCCAGATTTGAATGTAGGCCTTCCTGACTCCAAGTCCAGCACTCTATCCACTGCACTATCTAGCTGCCTCTTACAAAGTAGACTGAATATGCAACTGGCTTTTTCCCAGGAGAGAGAGTATCTACTTCTTTAAATCCTCGTCTGGAAAGTTTATAATTTGGAAGAAACTGAATGAAGAGAGTATTTTGCTTTTCTCTTATAGACAAAGTATTGAAACCCCATGGTGGTGAAATGCAGTGACCCCTAGTTTAGGAGCAGAGGCAGAGAAGCCAGGGTACCTTTGACTCAGCTGAGAAGGATCTATTATTTCTTCCATTCTGCCCTGCCCCCAGGGTGGATGAACCCTTTGCCAGCCTCATTTGATAACTGTAGGGAGACCAGAGAACTTCCAAAGCAAACACTTACAGAGACTGTTCTTTCAGGACTCTATTCTAAGAACCATTGTACATTGGACTGTGTTTTATTGTAAAGTTCATTCCCTCTCTCTCTCTCTCTCTCTCTCTTTCTCTCTCTCTCTCTCTCTCACGAGCACACACACACACACACACACACACCCCATATCCCCAACCCATCGAAAAAGAAAAAAAAAGTATTAAGTGCTTCTAAAGAACTTTGACTCTGGCATAGAATGATCAAAGTATTTATTTGTAGGGTGAAAGAAGTCTATTAAAAAATAAATCTTCTGGAAACATGCCTGGAATGTTGCTATAAACAGTATATTGTCTTCTTGTCCTTATTCATCATGTTTATGATGGTAGATAAAGTGATTCTGTTTTCCTTTGATTAAAAAGTTCAAGCTAGGACAGGATTTGGGTTGGTACAAAGAGGTCAATTCCCGGAAGCCTTGCAGGTGATAATGCTTCAAAAAAAACAAGACAGAAGAACAGCTGTCCCTGAATTCTGTCACAGCCCAGGCTCATTTCAGATGTTTATGAGAGTTTTTCTGAAGGTATCTGTGTCCAAGCTAAAATTAAATGTATTCTCATTATGCTAAGAAATCCAAGATTGCTAAAGTTCCAGATTCTGTTTGAATGCATTCAGTCAAAAAAGAAAGAAAACCACAATGCTCCTAGATTTATCAGTGTCCTGATGCTGCCATTGTGGTTACTTCTGCTGTATTTTTCTCAAGTTTAAAATTGTCATTTTAGTTGTTAATTTTACACTAGGTGCAAATGACAATCATCATTATTGTGCTTTGTCCAAAATTCATTATAAAGGGTCTAGCATTGTTTTTGTAAGTTCGTAGGTTGCTGTACACCATAATAGAAAGCTATACATCTGGGTGTGTGTTTAAAGGCCATGGGCTTCTTTGAATAGGAAATATTGGGCCTTTATGATGTAAATAAGTTTAAACTCAATTCAACAAGTACTTATTAAGTATCTACTGTGTTCTAGGCATTGTGCTAACGTTGTGTGATGATCAACTAGATAGCCTCAGCAATACAGTGGTCCAAGACAATTCCAAAAGACTCATGATTCAAAATGCTATCTGCATCCAGAGAAAGAACTATGGAGTCTCAAGGCAAATTGAAGCATACTACTTTCACCTATTTTGTTTTTTTTTTCTTTTCAGTTTTTCCCCTGTTCTGTTTCTTATTTCACAACATGACCAATGTGCAAATATGTTGAACATTATTACACATATGTAACCTGTATCAGATTGCTTGCTGTCTTGTGGAGGGGGAAGAGAAGGGAGAAAAATTTGGAACTTGAAATCTTATATAAAATGAATGTTGAAAACTATCTTTACATATAATTGGAAAAAATAAAATATTATTTACACACATAAAAAAGGTACTGTGCTAGATGCTGAGATATAAAGGAAAAAATGAAACCACCCCTGTCCTCAAGGAGCTTCCATTCTAACGTCTTTAATGTTTCCATTTTGGAGGTAATTTCACTGGATTTCTCCTACTGCCTTAAACAAGGTGAAGCTCGTTTTCTTCTCTATATCAATATTAGCATCCAGGAAATAGAATTTTATGTGATTGGGAGTGTTCATGGGCCACTCTTCCCTTTCTGTCTCTGCAGCTTTTGGAAAGAACTAACAACACTTTTGAGGAATCAGACTCCAGTGCCACGAAGAGCCCACTGCACTTAGCTGTAAGTGAAACAACATCAGCAGCTTTGCCCATCACAGACAACTAGACATTTTTTCAGGCTTTTAAAATTAATGAAACCTGAAACTACGATTTAATAGAGGGAATGAAACTTTTAAGATGGCGTCTCATCTAATTCATTTGAAAAACTAAGTTGCTTGTGATGTCTAATAGTGAAATAATGTCAAATATTCAATATTAAAATTAATCCCTTACACATGTATACACATGAGTACAGGTGTACATGCACATGTATACATACACGTACGTGTGTGTGTGCGTGCGCGCGCATGCAAAACCTGAAGTTAGATAGACATTGTGGTATAGTGGGTAATCATCTATAAAGCCAGCAGAATCTGGTTTCAAGTCCCATCTCTGACTGCATGACCCTGGGTAATTCATTTAACTCTAGACAATTCTATAGGACTATAAATTGCTGAGAAGGTGCCAACTTGCATTTTTAGAGTGAGTTTCCTCCCTTTGGAGTTCCTTTACCAATGATAATGCAGGTCAATTCCCCATATTTTTGAAGTATGAACTCACAGAAACTGGCTTATGAAAAGACTAGTACAATTAATTTTTTGTGCTTAGAAGCTCAAACACTTGTACTGAAACACTCAAAACATGCACAACATGTTCCAATACAAATTTGTGAGAATAAGATGAGATGTGTATGTTTGGAGTAGTTTGTTTGTCCTGCTACTTGAAAGCACACTTTCAAAGGTGAGCTGCAAATCCCACTACTCATGCCAGTTCTTACCATGGAACTGTCATCCCTCTTGTACCCTATAAGGGTCACTCTTTTTCCACCAACAAGCCAAGGTCAATAGAGTCTGTCCCTTCAGGTTCCTAACTGCTACCACCTGTTCTCTGTGTCTTTATTTCCTTATTCCCATCTGGCCACAGGAAAGGAAATGGCTTATATCCAGATAACACATAACGCTCCTCAAGTTTTTGTTCATTAATAGCTTTACTTTAATGCCTTCTCCATTGTTTTTTTTTCTTTTTGGAGACTGAACCTCCCTAGTTCTTCCAGGCTTCCAGGCAAGTGTGAGAGTAGTGGACACTCCAGGGCACGGTCCCACTGTCTATCAGCACAGAAGTTTTGACCTTCTCTATTTCTGACCTGGACCCATTTACCTCTCCTTGAGCAGCCTTTTGGCCCAGGGTCTCAACATATTGATGCCAGACATTCTATCTCCTGAGATTTAATCCCATGTTATTAATTGCCTGTTGAACATTTCAAACAAGATGTCTCAGTGATACCTTGAGCTTAATGTGTCCAATACAGAACTTTTTCTCTTTCTTCATAGACCCAACTCTCTTCTAAATGTCCAGATTTCTATCAAAGGTCTCATCATTCTTTTTCTCCCTTCTTTTTCTATCCATTCCTCACACACCCCGCCCCCTCCAACCTGCTTTAATTCCATGTTTATACCATCTTACTTACAATGAAGGAAATGAAGAAGGGAAGGAAGTAAAATTAAGGAGAGCCAGTTTGTTCAGGGGCTACTTGGATGTTACATGCCATCTGTAAAAGAAGTGATCCTTAGCTCTCTGTCTCCTTTATTTGATCCCTTTCTGATAAAAGAAAATAAAAACACTCACTGTGATTGCCCAAACGTCTTTGGTATGGATGGCAGAAAGGGGAAAACTGTCTAGTCCCCTAGGTGCACTAGTCACTCAGTATGTGCTTTTCAGTTAACTGGCCCCAGCAAGTGAAATGGTTTGATGCCCCTGTGCTTAGTAAAACCCAAAGACTGGTGTAGGCAGTTTAATAACAACTTTGAGTGACTAAATAATTTTGACTATTATATCAAATTAACTACAAAGGATATATGAAGGAAGATGGTATCTCCATTCAGAGAAAGAAGTAATAAATAGAAGTCTGTATAGAATGGTTTGAATATATATATATATATATATATATATACACACATGTACATATTTTTATTTAGATATAGATATAGATACACACACATACATATTTGTATGTAATGGTAGCTATCTCTAGGGTGGGGGGGAGAGAGGAAAGAAAAAAGGGAAAAAAAACTCCAAAGACTAGGAAAGGGAAAAGGGGCAGGATTATGTGTTTATATTAATATGCACAGCCCCTAGAATAATATCTCATTGATTCATTCATCAGCTCTTTATTGAGCATTGTGCTAAGTTCAAGAAGATTGAGGGAGTACAAAAATGACACACACCTAAACCTCACAAAGCTTAGTAGTATGTATTAAAATATCTAGATATATAATCTGAATTGAATGCAAATAAACACTTAGAATTGAGGCATGATTATTGAGTAGTCATCTATTTGACAAGCATTTATTATATAGCTTCTGTGTGCAGAACACTGTGCTAGTTATTAGTGGGTGATACAAAACGTGAATAAGATACAATCCCTGACCTTGTGGAGCTTATGTAATAGTTGAACAAATGAATAAACAAATGCTTTAGGGGGAGGAGAAAGGGCATTTGGGGAGTTGATTGGACACATAAATACCTAAATTCTTTTTTGGCACCAGCTATTAGTGACATCATCCTTCCTAATATAGAGTTCCTAGGGCAACCTTCCCTTTTATTCTGTTAGGGGTGGCTTTGGGAGGCATATAGAGCTATCATTCTCCTAAATAAATCATTAATGGTCATCGTAGGACTCAATTTGGAAGGTTTACTGTCTAGAATGCCAATGCATAGCTAGTGTGAGATGGCTGAAGCTTTATCTTCCAGGGCATTAAAATCACTTGAAGTCCTTTGCAACATAGAAAGGGCAGGTAGGTGGCACAGTAGATAGAGCACTGAACCTGAAGTCAGGAAGACTCATCTTCATGAGTTCAAATCTGGCCTCAGATACTTATTAGGGGTGTGACCCTGGGCAAGTCACTTAACTCTGCCTCAGTTTCCTCATCTATAAAATGAGCTGGAGAAGGAAATGGAAAACCACTCCAGTATCTTTGCCAAGAAATCTCCAAAGGGGTTCATGAAGAGTCAGATAGCACTGAAGCAACTGAACGATAACAGCAGCGTGGAAACAACATTCTAACCTAGTTAGCAAGAATAGCTAACTAACATAGGAAGCTACCAGGATGAAGGAAAAGGGGAGTGCTTTTTCCATTCTGACATGTCTCCATTTCCCCAGCCTTCACCCAGGTGCCCTGAGGCCTCAGTCTCTTGTGTGATCACTCCACTTACCTCTTTAACTGAGCACATACTTGATACCACTTGATGTCCAGTATTTTCCTGAGCTGCAAAAATTACCGCTGTGTTAGCATGTGCTTTCTCTTACCTTTAAGTCAGAGTTAATATGCTTTGCCTTGAAGTTAAGTGAATTTCACAGTCTTCAAAAAATTCACTATTTTTCTCAGTTTTTTTTTCTTCCAAAAATCATTTAGTAGTTTATACTTAATGAACTTCAGATTAGGAGATATAGTAGAAAAAAATCAGTGGGGTGGAAGTCAGGAGACTTGAGTACTTCTCCTGGTTCTTCCTTTAATTATCTGTGTGGCCTTGGACAAGTCACACAATTTCTACGAGCCCCATTAAACCCCTAAAGAAAAATCTAATTGTAATGTATTATGCTAACTTCCTTTGTACCCTGCATCCCCTAAATCTTCTTTTTACTTGTGCATCTTTCCTCAGTTGACTTTAAATTGGACAGCTTAATGGGCAAGCTGTGATATATAAGATATGTTGTTTCTTTTCTGGCTTAATTGTCTGCTTACATCATCCCAGGCCTAACCTCAATCAAATTAACAGAAGAAAAATTTGCCTAAATATTTATTATCTTTGTTATAGAGGATGATAAGAACAAAAACAAACAAACAAAAAAAAAACTTTGCATGGTGGGAACCAGTATGTGTTTGGAAACATGTAAAGATGTTTAAATATATGTATGTTATTTCAGGTTGGGGAGAGTGCCAAGTTTAGGCCTAAACTAGGTGAAATTTGGGTTTCAATGTTACTCTATGTAAGTTTAAACTTCTTAAAACGCTGTCTTATACTTCTGTTCTTATAGTCCATTCAGATTCCAATGACTTCTCCAGAAGTTTACTTCAAAATGTCTGTAGTTCTTTTATACTCTTTGAGCAAGGACACTTAGATGCAAAATCTTTCTTTGATCTTCAGATAACTTCAGTGTTTATCTTTTTGAAAGCATTGTATCTCCATGGATCATAGGATCATAGATTTAGAACTGGAAGGAACCCTAGAAACCATCTAGTCCAACCCCCTCATTTTACAGATGAAGAAACTGAGGCCCAGGGAGGTTAAGTGAGTAAGTAAGTAAGGTTACATAGTACATTTCAGAGCTTGGATTTGAGCCCAGGTCCATTGACTCTCCAAATCCAATGCTCTTCTCTCTATGCCATGATAGCTTAAAATAATGTATTTGAAGTCATGAACTTAGACCCTTAAGAATTTATTTTAGGACCTTTAAATGTCTTTAAGGGGAAAGACCACTAAACTTAGAAGCAGAACTGTAACTATAAGAAAAATACATTTTTTTTTGGTCTGAGGCAGCACAATTTCCAGGGTAAGCCACATAAAATGTCCCTCATCATCTTTTAAAGCTCAGACACAGGGTCCATGAGTGGAGATGAGGTTCAGGTATGGGAAGAGGCAGGTTTGAGGGCACTGCTAGCATGGGAAGGAGTTCCCATGGGATGTGGCCTCCAGGAGGAGAACGAGGAATATATGGTTGCTTCCAATTTTAAACAATTCTTTTCAATGACTGCATAATTAAGCTCTCTTGTTTTTTTAATGTTACTTAGAGACAGCAAATGCTTTCATTTTCCTTGAAATTTGTTTTCTGGGGCCAAAGCCACTGTTGACCCACTCTAGTTACAGCTCTGCCTAGAAGTGACATGATCTAGATACCAGTTTCCTCTTACTGGCTACCTGACTTTCCGTTTGTAGGCACATGGTTCACAATACCATGGAAGAATTTTTTTTTTTAAGTAAAGAAATTCCTTCCCAAAAGATCCATATAGATTCTCATTTAGAATCGTAAACCAACAGATCCTCCCTTCCAAGCCGTTGTTTCTGGGCCTTCCTTCCTCCTCTCGTATTTCCAAAGCGCCCCCTCCCCTAACAGATGGTGGAAAAGAGCAAGATGAACACCTTCAGTTGGAGCAGCTAGGTGGTGCACGGGACAGAGCACCGGCCCAGGGGGACAGTGAATGGAAAGGGAAGCATCAAGGTTGAAAACCTGGGTTACTGAAAGAATAAAAATGCCCTCTACAGAAAGAGGGGATTTAGGAAGTGAGTGGAGTTTAGGAAGGATGAGATATAATGAGCTCTGTTTTGGAAACGTGTTCCCTCAGGAGACATTATTCATGTTGAGGAGGGGAAATGGTCTTAATATCTGTATCTGCTGAAGTGATTGTGATAAAGGCATTTTAAATCACTATCCAACTGTTAAATATTCAACTTAGATGGCTGTCTTCCTAGGTGATGTTATTATAAAGATACATAATTAATAGATGTCACTAACAATATTCAAAAGCTGTCAGTTTACTAAATTGTGCTTCTTTGGGAGGGCTAGGCTGAGCTGGCTGAGCAGAGCTTATTCATGTCCTATAATAGGAGGCAGAACATTTTTTTAAAATAGGGTACTGCTTAATGTAAATAATATTAGTACAGAGCTCCTAATTCCTGTGGGCTCCTTTTGACACTATTGTTTATTTAATCAGTCTGAGCCCTTTTGTCCCTTTAGTGAATAAGATCCTGTCCCAAAGGTAGTAAGGGCATTTGAGGGGTATGTAGAAAGCATGGATCTCTACTGGCCAGCCTCCTGCTGCAGTCCGCTAATGGGCTTCAACTTGCCTGGTGAGAGAGGCTAGAGAGAAGTCCCAGTTCCCATCATGGAGGCAGGTCGGTGTACTATATAGAACGATGGGCCTGGAGTCAGGAAGATGTGGGTTTAAATCCTGTCTCAGCACTTATGCGATGTGGATCACCCAACCTCTCAACCTCAGTTTCCTCATTTGCAAAATGGTGATAATATTAATACCAACTTATGTGATTGTAGTGAAGATCAAACGAGATAATGGCGGGAAAGTACATTGCAAACCTTAAAGTGCTATACAAAAGCCATTGTTACCACGAATAGCTTCTCTGCTCTCCATTCTTCCCTCTTCTTCCTCCCTCTTTTCTTCACTCTCTGTTTCTTTTTTCCTTTTTTCCTCTCTATTCATGGGCCTCCTCTCAATGAGATAAGCCAGGGCTCAACTCCATTTGTATAACGCTTTTCTCATTAGAGAAAACTGAGAACTCCATGCTCTGTGCCTTAGCAAGGGGTAAGTCTTTGTCTTCTAACTTCTGGCTTCAAGAAAGAAGACACGTGGTTCCATATTCTGTTCAAGGATATCCCTAAGGGGAAAGTCTCTAGGAAGAAACTGACACGTAGGGGAGCCATCAGCACCTACATCATGTGTGCTTCTTCCCAAAGTCTTTCTCTCCCTGAAGAGATTCTGAAACCATTTATCTTTTGTCTGCTTTTCTTCTCTTGAAGCTAGAAGCCAGAAGGCAAAGCTCTCTCTTCTCCCAAGCTCAAGCATGCACATCGTCGAGTAATCGATCTCCATCAATGGGGAGAGTTTTATGCAAGTGGCTTTGAGCTCCTGAATCATAAGTATGGGAGACAGAGTAGCTTGAGTCCTGGTCAACACTTTAGTTCTATGACCTTGGGCTACTAATCTCGTACCAGTTTCCTGTTTAAAAAGGGAATCATCATACCTACCCTGACTCCCTTTCAGATTTTTGTGAAGAAGACTATTTTTAAACCCTATGACCATTATAGAATGTGAATTATTCACAGGATCACACATGTAGAGCTAGAAGGAAACTTAGAAGTCATTTAGGCAAACTTCCTCATTTTATAACTGAGGAAACAGAAGCCCAAGAGGTTAATTGACCTACTCGAGGTCTTACGGGTAGGCTTACTTACAGGTAAATAGCTAGAGAAGGAATTTGAACTCAGTAATATTTGCAAAGTGTATTAATAGCCTTTGCAAATATGTAACCTTTTTATTTAAATAGTCAATGCTCTTTTCTTAAAAATAATAATTTTAAATGCTATGGGACCCCTTAGAGTCTCAAAAGATTACAATATGGCCTAAATTCTGTTCAATTTCAACAAACATTAAGTACCCGGTATGTGCATGAGGGAGAGAAAGTTTTTGTTTTTGTTTTTGTTTTTTAAGGACAGTGGTCCTACCTTTACGGAGTTTACATGATGTGTAAGGTAATAGTATGCTAAATTGAAGGATCAGATGATTTTCTTCTCTCCTCCCTCTCCTTCACATTCTGATTTAAAAATAAAACCTAAAGACATAAAAAAAAAATCCTACCAGTGTGAATCCTACAGACATGTAGACTGGCTCCCACATTTATTTAGCTAATACCATACTTTGGGCACGTGATTTATTGATATAGGAGAACTGGAATTCTCATTATAACTTTAATATGCTGTTTTTCTTGTATCCAAATGGTTCCTTCAGTGGAATACTAACAGCTCCTTCCAAGATTGCTGTTTTGGGACAGCAGCATTGCACGTTATAAGGAGCATAGTTTGGGAGTCAGAGGACCTAAATTTCTGTGCAACTTATGAGGTAGTTTAACGTTTCTAAGCCATCATTTCCTTATGAAGAAAATAATACTCATACTATCTTTGTCACAGAATGACCATGGGAAAAGCACTTTCCATAAATGTTAAAGTACTAAGCAAACATGAGTAGTTATGATACTCTGATAGATTCTTCTGTGTTCTTATAATTTCTTGTTTAGTCATTTCAGTTGTATTTGACTCTGTGACCCTAAACCGTTTGAGGTTTTCTTAGCAGAGATACTGGAGTATTTTGTCATTTCCTTCTCCAGCTCATTTTACAGATTAGAAAACTGAGACAAATAGTGACTTGCCCAGGGTCACACCGCTCGTAAGTGTCTGAGGCCAGATTTGAACTCAGAAAGACGAGTCTTCCTGACTCCAGGCCGGGCTGTCTATCTACGGCACTCCTAGCTGCCCTACAGTGTTCTTACAGTGTGCTGTACATTACTGAGATTTTTTGGTTTCTTAAATGTCTTTGGTTCCATCTTGCTAGGCCTACAATGGCCATCATCAAGCCTTGGAAGTACTTCTGCAATCCCTTGTAGACCTGGATATCAGGGATGAAAAGGGCCGAACAGCTCTGGACCTAGCTGCCTTTAAGGGACATGCAGAATGTGTGGAAGCACTTATCAATCAAGGAGCGTCCATCTTTGTGAAAGACAATGTAACCAAAAGAACCCCACTCCATGCCTCTGGTAGGTGCTGCCTTTTCTTGGGAGAGGAGGGGAGGGGACAGGATGGGTAAAGTTGTTTCTTTGGTGGATTGGTGGGTTACCCTGGCTATATGGCTTGCCTTGTGGTTGGCATAAGCATATTGTTACCTCTTCTTATCCCCAGAGGAATTAGTTCTATTCCTCTGTTTGTTCAGATCTTTTCTCTTTCTGGTCATTTTTTTTTCACTTTCAGGTATCAGTCATAAAATGAAGAACAGTAAGGGAGGTGCCTAGCAATTCATAGTACGGGATAATAATAATGTTCACTAGAATTCATTGAGTGCTTTAAGTTTACAAAATACTTTACAAATATTATTTCATTTTATCCTCGCAATAACTGTGGGAAGTAGATGCTAGCTATCCCATTTTTATGATGGGGAAACTGAGGCAGACTGAGGTGTCTGAGGCTGGATTTGAATTCAGGTGTACCTAACTCCATATATAGTACTTTACCCACTGCAACACCTCGGGGTCAATATGTATGGCCCCAGAATGTCTTATGCCTAATGCTTAGTGGATAATGAAATTAATTTGAGAGATTAATACAAGGGAGGTATCATCAAGAAAATCATAATGTTGGGGCATCTAGGGACTCAGTGGGTAGAGCACTAGGACTGGAGTCAGAAAGACCTAAGTTCAAATCAAGCCTCAGACACTGATGAGCTGTGTGACCCTGAGCGAGTCACTTCCTCTGCTTGCCTTAAACCACTGGAGAAGTAAATGGCAAACCACTCCAGTGTCTTTGCCAAGAAAACGCCATACAGAGTCATGAAGAGTTGGACACAAAAGAACAACTGGACAAATGTGCCAGCGCTTTACAAATATTTTCTCATTTGATCCCTACAACAATCCTGAGAGGTGGGTGCTACAAATTATCCCCATTTTACAGTTGAGGAAACTAAGGTGAACAGGGTAAGTGACTTGTTCAAGGTCACACATCTAGCAAGTATCTGAGTTCAGACTGAACTCAGGTCTTCCTCACTCTAGGCCCAGCACTCTTACCGTGCCACCTAGCTGCTTAATTGAGTTTGTAAGGGTGTACAGTATGTAAGGTGGAATTAACAAGTGAACTACATTGATGGAAAGGTAGGCCGTGTTCAAAAGAAACAGAGAGATAGAAGGGGCCATGACATAGTATTGTCTATGAAGAGGATCGTCTGTTTAGATATGGCTGTGCCACAAAGGGAGGCATCCTCCAAAGCATTTGAGAGAGGAAAAAAGGGAAAGAAACTGAAATGATATTAACTAGAGAAATATATTACAGCCCACCCTAGCCAGGTGGAGGAAATAGATCATACATTCCTAATATAATTCCCAGAAGCAAAAATGATAGAGGCAAGGGATTCCCACAGCCTGGGTGTCTTCTGGAAACCTAACTCTACTAAAAACAGAGTAACTGATAAATACTTGGTCTGCTTTGCTAATAGCGGCAACCCTGAGAAGGCTGGGAAGGTAATAAGGACTCTGGACCGAATTCTGAGCAATTCAGTTCAATAAATCAATAATCATTTATTAAATACCTGGTACGTGCCAGACCCAAGACAGTGAAGTAAGCTTGTTGGAGTCCTCACAGTCACTTATGGACCTTATACAAAACATTCCTTTGTTAAGTAAGGCATTGAACTAGTATGATCTCTAAGGTATCTCAAAACTCCAAAGTCTAAGGGAAACCTAGAGCTCTATTAAAAAAAAAAACTTTAGAAGACTTCTTATTTTTATTGTCACCTTTTTTATTACACCACATTCAATTGTAAAAATATCCTTCCTTCTTTCTGCATACAGTAAGCTATCCTATATAACACAGTTGTTGGGTTTTTTTGACTGGAAAAAAAAACCCACTTCAACAAAACTTACCGAAACATTAACTATGTCTGCCAGTATTTACAATATTTCCCACCTACCACCCATCTTCTTCACCTCAGTGAAGGGAGGCAGGAATATTTGTCAACTTTTCTTCATGCCAAATTTGTCATTATAATTATTCATTATTAGAAAGGAAGCTTTTTAATTCCTTGTCCCCCTCAAAAGAACCCCTCTTAAGTTCTATATTTTTTAAACATTAAAATATGAAATATATTAAAAATTAATTTTGTAAGAGACTCCAGTTATTAGACCAATCAGTGCCTTAGCAATTTAACTGTCTAAAGCTAAATAGTTAATAACTTTTTACCTTTTCTGGGTCTCAGTTTTCCTCATTTAGCTCTAAAGCACTGATCCTGTGATATTATTTTTTGGAGTTTTTTTTTTAATGTGATTGCTAATTAGAATTTTAGAAACATGGGGCAGGATAAAAGAAAATGAAATGAAAGATTCTTTAACTTAAGTACTCCATAAATGCAGGTTTCTTGGGCTGATCGAGTCTGATATATCTGCTTTTGATCTTAGTAGTGGGTATGCTTGACTCAAAAAATTAATTAAGAACCATGATGTCACGTCAAAGATCATAGAGCTAAAAGGGAACTTAGAACTCATGTAGTGATTGATACTGTCTCATCTTTGTTATTTTACAAATAAGGAAACTGAAACCCAGGGATGCTATGTTATTTGCTCAGAATCACCCAGATGGCAAATGGTAGAGTTAGGATTTGAACTCACAGCCTCTGCCCCAAATCCAGCACATTTTCCACTTTACTCTGATGCCAATGTATGGCAGAGCTGGTGCAATAGCCCCAGCCTTTCCATTCCCTTTCTTCCTGTTTTTTCGAGGCAATCAGGGTTAAGCGACTTGCCCAAGGTCACACAGCTACCTAGTGTCAAGTGTGTAAAGCAGCATTTGAACTCAGGTGCTCCTAACTCCAGGGCGGGTGCTCTATCCACTGCCCCACCTAGCTGCCCCTCCCCGTTCCCTTTCAATGCATTCTTTCTGAAACACCATATTTACTTCTGGTGTCAGAAAAGTATCTTGTGGGAACAGAGTTCAACATTCAAATGAAGGAAGTTGTTCAGAGGCTTTTATGAGTCTTGCAACTTTAAAAAGGCTGTTTTCCTGCTTTTGCCTAACTAGTTAGGCCTTAAGGAATTGTTTTAGTATTTGATTACAGAGCTTTCCAGATGGAATACGAAGGCTGTCTGAAATGTTGGGATGGAAAAACACCGGCCCCTCTTTAATCTCCTGTGTTACTTGATAAATTCTCATAGTGGGGAAGGAGGGTTGAAATATGAACTCGCAGGTCCCTAACACCATTAGGGTACCAGCTTTTGAAGCAGAAAGATGTTCAGATCTTGCCTTGACGTTTGCTGTGTGGCTCTGGGTAAATTGTTTAACCCCTCTGAGCCTTAGTTTCTTCATATGTAAAGTAAGGATTACAGCCACTGGGTTGTCATGAGCATCAAGCAAGATGACGTATATAAAGTGCTTTGCAAATTTTAATGCGCAGTATAAATGCTAGTCATCATTATTACTGTTATTTCTTTTCCTCTCCATGCATTTCCTTAAAGTTGAGGTTTGTTTGTTGTCTTCTATTTTTTGTTGCTTATTCCTATATCAAGTAATTATACTTAGTCACCAATTAAGTCAAAACAATTATCCAGACAACGGGGCTATTTTAAATATAGAAAACAACCGTTTTGAACAGGTAAACATCCAGAACGGTTTCCACACTGGTTTAGGCTGTGATCCAGTAGAGACCTCTAGCGGCCACGGAGATTCAATACACTGGAGCTTAGGTCCTACATCATTAGCAGGACGGGGCTGTCATTTCATTCTGTTCCCTTCCAAATGTCTCCATTGAATCAGAATTGCAGCCTGGGGCCTGCTTCAAACTGCTGTCTCAGCACCTCTTAAAATTCCCTTAGCATGGCAATTTAATCTTGCCAACTTCGGAGCCCTAGGATGGGAAGTGGGAGGCTTTGATAGGTGTTCTCAGAACCCAGGCTTCTGGTGCAGGTAAGTGACTAGAGGTCACAGTCTTTGAACAGGGCAGAACAGGAAAGACAGGGAGAGAATGGCTTGTTCAAATGGCCTGAAATGAAGTTGTATTTGATAAATCACAACTGAAGAGAAGTTAGGAAAAGGGTAGTCTGTAGGAAGGACAAGACAATTGTAGCCTGGCTACCCCACAGCAGTAAGTGGACCTATTGGTACTTCTTGGAGGGCTCGAAAAGCCCTTTTCAGCTTTGTACAGAGAATACAGACCCTACGGTAGGAATCTATTTTGCTCGCTGCTACATTGGATAAGAGTGACAGAATTATAGGTTAAAAAAAATTCCCCCGCTCTTTTTACACAACATTCTTAGACCTATCATGATCACGAGTAGAGAAAGAATATCAAATTAATGCAGGAGTAGGGAGCCCGTCAAAATATGCTATTCCTCTGTTTCTGTGAAGCCATCACCTGAGCTACTTTAGCTGTCGGCTTGTACTGACAGTTTTCTCTCTGGCATACATTAAGCCCTGTGGGTCTTTGAGATATTACTGGATCTTTCGTCAGAGGTGCCTGGTTTAATGCTACATTGAGAGTTCCAAAGGTCTATGATTTTGTCATCATGACTTATACCCCACCTCTACCAATGCAAGTTGCCATCCCTCTGAGCCTTAGCAGAGAGTTTTCTTAAGTTGCTTTAGCTAAAAATAAATAAATAAACAATCCATCACCAGGTAGACAGCTGTGTGGCACCTAGCTTGGGGGAGGGGGAAACAGGGAAGTGGCCTAAGGAGGGCTGTACTTTAGCTACACCTGGGGCAGTGCACCAGACCATGAAAAGCTCCCCCAGAGCCTTGACATCTAATGGCTTTGCAAATGAGCTCTGTGTAAACTACAGAGGGATGGGATTTTAAATTCTCCATTCAAAATGAGTGTTTTGCTCTTGTTAAGTTAATTTGAGCAGTACCAGTGAATGAGTTGTTGATACTGTATATTGTCACCAAAAAAATATGATAGCGTGAAATGAGTATCAGTGCAGAGCTGTCATATGATAAAATGGGCTGTAAAATCTGCATACCAAGGCCATTGGCATAGTCCAGGAGTGCAGAATCTGCGGCCTTGAGGCCACATGTGGCCCTCTAGGTCCTCAAGTGCTTTGACTGAATCCAAACTTCACAGAACAAGTCCTAATAAAAGGAATAAATAAAAGGATGTTCTGTCAAGTTTGGATTCAGTCAAGTGGCCACACTTGAGGACCTAGAGGGCCACATGTAGCCTCAAGGTCACAGGTTCCCCACCCCTAGTATAGCCCTTTCCTTCCTTCTCTAGCTATATCTTTGCCTCCCTATATAAAAGCAAACACAGTTTGGGATTTTTTAATACTATATAAGAAGAAGACAGATGATAGTGTAGGTATTTAAGCTCTTAGAGGATTTTTACTCCCTCCTTTCAGCCACAGGAGAAGGTAATAGGTCTTTCATAAGACTTTTGATTCAGAGTGTTATAAGGGATAGAATAAGCCTTAAAACCAGGAAGACCTGCTTCTGACAACACTGACTGTAAGCCTGGGCAAAGCACTTCACTTCTCAGTCCCCTAGGAATCCTCTAAGTTGCAGAAAATGTGTCAGCCTACATTGGTAGAAGGAGTTTCCTCATCTGCGAGCTCCTGTTGCCAATGAAATCTCACTTCCAGTCTTTATCCCTATTCTTGTGTTACATAGCCCTCAGCAAATTTATTCTAGGAAAATAGGAAAAGATATGCTATTCTTTCAATGGTTTAGCTGATGGTCTCTGCTCTCCTTATCTTATATCATAACCTTACCAAAAGTAATCTATCTATCTCATCAGCAGGCATGCACACGCATGCACACACACACACACACACACACACACACACATTAACAACCTGTTCCTGACTTCCCTGGTAGGCACAGACCTGGGTACCATTTCTTGCTCTGCTGTCCGTATGTCACCAAGACAACAACAGGAAGCAAGAATATCCAGGGCCTGGTCACTTGAGAAGTGATGGAAGAATGGGCAGAATCAGCCACATGGTCTGGGGGACCTGTCATAAAATGACCTGGTCCACTCAAGGAAAGGAATCATGCCTGAGGGCTTCCACTCACTATGAGGCACAAAGACACTAAGAGCTTGAGAGAAATTTAACAACAACAACAACAACAAAAGATAGCTATCTTTTATATATATTTTAAAGTTCATGAAATGCTTTATACATGTGTTATCCCATTTAATACTCACAACAACCCTGTAAGATTGGTGCCATTATTATCCCCATTTTACAGAGAGGGAAACTGAGCCTGGGGGACCTTAAATGACTTACCCAGGAACACTCAGTCAGTGAGTTTATGTGTCAGTAACTCAGTCACTAGACATTTGTTAAACTCCTACTATCTGCCAAGAACTGTGCTAAGCATTGGCAATGCAAAGAAAGGTGACAGTTCCTGCTCTCAAGGAGCTCATGGTCTAAAGAGGAGGGCAACTCACAAATAAGTATGTACCAATAAGGTATATAAAGAAAAAATTGGAGATAACCAACAAAGTAAAGGCACCAGAATTAGGAGGGATGGAGGAAGGCTTGCTTAAGAAGATGGGATTTTATCTGGAATCTGAAGGAAACCAGAGAAGCCTAGAGGTTGAGATGAAGAGGGAGAGCATTTGAGGCATGAAGAACAGCCAGTGAAAATGTCTAGACCGGGAAGTGGAATGTTTTGAGGGAGGAACAAGGAGGTCAGTGGTATTGTAACTCAGAGTATGTGGGAGGGGAAGAGTATAGGTGTAGGTAGACTAGAAGGATTGGGGCCTGGGGAGACGGTTATGAATGCCAGAGGATTTTATATTTGATCCTAGAGGTAATAGGGAGCCACTGGAGTTTAATGAAGATCATCTTGAGTGAAGGATGGACTAGAGTGGGGAGGTATTTGTGGCTGGCATACCCACCAGCAGGCTGTTTCAGAAGTCCATGTGTGAGATGATGATGGCCTGTACCAGTGTTAGAGGAGAGGAAATATACATAAGAGATGTTATGCAGGTAAATTTGAAAGGCTTTGGCGACAGATTGGATATGGGAGGCTGATAGAGAGTAAGGAGCTGAGCACGACCTGGGTTGGGAGCCTAGGGAACTAGGAAGGTGATGGTGCCCTCAAGAGTAACAGAGATGTTAGGAAGGAGAGGATGATTTGAGGGAAAAGATGATGAGGTCGGCTTTGGACATGTTGAGTTTCAGATGTCTATAGGACCTCTAATTTGAGATCTCTAATAGATAGGTGGAGATGTAAGACTGGAGGGTAAGAAAGAAGTTAGGGCTGGAGAGAAAGATCTGAGAATCATCATCATAGAGATTATAATTGAATCCACGGGAGCTGATGAGATCACCAAGTGAAGTAGTACAGAGGAAGAGGAAAAGAGGGCCTGCAATAAAGCCCTGTGAGATATACCTAGCTAGCAGGTGTGACCTGGATGAAGCTCCAGCAAAGGAGATTGAGGAGTGGTCAGAGAGGCAGGAGAAAAACCAGGAGAAAATAGTTTCATGAAAATGTAAAGAGAACAGAATATTAAGGCCAAGTGGATAATCATCAGTGTCCAAGGCTGCATTGCAAGAAGGATAAGATTTGAGAAAAAGGCCATTAAATTTGACAATTAAGAGATCGTTAGTAACTTTGGGGAGAGCAGTTTCAGTTGAATGATAAGATCAGAAGCCAAGCTGTAGAGAGTGAGGAAGAGAGGAAGAGGAAATGAATTGGAGTCACCCATTGTAGATGGTCTTCTCCAAGGTTTGAGCCACAAAAGGGAGGAGAGATATGGAACAATAGCTATCAAAGATGAGTGAATCAAGTGAGGGTTTTTTGAAGATGGAGGAGATAATGCATGTTTGTAGTCTGTAAAGAAGCAGTCAGTGGACAGAGATGGACTGAAGTTAGTCTTCTCTGGTCTTCCTAACTCCAGGACCACCACTGTCTCCTCCATCACCTAGCTGCTCTAACAGAAGTAGCAGCTGTAGCTCCAGTGGCCATCCAAGAACATAGGGTATGGTCTTCGTAATCCTCTCTCCCACAATCCTTCTGGACTTAGAGGTGTGCCCTACCCAATTTAAGAGATTCTTATGCATCATATTTCTTCTGTAACATATGTACCTACCTGATTTGACCATCATTGGATCAAATATCAATGTAATCCCTGGCAGGACATGGGGTATGGAAGTACAGCTAGTTTGGGTACCCTTTTTTGATCAGGCACCAGGGAGCAGTGAAAACAGGATAATTAAATTAAGTTCAGGCACCCAAGTAGTGGAATAATGAGAGAAGTAGGAGAATTGGGGGAAAGATACGCCCTTTCCCAGAAGAGAACATCAGAGGAGAGTTAGGTAGTATATGTGATAGACACCAAAGAAAAAAACTTATTCAAATCCAACAACCCAACAAAAATGGTACACTCCTAAGAATCCAGCCAACCTGGGGCATAAAGAAAAATGGGTCCATATAGTATGTGCTAAGAGGCAGTCTTGGTAGAATGAATGAAGAAGACACACAAATCAGAAACTGTTAAGAAACAGGCTGCTTTTGGAAGTGTCGAAATGCATTTCATGACAGAGGAAGGGTATTGTATATATGTTGTGGAGGGGCCTCATTGTGCAATAATAGAGTTAAGAAGACCCAGATTCAAATCCTGCCTCAGATATTTAATAGCTGTGTGACTTTGGGTAAGTCAGTTAACCTTTCCCTCAGTTTCCTCATCTGTAAAGCAAGGGTAATAATAGCTCCTACCTCCTGGGATTGTTGTGAGAATCAACTAGATTAAATATACAAAGCAACTGGTTGTGATTGTTATCAGTAACGATGTTGGTCTTCTAAAAGAATGTTCGTTTTAATTCTTTTTTTTTCAGTTATTAATGGTCACACACTGTGTTTACGACTGTTACTAGAAATTGCAGACAACCCAGAAATTGTCGATGTGACAGATGCCAAAGGACAGTAAGTGACACACTCTCTGCTCCATGGTTTGTGACGTGTCAGTGATAACTGCCATTGTTGCTGGTAGCTGCTAAAGAGACTCCCAGGATGAGGATTGGGGTATCCTAGGTGTGGGGTGACGAGTGCACATACTCGGAAGAAGGACGTAGGTAAGAGCTTAGGAGTAGAAGCTGCCTCTGTGCTGTTGCTTTTCCTGGGTTTTACTTTCTTTCCATCCTCTCAAGCTTCTATCAATCCATTCTTAGAACCATTAAACACACCAAAGTCCTACATGACTGTCATCTTTAGCGTTCGCACAATGCTTTTATTTTCTCAAAATGCCTTCCATCTACTACTCTAGTTTTCCCTCATCACAATATTCTTATGTGGAAGGAAGATATTTTTATGCCTGTTTTACAGATGGGAAAATTGTACCACCAAGAGTGAGTGACTCTTAATTAGTTAGAGGCGGAATAAATATACAATTCTGGCTTCAGACGCTTGGTCTGCCTCCCAATCAACTGCTTTCTCCTAGGTTACCCTGCTTCCTAGTATCAACCAGGACTTCTTCCGAAACAACTCCAAACAGATAGTTATCATTTTTCTAAAGTTGTCTTAGAAAAGAAATCTAAACCTTTCTTCTTTGTCCTCTCAAGTATATTCATTTCTTTATAATTATTTGACTTTCCATGAACCCTGACTTTTTTGAGGATAATAGCTGAACGTAGTATAGTATATGTCAAAGTTGCCATGCCATGCAATTAATGAGTTCTTAATAAATATGAACTGGTTCTGAAGATGATGGAAACAGCATGTGTCTTTTGGCATAGACCAGGTTAATACGATATCCCTTTACTGGCTTCTCCACCTCCTCCTCTTACATTCTTGCTTTAAAATATATGTCCTTCCTGCTCAGAGACAAACAGACTGTGTCTTTATAGCATTTGGCTCGTTGTGGACATGTAGAAAATATTAAGAGGGGGCAAAAGCAGTGTCTTCCCCCGGGAAATGATTAATGGTTTTCATCTGGTTATTAATAGCTTAATTTGTTCCTCTCTTCTAGAACCCCACTGATGCTGGCTGTTGCCTATGGACATATTGATGCTGTTTCTTTGTTACTTGAAAAAGAAGCAAATGTAGATGCTGTTGACCTCATGGGATGCACAGCTTTACACAGAGGGGTGACTAAATTCTTCCTGAGCTTTGCACAAACATTTTGACTATTTTTTAAATGAATGTTTAATGTAGAAATTTTTAAATGACATATTATCCTAATAGCCAAAAGGAAATTTATTCTTCCAGAGATGAAAGTAATGACAGTTATGTTTAGATTATTTCAACAAACATTTATTAAGTGAATACTGTTTAACAAGGTATTATGACTATGCCAGCTGCTGAGAGAGATACAAAGTTTTATCTTGCTTCAAGGGCAAAGTAAGGCAGATGGGTGGGATTCAACTTTTGATTATAATGTATTGAGATATATATATATATATATATATATATATATATATATATATATATATATATATATGTCTACACATGCATATATATATATACAGATATATTATAATGTAATGTATTATATTAATCTCAGCTCTTTAGACCATTAAGCTCTATTCAGATATCATGGCTTTTACAAACATCGTATCTACTCTAAGATCTAGCATAGGGGCAACACAAAGAGAGGCATTTATTTGTTCAACTCCCCCTCACCCTTTTAACACCAAAATGTTAGGGAAGAAATAGTCTGGAGCCTCAAAATCATAATTGCTTCAAGAAAATAGATAGGGCAGGAAGAGACCTTAGAGGTCATCTAAATCAATCCCTTCATTTTTACAAAGGAGGAAACCAAGACCCAGAGAGGTGAAGTGATTTGTCCAAGGTCACACAGGTAGTGAGTGGTTGAGCTGGGATTCAAACACATCTTATGACTCCAAATCCTAACCTGAAGAAGGCTGAGTGCTTTTGGTCAAGGGATACCCCCAACTGAATGTTTGAGACAGTGGTTTTCCCGAATGCTTCTGTTATATCTTTCCAGTTATGTCATGCTTTAGTTCTGCCCATTCCTCTTCTCTGAGTTGTTGTAGGGAATGCTTTCCTTGAGGCCTGGATGAGTAGATCTAAATGTGCTCATCCCATGAGCTCAATAACTCTTCTTCAAGGGCACTAACTCTAAGGGATTCTTGGATTTTCCACCTCATGTTCTTGCCACCATCTTAGGCCCTCTGTTCTGCTCTCTGAGCTTTCTATCATTCTAAAAACCTGTTTGCTTGTTTTTAATCTTTATGCATTAGATCATGACCGGGCATGAGGAATGTGTTCAAATGCTGTTGGAACAGGAAGTTTCCATTCTGTGTAGGGACTTCCGAGGAAGGACACCCCTGCACTTTGCAGCAGCTCGTGGCCATGCCACGTGGCTGAGTGAGTTATTGCAGATGGCACTTTCAGAGGAAGACTGCTGTTTCAAAGATAACCAAGGTTACACTCCATTGCACTGGGCTTGTTACAACGGTAAGTTTTTCATACATGTCTGGAAGACACGGCGTCGTTGATGGTCCTAGGAGTATTACATGTTGGGACCATTGTGATCTTAAAATAAGCTGTGAAAAATATTCTAGTAACATGAACTAGATTGTAAAACTATGCAATGTGAATTCTGACCTCAGTAAGGTCATCCAGGTCAGCTAAGTTGAAAAGGTAGTTGGAGCTAGCAAGGAGAGGAATGAGAGGTTTAGCTTACCACAGTTTCAAGACTACCTATGTCCATTCCTAGATAATGAAACTGTTTTCCTTTAGTCCCATCCATTCTTCACTACTTCGGTGGTTCTTGATTTCATTATTCTGCATCCTCACTCTGCTGATACAGATGGCAATGCCTACCTAGCTTGGTAAATGGTCTTCATGAGTTCCTATAGCCGAAATAATTCAACTTGTGGCCAACCTTCTGGAGATGACCTCTTTCAAACTTAATAGCCTCAGATAGTTACTAGCTGTGGGACTGTGGGCAAGTCGCTTAACTCTCTGTCTTAGCTTTCTGATCTGTAAAATAAGGATAATAATAGCACTTACATGACAGCATTGTTATAAGGATCAAATGAAATATTTGTAAAGTTGTTTGCAAACCTTCAAGTGCATTACGTATGTTAGTTATTCTTCTTCTTCAACATCATACTTGAAGACAGATTGTTGCTGGGTATGTAGACTGAACCTTTTCCAGTTTGCTAGGTTCCTTGATAATGCACATCCATTCCACAAAGAGACATCAAAGAGGACTTTAGTAGAGATTAATCATTTCTTATACTTGGGAAAAAACATCATCTATCTGTTACTTTTATCCATGTCTTTTTTTAAGTACAGAGAAATTGTAGTTTTTAACTAGTTCTTAAAATTGTCTCAGAAATACTTTGAGACCTAAACTAAATCAGTTAAAATCAGAGTTAGAATTTGGACTGTCACTAATTTTATACTGCTGCTAATCTTAGGAAGGATCTGCACTGACCTGTATGTATTTGGTCATCATATTTACATAGTGACTTTTTCCCTTTTGCTCAAACTCTAAACCAATCCTATTCTATACAAGTTGACCCCTGTAATCAGGAAATTCCCTTAGAATCCAGAAGCCACTGTGGTTTTGCTATGACATAGATGACGGGTATTAGCTACACAATAGTGAGTGAATTACCTGTAGTAATCTGTCTGCCTTCCCTGTAGGACCCAGGCAGATTCTGAGAGGTCCAAAAAAGTATTCTCAAGCTCTGCAAGATAAATTATGGTGAGAACATGTATGTTTGAGAAAGCATATAAAGTGTCTCTACTCTGAAACCAAAAATGGAATCATAGAATCTCAGATTTAGAAGATGTTACACTTATATAAATATAATCTTTACCTGAATTGTCAATCATCACAATAGCATCCTCAAGAAGCGGTCATCAAATTACTGCTCCAACATTTCCATCAACCTATTACCTCACAAGGCTCCCGTTTCATTTTTTTTTATTTGAGGGAGCTAGGTCTTACTACACCTAGAGCACTGGACTTGGATTCAGGAAGACTTGAGTTCAATATTTGCCACAGACACTAGCTATGTGATCCTGGGCAAATCATTTAGATTCTATCTGCCTTGGCTTCCTCTTTTCTATCTTCCTATTGTGAAAATAAAATTAGATAATATTTGTAAAGTGCTTTGCAAGTCCTAGGGTGCTATATAAATTTCAGCTTCATTATTTTTGCCCAAGCTCATTAGAAAGTTTCTCCTTATACTGAGACAAAACTTGCTTCTCTTTAATTTCTTTTTATTTTATTTTTTACTCTGAATTTAAGTATTCAAAAAGAGCATTTCCATCCACGCAGCAGAACACAAAAAGAGGCTTCTTTATGAAACAGTGAATCTCCATTTTTCACACTTTTTTTTCAAAACTGCCCTGCGGGTTTTGTTTCCTTCTGAAGATCCTTTTTTTCTTCTCTGTGCACCTTTTTAAAAAAGTTTCAGTGACTCCCCCTTTTTTCATCATTATTGTTTATCCCCCACCCTGCTGAACTCCCTAAACACAAACTGAATGAAAAGAAAGGGGGAAAAACTCTTGCAACAAATAAGCAGTCAAATAAAAGAAACCCACCCAATGGCTACATCCAAAAATTTATGTCTCTTCACCTTTTGTACATTATTTCATCATAGACCCTTTGGAGACATGAATGGTCATGCTTTGATCAGCATTTTTAAATCTTTCCAAGTACTGCCCAGGACTCTCTGAAATCATCTCTTTCACCATTTCTTGATTTCCTTTAAATTCATATACCAGAATTTGTTTAGCCATTCCCCAATTATCTGAGGCCCTCAGACAATTTAAGGCACTCTCTTAGGATGAAGGAGTTTGTTTTGTTTGCAGCTATTCATTCCTTGGTTTTATCTTTCCTCTAAAGCAGGGGCTGGCAAATTATGGCCCAAGGGCCAAATTCTGTGGTGAGTAAAGGATGATTGTTATATTTTTTAAATCATTTAAACTTTATTTAAAAATATTAAAAAAAATTCTTAGCTCCTGAGTCATACAAAAAATGGTAGATTACCCTATAGACCATAGTTTGCTGAGCCCTGCAAGTCTCTCTTTCTCCTCTCTCAATTTGTTTCTGTGTGGGACAGCTGACAACTTTTTCCCAAAATTAAAATCAGAGGCTTCTCAAGGTAGAAAGTAGAAAGGAATTTTATTACAATCCCATGGGAAAGGGCAACTCACATACCAAGAATTCTCTCAGTGTCAGAGCACGCTGAACACAGAAAATTCAGGTTCTTTTATAGGCCCTAACCACAATTCCCCCTCCAGACCCCCCTTCTGTTGGCTCAAAATTGCAAGCCTTGAGGGTACAATCTGGAACATGACAAATCTACCCCAGTGACAATGACAAAGAAGAAAAGATTTGGTTGTCTTGACAAGTATATATTTTTTGTTTTTGACAAACCTCGTCTCCCAATAATTCTTGCATCTGTGACAGATGACAAAACTAGTCTTTCCCACCATTCTTACATCTGCAACAGTTGATGGGCTTAGTCTCCCACCATTCTTACATCTAGCTGGTCTTCTGACCACGTTTGCATCAGGCTTTCTGGCATTTATTCTCTTCTCTTTCAGGCCCCTTGCCCTTAGGTAAGAATGTAGATGTAAGCATCCTGTGTCCTATTCTCATTCCCAGGGGATCTCACAGTCACTAACTTATCCTCCCACAGTCACTAACTTGTCTTACAGAAAAAAAAAACTGAGAAGAAAGCTGAGTTTTAGATTTTGTGAGAGGTTTTTTCACTATCCCACTTATTTAGATTTCATGAGAGGTCTTCACTATCCCATTCATTTCCTTGTTGGGTTGACATATTTCTATACCAAACTGTATATATGAATGCTAGAGATATGCTCAACTCTCCTCTGTCCATTTTAGACAAGAATTTGTTTCATGTGGTGGCCACTCCCCCACCCCTCCTTCCTATGTGTTTGTATATTCTTCTTGTCATGCACCCCAGTTATGAGAAATAGCAAGTTCAACTGCTAACTACATTAACATAATTGTCTTTTTACCCTCCTTTCTCTTTTCCAACTTAAAATCCTCAGAACAGAACTATTCCTTCCGAGGACCTCTATTTTGCTCATTTAACTTCTTCAATACATTTTGAAGACATTAAGCTTCTGCAGGGACACTTGTTCCTTCTTGCCCCATTAGTGTCATCATACAGTTCTTTCCAATTGCACAAATGTATTTACTTTCTTGGTTTCTCTGGACTTGTGTTTGTGTTTCAGAGTTCCTACTCAACTATAGTCTTTTAATCAAGAATGTTTGAAAGTCATCTACTCCATTAAAGATTCATTTTTTTCCTTTGTAGACTTATACTTAGTATTAAAAAGTAAGTTATTCTTGATTGTAAGTGCACTTCTTTTGCCTTTTGGAATATTCTATTCCATAATCTCTTCTGGTTTTTAGTAGAAGCTGCAAAATCTTATGTGGTACCAGCTGCAATTCCTTGGTACTTTTGAACTGCTTCCTTCTGAATGTCTGCAGTATTATTTCTTTCATGTGGAAACTCTAGATTTTGGCTGTGACTTTCCTGAAATTTTGGTGTTCCTTTCAGAAGATCAGTAGATTCTTTATCTTTTCTTTGTCCTTTGGTCCTCATAGATCTGAGCAGCTTTTATTTATGATCTTTTAAAATGTTGTATCCCATTCCATCCCATTTCCTTCAGCAGATTACTTCATTTATCACCCCACTCTTTCATTAATCTTCAGTCTCTCATTTGTGCCCATTTCTTTGTGACCACATTTGAGGTTTTCTTGGCAGAGATGCTAAAGTGGCTTGGCAGCTTATTTTATAGATTCAGAACTGAGGTAAAAAGGGTTAAGTGATTCAGCCAGGGTCACACAACTAGTAAGGCCAGATTTGAACTCAGATCCTCCTGACTTCAGGGCCAGTTATCTATCCAGTGGGCCACCTAGCTGCCCTGTCTGTTGACACTACTATCCTACTATCTACAAGCATGCCCATGTCTCTCTCTTCCTCAAAAAACCTTCACTTGATCTGTCTAAACCTGCTAACTATTGTCTTATATTTCTCCTCTCATGGCTAAAAGTGAAGTCAGCCTTGAGAAGGCTGACTGCCATGAGGGTCACCACTTCCTTTCCTCTCACTTTGTTCTTAACTCTCTACAGTCTGGATTTTGACCTCATCAACAGAAAAAACTCTTTCCAAAGTTATTAGTGATCTCTCAGTTGCCCAATGTAGTGACCTTTTCCTAATCCTCATTGTTCTTGACCTCTCTGCAGTCTTTGACACAACTGACCCTCATCTTAATATTCTTTTCTCTTGGTTTTTGTGGCAATGCTTGCTCCTGATTCTTCTCCAAATCCTGCATTCTTTCTACTTCACCCCTCTGCCTCCTTGTGAGTATACTTTTTAAAAATTATATATTATTTTTCCCCCAATTACATGTAAAAACAATTTTTAACATTTTTTTTAAAGTTTTGAGTTCCAAATGCTATCCTTTCCTCTTTCTCTTCCCCCAACCCTGAAACAGTAAGCCATCTGATCTGGGTTATTTATACATGTGCAATCATGTAAAACATATTTCCATATTAGTCATTTTGTGGAAGAAAACTCAAAGCAAAAAAAAGAAAGACAGACAGAAATACAAAAAGACAGACAGAACAAAAGACAGGAAGGAAGGAAGGAAGAAAAGAAGGAAGGGAGGTAGGGAGGGAGGGAGGGAGTATGCTTCGAGCTATATTCAGACTCCATGAGTTCCTTCTCTAAAGGTGGATAGCATTTTTCATACTGAGTCTTTTGGAATTGTCTGGATCATTGTATTGCTGACAATAGCTTAATCATTCACAGTTCATCATTATACAATATTGTACTTATTGTGTACAATGTTATAGTGGAAAGAGTGGTAGATTTGGAGACAGAGGTTCTTGAAATTATTCTGCTCATCATTCTTTATAGCACAATAGTATTCCATCATAATCATATACTATGGTTATATATTTTGTTTTGTTTTGTTTCTTTTTTTGGCAGGGCAATTGGGGCTAAGTGACTTGCCCAAGGTCAGACAGTTAGTACATGTGTCAAGTGTGTGAGGTCAGATTTGAACTCAGGTCCTTCTGACTCCAGGGCCGGTTTTCTACAGAACTTTAGCATCAATATAACCAAAAGATTTGGTTTGGCCAATATAAATAACCAAAACTCTTTTTCCCTCCTCCCTTGAAAAGGAAGCTCATTGAAGGCAAAGACTATTTGGTTTTTGTCTTTTTAATTGCCAACACTTCATATGGTGCATGACACATAATAGGCACTTAATAAATACACACTGATTGATACAAAAATGAAGCTACTTTTCTAGGAGATCAAACCATATAAACCTTCTTTTAATTTTGTCCTGAGAGTTTCAAAACATCTTTGAGCAGAATTAATAGCATTTTAACTTTTAGATATTTTATTTCATGGAGAATATATATGGTCAGCTCAACAATAAGAATTACAAACTAAAATTAAATATTTAGGTTCTCAAGGTTTTGTATGTTTTTAGAAGATAGTTAACAACTGTGAACATTGTAACTGAACTCATTTGATTCTTTACAGGTAATGAAAACTGTATAGAGGTACTTTTGGAACAAAAATGTTTTCGCAAATTTAATGGTAATCCCTTCACTCCATTGCACTGTGCTGTGTGAGTATAAATGTTAGATGTTAATATAATTGTTGTTTTGTTATTGTAAAGTATATAGGGGAAATTGACTTATCGCAATTAGGAGAGGAGGCCATCTTTAACATGACCTGTTGTATATCACATTCTACAGCTAAAAACAGATAAGTTTATGTTGTTGGTATTCATAGTCCAATTTGCAGAAATCAAGTGGGACAACCTGAAATATATCCTTTTTAAGTAGCCATCTTTAAAATGTCCCCAAAGTCTTAGTGCATTTTTAAACTATTAAAATGCAAAACAGCATTTAGGCAGTTTTAAGTCAACCCCTATGTTAGGGAGTTGATATGTATGTATATGTTATCTCTTCTATTAAAAATATAAGCTTTTTGAAGGCAGAACTTGTTCCAGCTTTGTCTTTGTAACCCAAGTGCCTAGCACAGTGATGGGTACATAGTAGGTGCTTAATCAGTGCTTGTTAATGTATTGATTGATAAGTTACCCTTCTGCATTGGTGGAGGGAATTTCAACACATTGATGAATTCTGGATCACAGATCTAGAGCCTAAAGGAAATTTGGAGGTCCATTTGGTCTAATCTCTTTATTCTATAGATGATGAAACCAAGACCCAGAGAGTTCACATAATTTGTCCAACTGACAAGTCATGGCAGAGATGAGATTTAAACACAGGTTCTCTGTCTCCAAATCTACAACTCTTTCCACTATAATACAGATTCCCCAACCCTCCAAAAAGGCAAGACTGAAATTATACAAAAATGTTCTGAATTCTGCAGTGAATGGGGGAAACATAGGCATTTGAGGAGGCAAAGCATATTTCATTTTGAATCAAATAAGCAAGTATTTTTTAAGTACCTACGATTCACCAGGCACTGTCCTGAGTATATAAAGAAAGGGAAAAACAAAACAAAAAAGCAGCCTCTACTCTCAAGCCAAAAGTCTAATGAGAGAGAGAACATGCAAACAATTATATAAAAACGAAATATGTACTTTGGAGATTTTATCAGGCAATTTTTGGAGGTAATATCAGTCAAAAGACATTAGCATTAGGGGGGTCAGGAAAAGCTTCATGTGGTAGGGATTTTAACTGAAACTTGCAAGAAGCCAGGGAAGCAAGAAGACAAGATGAAGAAAGAGAATTCCAGGCATGAAGGACAGCCAGTGAAAATGCCTAGGCTTGGGAGATGGAGTGTCTTGTGCAAGGAACAGCAAGGTCAGTGTCACTAGATCACAGAGTATGCGGAGGGGAATAAGGTGTAAGAAGATTAGAAATGTATGAAGTGGCAATGTTATGAAAGGATGTTTTATTTTATTCTTGAGGCAATAGGGACCCACTGGAGTTTCTTGAATAAGGGGGTGATATAATCAGACTTGAACTCATTCGATTCTTTGCAAATAATGAAATTTTATAGAGGTACTTTTGAAACAAAAAAAGTTTGGTTTTTTTTGCCAATTTAAAGGTAACGATAAAATGTTTCTATTTTAGAATTAATGACCACGAAAATTGTGCATCACTGCTTATTGGGGCCATAGACCCCAGCATTGTCCATTGTAGAGATGACAAGGGACGGTAAGTAGCTCTTTGTGTCTTAATGAATCCTAGTCTCTCTTTTCAGAGTATCACAGTAGTTATTTAGTCTAAATTCATTGCTTGACCAAAACAGTTGACATGGCTTACTTTTCAAAGCACTTGAATGGATTTTTATCATTAAATTTAATCTTACCTTTTTCTTAATATTATTTTAGTATCATATATCTAACAAAGAGAGAATGAAAACAAAAATGACTTGATTAAAGTACAGTTAAAGATGGCATTATTACTCTTAATAAAGTCATCAGTTTTAAATTCCCAAGATGAAAGATAAAGAGTTCATATTACTCAGAAGGGATAAAAGTAATAGTCCATTAAGTTCAAGTAAGAATATATATTTTTTAAATCCTCAGAACCCCACTTCATGCTGCAGCGTTTGCCGATCATGTGGAATGCTTACAGCTTCTTTTAAGCCACAATGCACAAGTGAATGCTGCAGATAATTCAGGGAAAACACCACTCATGATGGCAGCTGAGAATGGGCAGGCAGGTGCTGTGGGTATGTATTGGTTTGGCAGAGTTGGTTTTTGTTTTTGTTTTTCCCCCATGGGAAACGATGGAAGAAGTTAAATTGGAAAATTCAATTACATCCCATCATATGTGGTGCTGTTGCTGCAACCCCGGTGGGTGACTTTGATATTCATTAAAAATACTGGTTTTGTTTCAGTTGGTTTACAGAATGGCAGATATGGTTAGCAGGTTTAAACTCTTACCTACCACACATTCCTTACAAGAGCCATAGACTCTTAGCACTATAGGACCTCACTATAGGCCACTTAGTCCAATTCAAACTTAATCAATGACCCTTCTTCATTGTGCCCAGCAAATGAACAACCAGCATTC